>NC_082656.1:74617408-74929372 GCF_028023285.1 Balaenoptera ricei | reverse complement strand
AAAACAAGTATCTCTAAATATCTCTCAAGAGATGAAATGATTACCTTAAGAATCTTTTAGGCTTGCATTATTATCTGAAGTATTCCTAAAGCAAACCAAAAATTTGAAATGACAAGATACATGCGTCTGTGTGTGTGCATGTGTGTATGTGAAAGGGGGTTATGAACTGGTTAATTTTAATTAACCAGTTTTATAAAGCAAAAATAATCTTTGGATGATATTTTATGATATGTACATGTATTTTATTACTAAAATTTCTCACTTAAATGTCATTCTCATTTAGGCTACACACAAGAAGAATATATAATATTTACTTGCTTTGATATGTGGGGTTTGCATTCTAAATATAGCTCTTTAATTCATATCCAGAGTTGCATGTGTCTGGTTCTTTGAATGCTAAAAAGTAACACACTCTTAATAGTTTTATGCTAAAGTGTAACACTAACCGAACACCTCACGCAAAGCTACATCTGATGGTTTTGTGGCCCAATTAATACATTTTTTTCAAATTAAGTATGACAGTGGTGGCCATGGAGAGACCTGAACTAGTGGGGTAGTAGCAACGTTTATTCTGAACTAATTTATGGATGCGGAAATCATACTTTCAGTCTAGCAAATCCATGACTGACATTTTGTTTTTTAATCCTCACCTTCTGATGGTAAAAAAGAAATTAAGGTTTTCGGTCTATTGACACAATGTTGTGCTTTTCAACGATTATCTGAAGATGAGATAAAATAATTTTAATAAACCTTTTCAAGATATTCCAGATAAAATAATTTTAATAAACCTTTTCAAGATATTCCACCTTCTATTGGATATCAAAAAAGCACTTGTAATTTGTTAATTGCACCATTTGAGGGAGGACTAAGGAAAGCAATATGGTAGTTTAACAGAACAGTGAGCTGAACTGTCTAATAAAACTTGGTGACTAAGATCCAAATGTAAGTAAGCCTGAGCATCTGTGCTCACTTGTCACATTTGCTGCATTATTATACTCCTGCTGTTTGTGCTTCTTCATATTTAATTCATGTTGCTATAAAATAATAATAACTTGTAAGAGCTGTTATACTAGTGTTCTTTATATTAATAAAACTCAAAAATATTTCCTGGAAATATGCGTTGGTTTTTCCCAGTCATTATGGATGGGCAGATTTCTTTGTTTGCGGGTACATCTAAACATCATCCATTTGTGTTTATAATTCTTTCATATCAAAGTATCTTTTTGCACATTAATAATCTTATTCTGAATGTCTTTCCGGAAATCCGCTAGAGACTAGAGAGAAGCTTTGGAAGAAGGAGTTAGGAGTTGGGTAACTGGACAGCCAGGGTGACTTGATTGGGGCAAGGATGAAAGGCACCTCTTTGCTTCTTGTGAGTGGAGTGGGGGTTAGAGAGGTGACATCAACAGATCAACAGAGACCCTTGATGGGAAGGGACAAGACTGTGGTGACTTGGTGATGACTTGGTGATTACTCTTGTGAGGACACATTGGGGAGGAACCTGGGTCTTCATCATCTTGCCCTTCTTGCCCTGAATATGATTTTCAGACTCTGGACACTTCTGCATGAATGACTCTCTTCATGCTGTTGTAGCCTCCACGTAGCTACCGGGCAGGCCAGCCTTGAGCTCAAGGAGCAGAGCTTTACAGGCCAAATTCAAATGCTTGAGTCACACAATTTATTTGCTCAATTTAAGACATGCAACCAGAATCAAGGGGAAAGAGAGGTACACATTGCACTTCTCTAAATGGCATCAGGGATCAGGATGAGAACTTTCCAGACACACACACTTTGCAGTTGTTCCTTTCAGGAGGTCCCTACGAACAGTATAACGTGTTCTACATCGCATCACCCTGCCCCTGCATGCTCCTTTCCATTCTTTTCTAGATTGTTAAGAAATTTTCATGGTAGATGTCTCAGCTCTGCATAGAAATCCACATCAGAAAACTGAGTTGTGCTGATGGCTTCTGTATATCTCAACCAAGACCTCCTATCTCAGCCTTTTGTGCCCTTCTGCATACTTTCATCACTCTTTATGGAATTCTAAAAACTTAATGTTTATGGAAGAGATCAAGCATTCCTGTTTCCGGCATCCTGTGAGAACTGAAACGTCTGTGTGTATTTACATATAGTTAGGTCTGTGTGACAGCCTCTCTTTCATCGGTACAGCAGTTTTCCCTTAATCATTCCTAAAGGATGTCTATGTAGCTGTTGTTGTGACATTCTCAGTCTACCTGCGTGCTCACTCAGGGTCGTGATTGGAAGCATCTGAGATGCTTCTTGGAACTTCATCTTCCAGCGTCCATTGTAACTACTTGAACTGAGCATCAGAATTATCAGATGAGCAAAAGCCAACAGATAACCTCAGACTCTGAGGTCAACTTAACTGACACGGATGTGGGAAGTTTACAGTGAGGTTACAGCCACGTATTTTTGGCACTGTTGCTGTTCTCTTCTTGTGCAAGCGTGGTGACAAGAGGACATCCCTGTGTGGAGGCCATGGTGGGGAGTCAGAGCCCATCAGTGACACTTCTCCAGTAGATGTAGGCTACTTCGCTTCATCAATATTTTCATTAAACCTTAAGCGGTCTGCATTTTTCTGGTCAGATAACGTGTTTGGGATTTAGTCTGGGGTTTGAGAGCGGTGTAGGGTCTAACAGTGTATTTCTTCCCTCTTCTTGGATGGTGGCGAGTCATCTGAGGTTCCGGTCTCCCCCTGAAAGTGCCCGTGCAACCGTGACGTAGCCTTGAGAGCTCGTGGGTTTGGCAAGGATTAATGTCCATTGTAGGGCAGCTCTCTCTAAACTGGGTTTAACTCAACGCTTCAGAGCGTCCCCGTGTCACCGGAAAGTGACACAAAATTTGGCGCATATGGTTTTTTTTTTTTTAAGGAAGAGGAGTCTTTGCTTTCATTCCTTTCTCAACAGAATCTATAATCTGGAAAACAGTTACCACTGGATGATGAAGGTGTAGCCCAGGTTTTCGTGGAGTATTATAAATTTATTGACACATTTCCTTCTTCCTCAAAATGGAGCATTCATCTAATTTACTTAACAAAGGCAGCTTTCATAGTTTTGATCTCTTTTTGCAGGTGGGGGGAGGAGCACAAAGAGGGGAATCTTCTCTTGGATGATTAGCAGTTAGGGCAGAGTCGGTCGGGAAGAGGAGGTGAAACTGTAAACCTGGAGATCCTTCTGATTGCCACTTGTACAAGTACAATGCAGCAGCAGCAACCATAGCCTAGCAGCTGGGTTGCATCCGGGAACCACAGTGACATCACCAAAACATGTCAGTTAAGCTGTGCTTAGGGTCTGAGATAATCTGAAATGAGACCCGAAAAGGTGAAATGAGATGCTTAAGGGTTAACCACTCAAAACAGGAGAATAGGAAGAGAAGCCAGGTTTCTGAGTTCCTCATCCAGTGTCACATTTCTCATGTGGGCCATTCTTGGTCAGTCTTCACTTGTATCCTGCTGTGTTCTTTTCTGGCCTTATTGGAAAAGCATCTCAAACTGCCTGTGTCAAACTGCATTCCCTCTCTTTCTAATTTCTCCCCCAAACCTGCTTTTAGAGTTCTAAGACCTTCATCTTCACTCCACAGTCTTACTACTTTAGGAAAAAAAATGCCCCACTTTCAACACACTATGAAGTATTTGCCTTTTTAAAAAGAAACCTGTTGTTCAGAGTTTTAGCCTTGGCATTTAGCAAAGTGCCTAATACAATGGAATAAAGTGGAATACACAATGTCTACTTTATGTCAGACACTTTGCTACATGAATAAGTGAAACGTGTCACTTGAACGTTATTAAACACTTGTGATTTGATGCGGCCAGGCACAGAGGGAAGAATAAGTAGTCTCAGTGGTTACAGTGACTCAAACACAATAATCCTTGCAGGAAAGGTCTGGAAAGAACAAACAGCACTAAAATCTCAGGTTGACCTTCGGCACATCACTTTCCTTATCTGGATTGCATTTTTATTTTATGAAAGAAGTAAATGTCAACCGTATTTTCCCACAAGGCCGTTGTTAGGATCACATATATATGAATGAACTTCATAAGAACAATATAAGTAGGAGGCACTTATTATTTCTTCTTATCAACACAAATTCTATTTGCTAGAATGCAAAGGTGGATACAACTCAGTGTGTCTCATACAGGAGATCATGTTTTTCTCCTCTTCCTTTCCTCTGTCCGGTCAACTCATATTCTTTAGACCTGTGAGTGATTCTCTTCTGGGGGAACATTTAGCAAAAATGTCTGAAGACATTTTGGGTTGTCACACTGGGGGTTTGCTACTGACATCTACTGGGTAGAGGTGAGGGATGACAATAAACATTGTACAATATACAAGGCAGCCCCCTGCGACCAACAGTTATCCAGCCCAAAATGTCAATCATGCTGAGGGTGAGATACCTGCTTTTGTTTGAATAAAATTTTTCAAGTGTCTCTTAAGCCACAGGAAATATTAGTTCTCTGCTTTTGATATTCTCCTGAGAATATACAAAACATGTATCAGCAAGCATATCACTAATATTATGAGTTAATCTCCCCAGTTGACTGAGTTCTGTGAGGGCAGAGAGAGATATATATATATATATACTTTTTCATATTCTTTTCCATTATGGTTTACTACAGGATATTGAATATAGTTCCCTGTGCTCTGCAGAAGGACCTTGTTGTTTATCTATTTTATATATAATAGTTTGTATCCACTAATCCTATACTCCTCATTTATCCCTCCCCCCACTTTCCTCTTTGGTAACCATAAGTCTGTTCTCTGTGTCTGTGAGTCTGTTTCTGTTTTGTAAATAAGTTCTTTTGTACCATATTTTATATTCCACATGTAAGTGATATTGTGGTATTTGTCTTTCTCTGTTTGACTTCTTTTTTATGGCTGAGTAATAGTCCATTGTATATATATACCACATCTTCTTTATCCATTCATCTGTCAATAGACACTTAGGTTGCTTCCATGTCTTGGCTGTTGTGAATAGTGCTGCAGTGAACACTGGGGTGCAGTTATCTTTTAGAAATAGAGTTTTCTCCAGATATATGCCCAGGAGTGGGATTGCAGGATCATATGGTAACTCTATTTTTAGTTTTTTAAGGACACTTCATACTGTTTTCATAGTGGCTACACCAGTTTACATTCACATCAACAGTGTAGGAGGGTTCCTTTTTCTCCACATGAGAGGTTTTTTAAAAAATGTTTTTGTTTATCCTGATACTTCATACATTCCAGACACAGTATTCGTTCATGTATTTGTTCATTCATTTCAGACCTATTTTTAAGCATCACTATATGTCAGGCCCTCTTCTAGATTCTGGGGATATATATCTGGATAGACATGACAAAAATCCTTGTCCTGTTGGAATCTATTCTAGTAGGTGTAGACTACTTATTAAGAAATGTGCCAGAGTTAGTAATAAGTGTGAGAATAGACAAGGTCATAAAGAAACAATGATGTTGACTTTCTAAATTCGCTGAGTTAGACTGCAGTTACCTAAGGAGTGAGAGAGACACGAGCAAGTTGCGCTAATTCGTTGGCAATGAGATAAGTTAGCACACATTTCCTAGTTCAGTGGTTTACTAAATAATACCATATTTTCCCTTGCATTCCATGTTTGCTGTCCTGCAGACGTGAGCTACCTCATCATCATCCTTTACTCCACACATGGGCCCCTACCGTTCACTGGTAGTGTGTGAACCAGAACTCCTGTGTGAAAATTAATTCTGTGTTTTAGAAAAATATTTTATGCAAAAGGGAATGACTAATGAAGAGAAGTTTTCGTTTCTTGGGTACGTTCATTTTTATCCTAAATTTTGTTGTATTGGATATCGAGGTAAGTTTCCCTAGTTGAGCTTTGTCTGGTCTCTCAGGGTGCAAAGATGTGTACCCTCCAGTGATAAGGCTTCAGAAGAAATGGGAAGGAAATAAGAGGCTTTCATTGTGTATGCTGATGAAAGGTTAGAAAATCATGCAGGGAGCCAGAGTCTGAAGGAACTTTCTCTTAGTTTACTAAGAGGAGGAGCTACTTACCTCTAAATACAAGATAAAGGAGGTTATAATAACTAGGATAGTCGCTGGCCTTCAATCTTAAGGCAGAGCCAGCTAACTCACAGCCCTTATGAAATTAATCAGAGTGTAAATAAAATGAAGAGCCACTGAATCTTACAGAAACAGTAGACAGGAGCTATGATTTTCTCAGGTACATCTGGATTGATCACCCAGAAAGATGAAGTAACCAAAATGCATTTTGTAGCTTTTCATTGATATGTCTCCATCAAAACTTATGAATTTTCAGGGAATTTGGGTCACAACTTAAGGAGACTTTTCAGTGGCCCAGGCATGGCTCTTCCAGGGAAGGTTAAACGGAATCGTTTCCATTTATGGAAGAGGTAGAAAGGCTTGGTAACCTCAGATTCCCTATGGTTTCTGCCTTTATGCTTAAAAACTCAATGCTGACATACACAGCCAAGCGGTGGCACTATGTCTAAATTGCAGGAGCAACTTCCAAAGCAACTTCTAATGTCACAGGCATAAGACAGTAGAGAATCCATGATGGTTCTGGGTTCCTCCTGGGAGGAGAATAGGAGGAAGGATCTAGAAGAGGGAAGCCTCTCACTACTGTACACACTGAGCCCACAGACACAGAGCTCCCTGCCTAATCAGGAACTCCGGGGGGTGGGGACCCACAATCTGTTTTAACAAAACCTCCAGGTGACCTCTGATGTTCTCTCAAGTTCACGGATCACTGATATACACTAATGCTGGCCAAAGAAGATGTTAGTCCTGAAAATGTGAATAAATTAATGAAGTAATAGGTGTCACCCTTGGTGATCGCTGACTCAGTAGGGCTGCCTTAAGGGCTGGAAATTAGCATCCTCACATCTCCCAGGAGATGCTGCTTCCGCTGGCCTGGCGATCACTCTCTGAGAAGGATAACTATTTAGTCTATCCTTGTTTTCTTTTTTTTAACGTTGTAAATACCAGGGTGAAAAAGTTTAAATGAACATGAAATAGTTCAGATGAAGATTCCATGTAAAATACATTATATTGATGGAAAGAGAAATGACCTGTAAATTTAAAGCAATGTTTATAAAGACATTATAATCAGTCTTCTGCTAATGTAATATTTTGAAAAAATCACTTTATTTCTTAAGAATAAGTATTAATAAATTATAATGTACATTTCACTTAATCATTTGGAGATATAGTATTAAAAATTTCACGCTGGATTAAAACATGTTGCCTTTGCTTTATAAATGACATAAGAAGGCCTATCTTTCAGTCACTTCCGTTCAAGGGTACAAAACTAGTGCACATACCGAATAGAGTCAACTAAATATTAATAGGATAAAGAATAAATCAAATTAAGAAGAAATCACTTGTATGCTGGGAACGCACCAAGTCCCTACTCAGTAAATTTGTTGAACACAAGTTATCCGTGATGAATGAAATGAAAATTTATGGTTCACATTGTAATAATCAGGAACTTAAAACATCCAGGAAATTAGAGTTAGGAAAAATGGCTAATATAACTGTTCTCAACTGCCCACTGGCAAATGCCCTTCACAGGGATTTTTCCAGTTTTGCATGACCTAGGAGCAGAGCTTCAGTCAACGTGCTCAACTTTTGTATGTGTAATTATAGTGTAGAGCAACTTAATGGTTCCTTGAAATGGCTGTGCTTACTAAAACATATAATCTTAAACAAACTGTTACCCTAAGTAATATTATTTATTTTCCATTTTGGAATAAAAGAAGTTAGGAAACTTTCAATGGTGGTTGACCTAAACCCATTGGTATTTGGCTTTAGAATGAATTTATGGATATACAGTTCAACACGGGTATTTCTGAACTTGAATATTACAGTATTTTTTGCAAAATAATGAAGGTGTACTAAAAGTTTTTAATTGGCTTCTCAGTCATCCTTCTAGCTCTAGAGTCCTTCTAGCTTCCATACCCCACTCTTCTTAGATCAGTGCAGAAAATCAGTTTTACTCATACTTCTGCATCATTCGTATTATCTTTTTTTACTGCTTGGTTGCTTGTTCATACTGCAGGTATAACATGGAGGAACAGCAAATGTTTGGTATAAAAGAAGAGATCTTTATACTGGTTAGGGAGTTACTTGCGCTTCAGTGGATGAACAGGAGTGTGAGTCAAACACTAAGGACACGAATGCATCACTAAACTCAACTCGTTGGATATTGGTTTGTAATGTGGTTGATGTGCAACTGATTTGCTTTAATTTTTATTTCTTTAGTTAGTTTTATGTAGCCATTTTGGAACAAGTCTTTATTCTAAATCAATTTACCAAACTACTGACTTTTGACAAGCAGAGAATCTGGCATGCACTAGGCACTTCTCCCGTGTTCGAAGTGGTAGTTGTCTTTGTCTGACTTACTTCACTTAGTATGATGATCTCTATGTCCATCCATGTTGCTGCAAATGGCATTATTTCATTCTTTTTATGGATGAGTAATATGATATCACTTATATATGGAATCTAAAAAAATGATACAAATGAAATTATTTACAAAACAGAAATAGACTCTCTGGAATGGAAAACAAATTTATGGTCAACAAAGGGGAAAGGGGGAGGGGGAAAAATAAATTAGGAGTTTGGGATTAAGAGATACACATGACTATATATAAAATAGATAAACAACAAGGACCTACTCTACAGCACAGGGAACTATGTCCAATATCTTCTAATTACCTATAATGGAAAAAAATCTGAAAAAGAATATATATATTATATATATACAAAATATATGTATATAAAACTGAATCACTTTGCCATACACCTGAAACATTGTGAATCAACTATACTTCAATTAAATAAAAGAAAAAGATACACACTTTCAAAAAAAAATTTGTAGTCATTACTATGATCTTTCCTCCATTCCCTTACTTTTTCCTATTTCTTGATGAATGCTCTCTTCACCTTCACCCTTTTTTAATTTCAGGATAGATTTCTTTAGGAAGTTACAGTTTTGAACATTTGGGGATGAGGTTTTAAAGCATTTTACTCCTATTACAAATAATGCTTAACTAAATATCTCATCTATTATGACTAAAAGCACTTCTGTGTGGTCACTGAATAATGTG
This sequence comes from Balaenoptera ricei, assembly GCF_028023285.1. NCBI lineage: Eukaryota > Metazoa > Chordata > Mammalia > Artiodactyla > Balaenopteridae > Balaenoptera > Balaenoptera ricei. The sequence goes on along the minus strand of NC_082656.1, from coordinate 74,920,253 downwards.
CCTCCTTCACCTGCAAAGATATCCATGTCCTAATCCCTGGAACCTGTGGACCTGTGAATGTGTTACCTCCCATGGCAAAAGGGACTTTGCAGAGGTAGTTAAGTGAAGGACTTGGATATAGAGAGGTTATCCTGGATTATCCAGGTGGCTCAGTCTAATCACATGGGTCTTTACAAGTGGATAACCTTCCCTGCCTGTGGTCAGAGGGGGAAGTGTGACTTTGGAAGAAAGGCATGGAGACATGTGATGTTTCTGATTTTGAAGATAGAGGAAGAACGCAGGAGACAAAGCATGCGGGTGGCCACGAGAGGTGGGAAGGGCAATGAACAGCCTCTTCTCGAGCCTTCGGACAGCAACACAGCACTGCCTACATCAAGATTTTAGCCCAGTGAGACCTGTGGCAGACTTCAGACTTATAGAACTGTGAGATAATAAATTCGTGTTGCTTTAAGCCACTAAGTTTGTGGCAATTTGTTACAACAAAAGCAGGAACTTAGTGCAATAGAGTAAGACTGTGGGATATACTTTAATAATGAAAGCTAGTAAAGAATTACAGAGTCTTTGTTTTGATCCACAATAATAGTTAATCACCAATAAACTCTTAAGAGCCCAACACGTGGTTTTTCCCCAACGCTGCCTGGCCAGCATGCACCCACCCGGGTGCAGAGTGTGTAGAATTCAGATGGTAGACTCTTCTGGAAACTTGCTCTTCTGTGTACTTCGCTTTGGTCTCTTTCAGATTTTATGATTGGTAAGAGGGCAGGATGTCTCCTTTTCTTCCTCAGTCTCATCTTTCCAAGATTATGAAAATATAAAAGCAAACATTAGCATTTTTTTTCTTTTTCCAAATTAATATTCTTCATTGCTCTCAACTGTCTTTGTGACCTAGAATTCTGCATTTCTCATAAACTGAATATAGAAGTCCATAACTTTTGAGGTGGACCATTTCTAAAGTCTTTATGGAATTTGTTACAATATTGCTTCTGTTTTCTGTTTTGGTTTTTTGGCTGCGAGGCGTGTGGGATCTTAGCCCCCTGACCAGGGATTGAACCCACACCCCCTGCATTGGAAGGCGAAGTCTTCACTACAGGACCGCCAAGGAAGTCCCAGAAGTCCATAACTTTGATCCAAGGTGCAATGTGTTTTTATACTTGTTTTTGCTCAGTATGGAATCACGAGGACCTAGTTTTCTTCTCTTTTTCTTCCCTCTTTGATCCAGTCTTCTAATTTCTTATTCTCTCCTTATCTCTCTAGGAATTTGTGGTAAATTGCATACGTTATAATACAGCATCAGACAGTTCCACTAGTAGCATTGTAAGCTGTTGTTTTCAAAGCTTCTGCTTCTCACCCCGATCAGCCTAGCCTGAACCTGAGTGGCTTCCCTTCCTCTGTCTTCAGGGGGGCTCTCAAGTAGTTAGAGGTAAACTGTGTCCCTCCTTTTGGTTACAGGGTCACAGTTCTGGGACATACCAGTAGCTTGGCATCTGATCATCATAAGGGCAGGAGGAGTATCATGCTTACCACATCCCTAGGGACATCTGTGAAATGGGTATGCAGACTGGCTGTCACATCCCTGTTTCCCAAGAACTCATACCACATTCTTACCTTTTCTTAGAGCTCTCTGACTTCCCCCCTAGTCATTTTGGTGTTGAAACAGGTCATTTAATGGAAATGTCTTTGAAAAGCGTTGGCACCATGCTTTGCCCAGTGGTTCTCAAACTAGTGAGTATCAGAATCACCTGAAGAGCTTGCTGAAACGCATTTCTTGTGCCTGTAATATCTAGAATAGTCTCTCTCCCTCTATTTGCCTACCTCTCACACCCCGGCCCCGGTTACAGCCTGGCAACTGTTCCTCTTCTGCCCCTGTTAAAAATTAATCTTTCCTCTCTCAATTTATAACATACAAGGTGTTTCCTCTGAACTTGATCTTCTCTCCCCCAGGCCATTCTTTCTGATTCATCTCCCCTTTATGCGCTCCAATTTTTGCTTCCTCTGTCTTTGTCTTGAGTGTGTCTTCCTAGAAATACACAGAACTAGAGAGCTAGCAGGACCACTGGTGACTCTCAGGTCAGATGGTGCAAATGTCCACGTGTAGAGCAACTGCCTTTACACCCAAGGCACAGGTGGGGAGTGGGCTATTCATCCTCTGACTCAACAGAAAGATCCTGGAGGGAAAGAACCTCAATAATTAAAAAGTGCTAAACAGTGTTAAGATGTTAAGAAAGAATGTTAGCTTCTTTCTCTGTGAGATCGAGAGGGACTAAGAATAGCTCTGGCAGTGAGAAATTAAAGTCAGCAAGGCAAAGCATGTGAAAATGTTAGGTGAAGATTTAGGGGCCGTGATTTGATTTACTGACCATCCTGGGTCAGCCAGGTGGCCTGGTACAGTGACCCTAAGACCACTGGCCGTAAAATCATTAGCCTGTGGGGTAGCGGAGTCCAAGACCAGTCTAGGAGAGAACTAGACGGGTAATTGCTGATGGTTGTTAGAAAGTGTTTCAGGACAGGACAGATGGGGCAGGGGTGAGAGACTCTTCCTGGAAGTTTCACATTTAAGTAAAGCGACCTGGTTTCTTTGAACCAATCTTCATCCAGATGCATTGTAGCAAAAGAGAAATATATATGTAAAAAATCACAAAAAGGAAGACATACATTAGCCTCCACCTTCTCTTCCTGTGTCCAGATCAGAGTTCACTCTCAAATCTCCTTAGAACCTTAATTCTGACATGGATTTTTCTGACAGTCTCACTTATTGGGACATAGGGCTCTTTGAGGAGTACCCAGTTGTCTAACTATCAGCTCGGGCAACAGAGAGCCCTGCCTGGCCTCTCTGTGTTACTTCAGGTCTTTAGAATGCATCAAATAAGTTTCAGTAAAAGTTTTATTTTTAGTGGATAATGCACCGTGGGTGTAGCAAGAGCACAGGAGATGGAGTTAGACACCCGGGGTTCAAATCCTGGCCCAGGTACTTATGAGAACCTATTTCCATTATCTGTACGATGGAAAAATAATGATGAACTCAGAAAGTAACAAGGATTAAATGGGATACTATTTCTAAAGAGCCTAGTAGGTTCATGCATGGATCTTGGTAGGTGCTCAGGGGTAATAGGTGCTTAGTAGGTGCTGTTCTTTCTTTGTAGCGCTGTCTGTCATATCCATCATGTAATGATCTCAACATCTCTCTGAAGAGCAGGACCAGGGCCATGGTGAGGCACGTGGTGGTTCAAAAGCAGGGTCGTATCCTATTTTAATTAAAAATGTGATGTTTTGTTCAGCATGGGTATTTCTGCATTAATATTTATTTTAAAATATTGTATTGAAATATTATCTTGATTCTGAGTTTTCTGGCACTCCCTTAAATTCTGTGCCCAAGGCTAGTGCCTCACTTGCTGCATTCATTCTGGTCAGGGGTGTAAACAGGAGAATGACGCTCTCCTTGTTTTGTAGATAGAAAGTCTAGATGCAGTGACTTTCACTGCCACTAGCATCCGCTGTTTGTGTGAACAGCCGCCATTATTCAGGGGTTATCTCTACAAATCACCTGCCTCACAGCTACGCTCCTAACTCTTTAAGAGCCTTCTCATCCCTTGGTCTCTCCCCAGCAACGAGAAAACGCTGTGAGTCCATCAGAGGCTCCAGCTGACTCGTAATGTGATGACTTGTCACACTTCACTGAGCCAGCTCCATCTCATTCTGCCGGGTCCTGGAGTTCTGGGCTCCTGGTGGGCACAGTCTCCAGGGACGCTGAGTTGTAGCCTCTGCATTAACATCCTCTGCTTTTATATCTGCTGCTCCGTTACACAGTCACCTCCTTTCCTGCTGTTAGAGAAAAGAGTGCATTGATCCCAGAGAGAAGGGAGGCGCAGCTGTTGAAATCAAGGGGAAAACAAAGCTTGCATCTTCCTCTGACGTGAGAGCCTCACTGCTCTAGGTTTGCTCTCCAGAGATGCAGCATTTTGCTTTTCAGGCAGATGGCTAGCACCGACACCCTGCAACATACAGACCCCACCTCCCCATTGAGTACACGCCCACCAGGTGTGGGGAAGTGGAGCTGATAAGAAGTGTCGGTTCAAGTGCATCGATTTACAACTGCGAAATTGTTTCAGTGTCTGTGTTTTGCTTAAACCAAATGATTCTTTGCATATAAGCGTTAAAATTGATACGAATTCCTTAGACCAGTAGGAGTTGTTGCTGAATAGGCATTGCATCCTGATACAGCCTGGTGCCAGGCCCTCCTCCCTTTCTTGAGTGTCTGTTTAAGCCCAAGTAGCTCAGACCTTGTCCTGAAAGGGCTTTAAAAATCAAGATAATGTGACACTGAGGTAACAAGCCTAAGTATATAAGCCCTTTGTGTGTGTGTGTGTGTGTGTGTGTGTGTGTGTGTATATAGGTTGAAATATTGATTTGAATGGGTCTATTAAACTGAGTATTCTGTTAAAATATAGAACGTTCTTCTTTTCTCCCAGGATTTGGTCCAGCCTGAACATTTTCTTGCTCAGTGCCCCACTAACCAGTCATTTCTTCATGCTGATCCTATTGTAGAACGATTTTATTTCATCTGTGCTCTGTTCTATGACCTTGCTACTGTTTGGCACGCTTTTCACACAGCTCATTACAATCCGATGTGTTTCAAAATGTTCTGTAAGTCAGAGTATGCTTGAAATGCAATGAAAAAGTAACAAAGATCATGAAGATACTATGAAACCTAGCATGAGTTTTCATGGAAAGAATTTCCAACTTCTAAAGTCTGTATGTAGAGTATTAAAGAACTTTTTTTTTTAATTGCCAGGCATTTTTCTAGCACGTGAGGAAATTCCAGAAAGCAAATACATAGTTTGGGTCAAGTGAGGTCTTGAATGTTCAATAAAGCTCATTAGGTTTCTTCTTCTGAAGAACCTTGGACCAAAGTTGGCCTCCGAGCAATTAGTCACCGTTCCTTCTCAGGTTCCTAAAGGACACCCCCAGGGAATAAAATCTTGGCCTGTAAGAGGTTAACGTCCAGAAGGGGATGAGTAGGACACCTCTGGGTTCCTGATGTCTTCCCTTGAGACGCTTCCTCGGGGGTCTCTGCTCCGGTACGATGCTGTCGTGGTAGGGCTGTGACAGTGCCCCTCTGAGGACAGCGCTGTGCCTGGGGAAAAGCAGGACGTCAGTACAGTGTTTGTCCCCGTGCCTGGCCCCCCTGCCCCAGCTTGTGCGGCACTCGTGCACCAGCAGCCCCGTGGGCAGCCCTAGACGGTACGAGCGTAAAGGAGCACCGCGGAACAAATCGTATTCCGAAAGAACTCAGGATCTATGCTGGAATCCCGCAGTACCCTGAAGGGAATAAATACATAGTGTCTCAAAATATCTTAAGGTCTTACTAATTTTCTCTCCCCTCCGTTGCCTTCATGCCCTGTGGCTGCTCTCTCTCCTTTCTCCCTAGTCTTTTTTTTTTTTTTTTCTGTAAAATTCCATCAGTCCTCTTCCTTTTGCCTGTCTTATCATCCTCTTTTTCTTCCTCTTTCTTTCTGATTCTTAATCACAGAGCACGGCAACAGACAGACAAAGCAGGACCGTCCTTGGAAGGGAGGAGAAAGAAGAGGCTGAATAAAGTCAAACAAATCATATCTAGTGCTCAGGGGGGAGAGGAAAAGCTGAACACAGTTGCATTTCAGTAACTTTTATCCGTCAGAAATAGAAGCTTCCAGCGGGCAGGGTTCTTGTGCTGCCAGCGGCTGTGTAAAGGGAATACAGAGCTGTGGACCAGCAGGAGTTTGGGAGTCAGGCATTCATCTTCTTTATTTAGAATATCAAGGGTAGCAGATTTATAACCTTTATATTGATGTTATGAGTTCAAGTCCCACTCCCCCACCCCCATCATTTTCTTGATTCTGTTTCCAGGAAGCTACTTAACAGATTTGTAATTTTAGAAATGTGCAGGTCACTATGTTAATTTCATTGTTACACTCAAAAAAACCTTGATGAATAAGTGAATAGAAATCTCATCATAATGATTCTTTAATGTTTCATTCTTTTACAAAATGTTCTATTAAATATTCACATAAGTAGATTCAGCTATAGCTGTTTTCATGGGCTGTATGTATATGCTCTTTTAGTCTCAAGGAAATAAATTTCTAAAGGTCATTTGAGACTCTCTTATAGACGCAAAGCTATTCAGAGGTCCAAGATAAAGAATGATGATATTGTTATACCTGTTTTTTTGTTTTTGTTTTTGTTTTTTTTGCTGTCCTATGCTTTCATTGTACCTTATTGGGGTTGTAGCCAGAATTCAATCAAATAAGAAAATATAGATTTTTCAGTCTCCCATCTGGAGGGATATTTACATTTCTTATTTCATAACAAGAGTTTAATGTGCAAAACTTAAGCAAACTATTAATAAATTAGGAATTAGAAGAACTTTTACTGAAGAGAATGTGGGCTTCCTAGAAACTCAGATCTGGGTTCCAATCCCAGAACTGGCTACACAAATGTGGGCCAATTACTTAGCATTTCTGAGCCTCAAGTATGATCAGTGCTTAAGGATACTTATCTCATTGTGAGGAATAAATGAGGTGCAATGCATTGCCAAGTGCAAGCCATATCTATCTCATTCTAATATAGCACAATTTAGATTTCATTTTTCACTACAGAAAACTTTATGCTTGGATCTTTTTCACAATCAGTCAAGCTCCCAGTTATAAAAGATGTAAATGACTATATAGAAGGAAAGAAAATTAACCAGTTTATATATTCTTTGTGGGAAGTTATATAATACAACAATGCACAAATGCTTGGTACATAAATGTAAAAGCCATAAATGAAAAGCATGAACATTTTTGCTACTTGTGATTTTTATGTAACTATATGGGTGGCATGGAAACCAATTTTATTTTGACTTATGTTATAAAGCTGTTGCCAAACACCCTGTGCTTAAGTCATGCTTCACATGGAGATAGTATTGCCTAGTGCGTTTCTATATAACGTGGATCTTAATTTTCCCCCGTGATATCAGAATTGCAAGGTGAACCCACTGAAATTTACACTGAGCATTCACTTATATTTTCAATTGAGACTAACCTCAGGAGCCTGGATTGCTATGGCTACAAAGGCAAGAGAGTTACTGTGAGGGAAGAGAAATGGATAGGAGAGAGAGCTGGAGAGCATTTTATATCTGCTTCCACACCTTTCCTCCAGGCTTCCCCAAAGTTCCTTTCCAGGACTCAGGCTGAACCTGTGACATTGGTGAGATAGGAATCAACCAAAGACATCAGTGAAGTTGGATTCCCGAGGTCTCCTTGAAAGGGACTCTTCCTGTTCAGTATTTTGCCAAGAAAAGAATCAGATAGATCGGAAGGATAAGAAGCTATCTTGAGGACCCTTTCTGGTCTGGAACCACAAAGTTTAGGTTAATCTTTCCCCTGAATACATCCCTTTCAGCCCTCTCTCGTTGCCCACTGACCTTCCCTAGCTAACTGCTCTCCCTGTGCCTTGACACCTCTTGCTGTTGAAGATTTGTTGATTGGTTGCAGCTATCTCACGGTGATTATGTTCAGGGCCGTGTCGACACAAACTAACTCCTTGGTCTCCTTGCTTCATCTTTGAAGCCATGTATGTGGTGGCATGTCCTCCCCAGAACACTGATCTTTGCAACCTGGGCCAGAGTGGTTCGATTAGCCCATTGATTTTTACCATCCAGTAGACTTTACAAAGTCAAGATGTCTGTTGTTTTTCTTGGCTTCCAATAAGTTTGCCTGAAAACAAATTATCCATAGACAAAGATATATTCCTTTTATTAAAGTATATTATTTTTCTTAGGGATTTGGAGGCTCAATCAATAATGGTGGTTTGAATGGAAATCTCTCATATAGTTGACCTAGTATTGCCAAAAATTATAAAGTGTACTGGACACATAATACCTCTTTCTCACCTTCTAACAAGGAGAGTTCATAATGTGTATGCTTGTTAACTCACTTACTGTCTCCCTCCCATACCAGATCATAAGCTCTCTGAAGACAAGAAAAGTCATTCCTCTTCTGTTTACTCCTATATTCCTAGTATTTATCATTAAGCCTAAGACATAACAGAGGCTTAATATATGGTAAATAATCTAATGAACTGAATAATCCAGAGCCTTTCCCCATCATTATTATTAAATAGTTGTCTTGATTCCCAAAGAACATATTAGTTCTATTTCTATTTTGGTCATTATCCTGTATGGATAAATGATGGGAGTAGAGAGAAAAAACAATTTTGTTTCATAAATCATGCCATTCCAAAGGTTTCCAATTTTTTCTCTTGTAAAAATCTCCAAGTCAGATATCCCTATAGCTTTCTACTCTGGGTTAGGTTCTTTAAAATCATAAAATGAAGAGCGACAATAGGCATTAGTGATCTAGTTTAATTTGCTTAAGCTTTGAGAGTTTTTAATGACATAATTCATGTCTAATCTACATACACAGTGTTACAGTGGTTCAAGTTATTTCACTTCTCAAATGCATTTACTTCAAGACATTTTGTTCATTTGATTAAATCTAGTGTAAGATAAAGTATCATGTACCTATTTGATCAGTAAATAAAATCTTCTGCTTTCTGTGTTTCTTCCTCCCTTTTTCAGAATAAATAGTAAAATAGAGAATCTTTTTTTTTGTTCCCAGAAGTTCATAATAATCTTAAGATTGGATGAGGAATGAATGTTTTAGATTAACTGCCTTCTTCCTGCTCCCCAGAGCTTTTTACAACATAGTAACAGAGCTCTTTATCTGCTGGATCCAGACATTTCTGGAATCAGCTAAGCTCTACCAGAACTCAGAATGAATGCTTGTGTCACTTCACCAATGTATTCCTCAAAGGACTGAATATGGTCAGAGGGAACCTGTAAGAGGGGTAGTTTGTAGATATGGGATTTTTAGTTAATGAGGATGAGATGGAGAAAGTCTTTGCATTCTAAGTCATACTATTATAAAAGGAAAGATATCTGATATTATGCATAATGGCAGTGAATTCACCAAATCAGCCTTTTTTTAGACCTAAGAACATCTGTTCCAAAGAGATCTGGCCACTTGACTTTGAAGAAAGACACACATGGCAGGCAACACAAGAGTCCTATTCTGCCCTCCTCTTTGAAGTGCTTGTTAGTTGATTTTTGGATAATTTCCCAAGCCAGTGAAGTCACCACGTGTGCTGTGACAATCATGTCGCCACTGTTTGTATATAAATGAGGCGTGTTTGATTTCCACACTGATGAGCTGTGGGTTTCTAGCACGCACGGGGCGTGTGTCCTGTGGGCCTTGTCTCCAGCTGAGTGCTCCTTCCCCTGTGGGCAGAGGTGGAGTCTTCCTGTTTCATAAAATCCAGAGCCAGCCAAGCAGGAGACTTGCAAAGCCAGGAACGCCCGGACACTGTGCTCAGGATTAACATTGAGGGAGGGGTTTAGGTAACATGGTTTGTTGGATGAAATTTGTTTACACCTTCGAATTTCTCCTCCTTCAATCTTCATTTATTCTGAAAGCAGAAGGACATTTGTTATTTAAAGCTTTAAAAAGGAAAAAAGAAATCCCCTGAAGTGAAGACTCAAGGGCCAGGGCAATAGCTCATTTTCTCAGTGTCCTCAGTGCCTGGAGCGTTTGCTTTTACATCGTAAGCATTCAATAAATGCTTGAGGAAGGAAGGGAGGGAGGAAGAGAGAAAAGGCATTGGCACAGCTGCCTTTTGAAAGGCACACTTTACTTTTCTTCCTCTCTTAATTTATCTTCCTTTCTGTTTTGAGGGTGATCTAATGTGACAGTTGGCAGAGTTGTGCTGTACCTTAGAGAACAGGTAGGAGAGAAGTTTGGGTATGCCTGGGATCAAGTGATACCAAATCAAAACCTGGAATGTTATTTTCCAAATAAAGGGTGATGAATAATCAGAGAACATAACTGCTTCTATTAGTTTCTCTGTTGAAAGAAAAAGGGTGCCTAAGATTGTTACCTTCCTTAGTGACACAAAAATCAAAACCATTTTGAGATATTGCTTTAGAAATATCAATAGCCTGGCATATGATAAATGCATGTAAGTTTTGAGGGTGATGAGCCAATAAACTAAGTAAAATACACATATGCGTGTGCACACACTCACACACACACACACACCAGCATTCCATCTATATCTAAACCCGTCTTTGATCTTAAAGGCTATAACTGGCAAATTGGATTATACTAAGCAAGCAAAAGGTGGGTAGTTTAATAAATGAGATAGCCATATGCTAAAATGTTTCTAAACTTCTAGTATAGATTTGGCACTTTTCACAGATTTAGGAAAGTACACCTGCCATTTTTGGCTTTTCTTTTTGTGTGCCTAGAATGGGAAAATTTGAGGGATTCAAAATAGTTTCAAGCCGGCATTATCTCTACTGCTGCTGCTGCTGCTACTACCGCCGCCGCCGCCGCCGCCGCCACTACTACTGCTGACAGAGCTGCTGCAAGTGAACATCGCCACCCGGGATACCCACCTTCGCGGCATCTCCTGCGCGCCCTGACCCCACATGGAACATGACCTGCCAGCCCCAGGGAACAAAAGCGGAGGCCCCTCGCCCTCTCCTGCTGCAGCCGGAGGATGAGTCCAGAGGGCTGAGTGGAGAGGGTGGTCCTCAGTGGTGGGGGGAGGGGAAAGGTCTTGGTGCTCCGGCCGGGTGTCAGGCCTGAGCCTCTGAGGTGGGAGAGCCGAGTTCAGGACACTGGTCCACCAGAGACCTCCCGGCCCCACGTAATATCATTCAGCGAGAGCTCTCCCAGAGATCTCTCTCTCAACGCTAAGACCTAGCTCCACTCAACGACAGCAAGCTCCAGTGCTGGATGCCCCATGCCAAACAAGACAGGAGCGCAACCCCACCCATTAGGGGAGAGGCTGCCTAAAATCATAATAGGCCACAGACACCCCAAAACACACCACCGGCCGTGGCCCTGCCCACCAGAAAGATAAGATCCAGCCCCACCCACCAGAACAAAGGCACCAGTCCCCTCCACCAGGAAGCCTACACAAGACACTGAACCAACCTCACCCACTGGGAGCAGACACTAAAAACAATGGGAACTATGAACTTGCAGCCTGCGAAAAGGAGACTGCAAACACAGTAAGTTAAGCAAAATGAGAAGACAGAGAAATATGCAGCAGTTGAAGGAGCAAGGTAAAAACCCACCAGACTGAACAAATGAAGAGGAAATAGGCAGTCTACCTGGAAAGAATTCAGAGTAATGATAGTAAAGATGATCCAAAATCTTGGGAATAGAATGGAGAAAATACAAGTAACGTTTAACAAGGACCTAGAAGAACTAAAGAGCAAACAAACAATGATGAACAACATAATAAATGAAATTAAAAATTCTCTAGAAGGAATCAATAGCACAATAACTGAGGATAAGTGACCTGGAAGATAAAATAGTGTAAATAACTCCCGCAGAGCAGAATAAAGAAAGAAGAATGAAAAGAATTGAGGACAGTCTCAGAGACCTCTGGGGCAACATTAAATCCACCAACATTTGAATTATAGGGGTCCCAGAGAAGAAGAGAAAAAGAAAAGGTCTGAGAAAATATTTGAAGAGATTATAGTTGAAAACTTCCCTAACATGGGAAAGGAAATATAGTCAATCAAGTCCAGGAAGCACAGAGAGTCCCATACGCAAGGGAAAGGCAACAAATAACATACAAGGGAATCCCCATAAGGTTAACAGATGATCTTTCAGCAGAAACTCTGCAAGCCAGAAGGGACTGACAGGACATATTTAAACTGATGAAAGGGAAGAACCTACAACCAAGATTACTCTACCCAGCAAGGATCTCATTCACATTTGACAGAGAAATTAAAACCTTTACAGACAAGCAAAAGTTAAGAGAATTCAGCACCACCAAACCAGCTTTACAGCAGATGCTAAAGGAACTTCTCTAGGCAGGAAACACAACAGAAGGAAAAGACCTACAAAACAATTTAAAAAATGGTAATAGGAACATACATATTGATAATTACTGATAATTACCTTAAATGTAAATGGATTAAATGCTCCAACCAAAAGACCTAGACTGGCTGAATGGATACAAGACAAGGCCTGTATATATGCTGTTTACAAGAGACCCACTTAGGATCTAGGGACACATACAGACTGAAAGTGAGGGGATGGAAAAATATATTCCATGCAAATGGAAATCAGAAGAAACCTGGAGTAGCAATCCTCATATCAGACAAAATTGACTTTAAAATAAAGACTATTGCAAGAGAAAAAGAAGGGCACTATATAATGATCAAGAGCTCAATCCAAGAAGAAGATATAACAATTGTAAATATTTATGCACCCAACATAGGAGCACCTCAATACATAAGGCAAATGCTAACAGCCATAAAAGGGGAAATTGACAGTAACACAATCATAGTAGGGGACTTTAACACCCCACTTTCACCAATGGACAGATCATCCAAAATAAAAATAAATAAGGAAACACAAGCTTTAAATGATACATTAAGCAAGACGGACTTAATTGACTTTTTTTTTTTAACTTTTTGGGTTTATTTATTTATTTATTTATTTTTTTTTTGGCTGTGTTGGGTCTTCGTTTCTGTGCGAGGGCTTTCTCCAGCTGCGGTGAGCGGGGGCCACTCTTCATCGCGATGTGCGGGCCTCTCACTAACGCGGCCTCTCTTGTTGCGGAGCACAGGCTCCAGACGCGCAGGCTCAGTAATTGTGGCTCATGGGCCTAGTTGCTCCGCGGCATGTGGGATCTTCCCAGACCAGGGCTCGAACCCTTGTACCCTGCATTGGCAGGCAGATTCTCAACCACTGCGCCACCAGGGAAGCCCACTTAATTGATATTTATAGGACATTTCATCCAAAAACAACAGAATACACTTTCTTCTCAAGTGCTCATGGAACATTCTCCATGATAGATCATATCTTGGGTTACAAATCAAGCCTTGGTAAATTTAAGAAAATAGAAATCATATAAAGTATCTTTTCCAACCACAACGCTATGAAACTAGATATCAATTACAGGAAAAAAACTGTAAAAAATACAAACATATGGAAGCTAAGCAATATGCTACTAAATAACCAAGAGATCACTGAAGAAATCAAAGAGGAAATCAAAAAATACTTAGAAACAAATGACAATGAAAACATGATGACCCAAAACCTGTGGGATGCAGGAAAAGCAGTTCTAAGAAGGAAGTTTATAGCAATACAATCCTACCTCAAGAAACAAGAAACATCTCAAATAAACAACCTAACCTTACACCTAAAGCAATTAGAGAAAGAAGAACAAAAAAACCCCAAAGTTAGCAGAAGGGAAGAAATCATAAAGATCAGATCAGAAATAAATGAAAAAGAAATGAAGGAAACAATAGAAAAGATCAATAAAACTAAAAGCTGGTTCTTTGAGAAGATAAACAAAAGTGATAAACCATTAGCCAGACTCATCAAGAAAAAAAGGGAGAAGACTCAAATCAACATAATTAGAAATGAAAAAGGAGAAGTAACAACTGACACTGCAGAAATACAAAGGATCATGAGAGATTACTGCAAGCAACTATATGCCAATAAAATGGACCACCTGGAAGAAATGGACAAATTCTTAGAAAAGCATAACCTTCTGAGACTGAACCAGGAAGAAATAGAAAACATAAACAGACCAATCACAAGCACTGAAATTGAGACTGTGATTAAAAATCTTCCAACAAACAAAAGCCCAGGACCAGATGGCTTCACAGGTGAATTCTATCAAACATTTAGAGAAGAGCTAACACCTATCCTTCTCAAACTCTTCCAAAATATAGCAGAGGGAGGAACACTTCCAAACTCATTCTATGAAGCCACCATCACCCTGATACCAAAAGCAGACAAAGATGTCACAAAGAAAGAAAACTACAGGCCAATATCACTGATGAACATAGGTGCAAAAATCCTCAACAAAATACTAGCAAACAGAATCCAACAGCACATTAAAAGTATCATACACCATGATCAAGTGGCGTTTATCCCAGGAATGCAAGGATTCTTCACTATACCCAAATCAGTCAATGTGATACACCATAATAACAAATTGAAGGATAAAAACCATATGATAATCTCAATAGAGGCAGAAAAAGCTTTAAACAAAATTCAACACCCATTTATGATAAAAAAAAACTCTCTAGAAAGTAAGCTAGAGGGAACTTACCTCAATATAATAAAGACCATATATGACAACCCACAGCCAATATCGTTCTCAATGGTGAAAAACTGAAACCATTTCCTCTGAGATCAGGAACAAGACAAGGTTGCCCACTCTCACCACTGTTATTCAACATAGTTTTGGAAGTTTTAGCCACAGCAATCAGAGAAGAAAAAGAAATAAAAGGAATCCAAATCAGAAAAGAAGCAAAACGGTCACTGTTTGCAGATGACATGATAGTATATGTAGAGAATCCTAAAGATGCTACCAGAAAACTACTAGAGCTAATCAATGAATTTGGTAAAGTGGCAGGATACAAAATTAATGCACAGAAATCTCTTGCATTCCTATACACTAATGATGAAAAATCTGAAAGAGAAATTAAGGAAACACTCCCATTTACCATTGCAACAAAAAGAATAAAATACCTAGGAATAAACCTACTTAAGGAGACAAAAGACCTGTATGCAGAAAACTATAAGAAACTGATGAAAGAAATTAAAGATGATACAAACTGATGGAGAGATATACCAAGTTCTTGGATTGGAAGAATCAACATTGTGAAAATGACTATACTCCCCAAAGCAATCTACAGATTCAGTTCAATCCCTATCAAACTACGAGTGACATTTTTCACAGAACTAGAACAAAAAATTTCACAATTTGTATGGAAACACAGAAGACCCTGAATAACCAAAGCAATCTTGAGAAAGAAAAACAGAGCTGGAGGAATCAGGCTCCCTGACTTCACACTATACTACAAAGCTACAGTCATCAAGACAGTATGGTACTGGCACAAAAACAGATATATAGATCAATGGAACAGGATAGAAAGCCCAGAGATAAACCCATGCACCTGTGGTCAACTAATCTATGACACAGGAGGCAAGAATATACAATGGAGAAAAGACAGCCTCTTCAGTAAGTGGTGCTGGGAAAACTGGAAAGCTACATGTAAAAGAATGAAAGTAGAATACTTCCTAACACCATACACAAAAATAAACTCAAAATGTATTAAAGACCTAAATGTAAGGCCAGACACTGTAAAACTCTTAGAGGAAAACATAGGAAGAACGCTCTTTGACATAAATCACAGCAAGATCCTTTTGACCCACCCCCTAGAGTAACAGAAATAAAAACAAAAATAAACAAATGGGACCTAATGAAACTTAAAAGCTTTTGCACAGCAAAGGAAACCATAAACAAGATGAAAAGACAACCCTCAGAATGGGAGAAAATATTTGCAAACGAAGCAACTGACAGAGGATTAATCTCCAAAATATACAGGCAGATCATGCAGCTCAATGTCAAAAAAACAAACAATCCAATCCAAAAATGGGCAGAAGACCTAAATAGACATTTCTCCAAAGAAGATATACAGATTGCCAACAAACACGTGAAAGGATGCTCAACATCACTAATCATTAGAGAAATGCAAATCAAAACTACAATGAGGTATCACCTCACAGCGGTCAGAACGGCCATCATAAAAATATCTACAAACAATAAATGCTGGAGAGGGTGTGCAGAAAAGGGAACCCTCTTGCACTGCTGGTGGGAATGTAAATTGGTACAGCCACTATGGAGAACAGCATGGAGGTTCCTTAAAAAACTAAAAATAGAACTACCATATAACCCAGCAATCCCACTACTGGGCATATATCCTGAGAAAACCATAATTCAAAAAGAGTCATGTACCACAATGTTCATTGCAGCACTATTTACAATAGCCAGGACATGGAAGCAACCTAAGTATCCATCGACAGATGAATGGATCAAGAAGATGTCGCACATATATGCAATTGAATATTACTCAGCCATAAAAAGAAACGAAATTGATTTATTTGTAGTGAGGTGGATGGACCTAGAGACAGTCAAACAGAGTGAAGTAAGTCAGAAAGAGAAAAACAAATACTGTATGCTAACACATATATATGGAATCTTAAAAAAAAAAAAAAAAAGTTTCTGGTGAACCTAGGGGCAGAACAGGAATAAAGACGCAGATGTAGAGAATGGACTTGAGGACATGGGGAAGGGGAAGGGGAAGTGAGAGAGCAGCATTGACATATATACACTACCAGATGTAAAATAGCTAGTGGGAAGCAGCTGCATAGCACAGGGAGATCAGCTCGGTGCTTTGTGACCACCTAGAGGTGTGGGTTAGGGAGGGTGGGAGGGAGTTGCAAGAAGGAGGGGATATGCGGATATATGTATATGTATAGCTGATTCACTTTGTTATACAGCAGAAACTAACACAAAATTGTAAAGCAATTATACTCCAATAAAGATGTTAAATAAAAAAAAAATAGTTTCAACCCTTGGAATATGGTGAGTATTTAAAGTATCATTAGAATTATCTTTCCTGTTAGCTATTGAGGATATTAACAAAGACAAATGTTAGAGGAAATTTGCTTAAATATCCCTTTTTCGCCTCCTTCAATCTTTATTTTTTTTCTGAAAAATGAGGAATATATGTCATTTAAAGCTTAAAAGGGAAAACCTATTCCCCTGCTGAACTATAATAAGTATAATAAATGTGTGTCACACTTATGCTGTTTTATAAGTATGTGTGTGTGTGTATACCATATATATGTCTATATGTGTGTATGTGTGTGTATTCATTTTATTTTTCAAGTTCAGTGAATTCTTATTACTTAGCAAGTTGGTTTACTGATTGCTCTTATTTGAAAGGCTGACTTTAAGTCCTGTCTTGACCTGGGAATTAATGAGGGGAGTTGGGCAAAGTTAATCCCTGTGCTGAACATTAAACACATGGATGGTTTATGGATGGTTTTGTCCTTCCCATTATTGAAAGTTAGGTTGTTGGCACAGTGCCGTGAAAGAAGGGTTAAAGTTTACTTTAAGTTCAAATGTTTGTTTGCTTCTTACCAGGTATATAACCTGGAGATATAATCTACTTACAAATCAAGTGAGTTTTGGAAGTCTGATATTAAGATTAGATTAGAATGTATATTATCTATCTATCTATCTATCATTCCTCACATAGCGACTACTCAATAAAAAAGGTAAATGGTTAATTGGTATAATTATTTAAAATCTTTCTCTGAAAACTTTCCCCACCAATTTGATCTATCCTATCTCTGAAATATCACTCTTGCTTTCTTTACTAGTTATCTGGCCATCAGTTAAGCATTACCTGGCAATATCAATCTGTTACTTATTTTGTATAGGTGTATGTGCCTGTGTGTGTTTGAAAACAGTTTAGTACACGTGCATAGTTTCCCTACTAGGCTGTAAGTTACTTTAGATCAGATGCCCTGCCTTGTGCTCTTTCATATTCACTAGGGAGCCCAGCACAGGGTTTCTCCCAAAATGGTTGTTCTAATTTGCTAATAGATGAAAAATTTGCTTAAAATGCTATGGCGATGGAAGCAGGTAATTTTGAGTGTACATTGTGAAAAGTGGTATGTAAAGCCTTATTATAGAACCCAAAATTAACATAAAAACCTTTATCCAAAGATTTCCTCTTTTTTCTAATTTAAAATGGAACTTAACATATATTTTACATGAATATTATCTTACTATGAGCTACTTCTTAGGGTTTTGTGGCATTTAAAATACGTTAAATAAAAGACTTCCTGCCTTTCATTTGGATATTAAACGGAGCAAAGGCAATATTATTGGCTATCTGAGGCTGTGTCATCTATTTATCTTCTCCAAGTTTCTTCCCATTTATTTTTAATTCTCCGGCAGTCTTCATGCCAATCCAGGAGGAAGATTTGGTTCCTCTGAGCATATGGAGTTAGGGGGGGGAAAAAAGAGTAACAAAAAAGAGAGGTTGATATTACCGTCTGTTTGGGAGAGGTTAGTGCCTCATCTCAGTTCAGTGGGACTCCTGCTATGATCTGAAGCCACCACTTATCTTTTTGGGCTTTTAACACAGGCTTATTAGGAAAACCGCCATTGTTCTTAATCCCCTCCCCTTCCTCTGCTTTTTATTTTAAAAAGATGGTTTCTGGCACTAGAAAGATGTAATTCCCGTTTGTCACTTTTTAGAGTTCCAGGAGAGGCAACCCACGGTGTCCCCTAAATAATAGAGAGGTTTCCCTTGCCCATAATACAAATCAGGCTCTGTTTGACTGTGTAACAAGACCACTAAGTGAGGAAGTCCCTACCCAATGGGACTCTCAGTGTTTGTGGGAGGGGACCCATGAAGTAGTGTGGAATTCATCCAGGGTAGTTGCCAAGACGGAAGTCAAGCAGACATGACTGGTCTGTTTCGGGATTCCTAGTGAATCATGAATGGTGTCCTTGATCCTGGGAACCAGAAAGGTCACTAGTTATTCTCTAGTCCATCATCAGTCATTCTGTAGGTGAGGAGTCTGGGATTCAGGAAATGTGAGAGGTTGCTCAAGGTCTGACAATAAAAGAACCAAGGAGAGAAGTCATAGCTCCTGGTTTGTGGAAACTAAAGAAAACACACTGCTTTCTGTATCAGATGAATGCATTAGACTCAGGATGGTGGGCTCAGGGAAACAGTTGGCATTTCTAGCAGTTGGTATCAACTGTCTCATCTGTGGATTCTTAGTCAAGGTAATTTCTTGGTAAATATCTGTTGAATTTAATCGATCAACAGTTTTCCCTGAATGGTCCAAAGCAAACCAGTTTTGCATCTCCTCCGTCTATTGTCCTTCCCTTAGCTTCAACCATGGCAGGATATCTGGCATCTCTGTTTTGTGACTCAAGACTGCTGCTGAGTGAGAAACAGAATAGAGCTGCTCATGATAGGACGGAAACGCGCAAGGATGGGATTTAGAAAGCTGAGTTGCCCTGCAAGTCTCTCAAGGGGCTCTTTCTCTCCTCATCACATTTCCTCAGAATCACAAGGTGAGACGATATCAACCTTGAACTCCCCTGCCATCAGACCGTTACTACTTACCCTCTTTTAAAATCCTCTGCTCCTTCAAGGATGTTGCTATTTAAGTGTATCATCGTTTTCCTTTCCTATTTGCAGACCTTCAGACTATCTATCTCCTGCCCTTCAATTATCCAAGACGTTGGCACCAGACTAGCAGTCTTCTCAACTCTAAATCCTGCTTCATCTTTAATGATGTACAATCCATCCTCCCCTGGGCCTTCAGTTGTTCGGTTCCCTCATCTCCAATGTCTTTCTCCACTCAACTTAAGCCCACACACCCAATGGTCATACCCTTAGTGTTGTGACCATTGAGAACTGTTCACTTCCAAAACCACTAATTTAAATATTATGTGTTCTGACCCTAATATCTCCCTCCAGCTTTTGTTTATCTTCTCCCACTGGGACCATTCTTCAGTCTCATTTGAACCCCTGTGTTCACTGACACCTCATTTTCGCATTCTCCTCCCATGCACCATTTCACTGATCCTTATGCCAATGTCCTAAACTCACTTGACTCTGAGAACCTGTTGTTCTTGTCAGGAAAGACTCCAACTGTGGAGCTCCCCAAATGTCCTTTTTAAGCGTTCCTGCACTCGGGTTGCTAATTCTACTAGAGAAAGCCACAAACACTGGGGAAGTAAAATTCACTATGACCCACCTCAATTGTGCCCTCAGTACTATCCCAAATCCTGCTCTGTGTCTCTAGTCGTCTTACTTTTGTACTCTTCAAATACCTGACCTTTCTGCTATGCTCTGTCAAGCTCTCCTGCTTCCCAGAGAAAATTTTTTTAAAAAAATAAATTCCCTCAACTTTTCACTGCAGAGTCTACAAGTCTAGCCATATCTGCACCTGTTCCTACATCCCTCCCTCCAATAAGGTCATTCGCTCCATACTTCCTCCTGATTCCATCCCTTTCTCAAAACACTGCTACACTGCTATGCTTACACTCTTCATCACCACCAACATCACGATCATCAGATGACGCTTCCTATAAATTAATGAGAAGCTTAAGTGTGTATGTTTTTCCTAAATATTTTTTATGTAATGCAGTCTCTCATGCTTTTGTTTTGCTGTAGGCAAGTACCTGACAGAAATAAAATTATTCTTTTTTTATTGAACTAAATGCCATCTCTAATTGAAGGTATCTGCAATGTTCACACCTGTGCTGAAATGGGATGACCCCTTTCTGGGCAAGAATACAAGTCCAGCTCTTATCATCTTATAACAGAAGGACAGTTGTGCCTCTCCCAGCTCTGGCATTTAAAGTATTTCAGTTCTTAGGTAAACAAACAAAAGAGCATATCTGCCGTCAAAGTACAACACAGAGAAAATTTAATTATGAATGTCCTGGGATTCAGCAGCTGCCACAGGCTTGCTTAAAACATCTCATTCTTGAGAGAAACATTTAATCAGTATGCTATGAAGTAGAAAGAGTATGACCTTTAGAACCGCAGACCTGAATTTGAATACCTGCTCCATCACTTGCTACTTATGAAAATTTAAGCCACTTATAACTTCTCCAAGGGAGATGCAGGACCATCAGGGGAAAGTGGGATGTTTATCTCTCATAGGAATCAGGGAAGACGTGCGCAAGGATGGCATGAAAGACTCCAGGGAATGGAACCCGGTTCCAGAAAGTCTTGACCAGTAGAGGAAGGACAGTGATTAGGCACGTGGGAGGTTGTGCTCATGCCTAGAAGGAGGGTCTGCAGAGCCAGATTCTTCAGGTTTATAGAGCAGCAGAAATGGTTCATAAACCCTACTGGTTGGTAGGGCAGGAGTTACCGATGTCCTCTTCTGAGGAAGGTTGGGTGGCCTCTAATTCACCTGGCCTCAAGATGAAGACCTGAGAAGGGTTAGGATATGAGGAGAGGGTTTGACCTACTAATCGTATTCTTAAAATTATCTTGACTGTGTTAGGTGAACTCATCGCAAAGCTAAGCATATTGTTATAATGCCTTGCAAAATGTCTTTGCTGAGTCAAAACTTAGCGTTATTTTCTTAGCATCTTGCATTTTTAGTGGATTGGTACGTAAGGAAGCATTTTAGATGTGGTAAATTACACTGATATATTTCCTTCACTTTGAGCATAAAACTCACTGTGGGTATTTGTGAAATGTACATGTTCAAGCCCCATACTTGGAGATTTTGATTGAGCAAATCTGGAATGTCACCTGGGAGTCTATAATTCTGTAAATTCCACAATTGATTCAGATGTACCACATTTTAAAAGAGCTACCGTATTTGAAAATATTATTCACTATGTTATCTGGCTTCAAAACCTGTGCATTACAGGTCATGCTATATTTAGGCCTATGGATCTGTATAGATTTTGGTCCAACAATGAAAACTCCTAGCAAAATAATCTGTAAGCAATGAACTAATCTCAGTTTTCTCACATTGCTCCCTGTTTCTTGTAGGTGGACCTTTCAATTTGTTAATTTTAAAATGTATATTTTTCATTATGTTTAAAATGTCAAAACCTTTTCATATTATTCCAATAGCAGGTTAGTTAAAATTTCTACATTTTAGAAATAGTCATAAACATTATGATGTGGAGAGAACAGAGAGTTTTCTTTACCTGCCTAAACTTCAGTTTTCTCAACTGTGAAATGAAAACTATATAGATTAAAACTGAATTACCTCACAGGGTAATTTTCATGATTAAATTAACTAATTCACTTAAAATACTTAAAATGATGCTTTGACTTATATTGGTCACTCAAGGGCTAGTTGTTATTATTGTTCTTGACAATAATGGATTTCATTTTCTTTTATTAGAAAACATATTATTTATGCCAAAATCCATGTAACTCTCTTCCAAAGGGAGCTTTGGAATGAGGGACTAATAGTTCTACATTCCAACAGCTCAGTTTTGAGGACTAATGAGGTAGCAAATTTGAGAGAATATTTCCATTTGTTTTGGTGAGTTTTTTTTGAAAAGATAGCACATTGCTTGCTGAGATTGCTATTGAAGTTGGAAAAATAAACTTGAACTAAGACTATTTTCAGAGTCTATTGGGGAGGAAATAAAAATTGTGCTTCCTAGTCAAATTTGTTTACATTCAGGTAACAGTATGCATTGGGCTTTTAATTTTATTAAGAATGCTGATTCGGTTTCTTTGGAAAACAGCACAGAAGTAGGTGGTGGTGTTCTCATCACACCGTCCTCCAGGTCCTGACCCCACAGGAAGTTTACATCTGGACATATATTGTATCCATGATTGATGTATACATAGAAATCTGTGATAATCAGTCTGCATATCATATCCAGGGACAAAACACTTAGAAACAGCCTATCACAAATTCCTTTCAAAATAATTTATTTTAAAGGGCTTCTGTGCATAAGAACAGTGACAGAGAAGACCAATGTATAATTGGTAGTACATATTTTTATTGCTAGTCTTAAAGGTAATTGTTCTTTAAACTTATTCCTCCATGATGAATCTTCTGGAATCTAAGTGTTTGAAATTTTTGGGCATGTAAATGATATGACCTAAGTTAATGTATTTAAAAAATATTCTTTTTTTTATTTTTTTTATTTTTAAAAGAAGTTTATTTATTTATTTATATTTGGCTGTGTTGGGTCTTTGTTTCTGTGAGAGGGCTTTCTCCAGTTGCGGCGAGCGGGGGCCACTCTTCATCGCGGTGCGCGGGCCTCTCACTGTCGCGGCATCTCTTGTTGCGGAGCACAGGCTCCAGACGCGCAGGCTCAGTAGTTGTGGCTCACGGGCCCAGTTGCTCCGCGGCATGTGGGATCTTCCCAGACGAGGGCTCGAACCCGTGTCCCCTGCATTGGCAGGCAGACTCTCAACCACTGCGCCACCAGGGAAGCCCCTTAAAAAATATTCTTACGGTGATACCAAGGAAGAGATGTTTACTGTTTAACACAAAGTAGGGAATGAATAAATATTTGGTGAATAAAAGTAGCTGGAAATGTAAACAAAGTCCATACTTTGCTTGTATTCCTCATTATGAGTTTTAGCAGAAAAAAACTCCTTTTTGAATGGATCTGGACTTCCACCATATTTTACACACAATGACTTTTCTTAATTCTGATTCCTTTTTTCCATTCTTTTGCTACAAAGAATCATGGCAATTACAATTTTTTTTGGAAAAACGAAGATTGCGATATTTTATTCATTGTGCTTTTTAACTGTTTGATATGTTAACATTGTTAACCTATAAAATAAATAATCATACAAGAGAAAATGGAGGACATATTTTGGTATCATCAACAACCATTTTATGTATTTTTAAAATTCAAATTATCAACTCATGGACTGAGAAAAGAGGTGAAGAATGTAGCTCTTGGTTTACTTAATTATAAATTACTTTTTGATGATCAATCCCTCTGCACTTCTCATTTTTGTTTGCTTTAGTTGACCTGGGATCCAAATCAATGCATTTGCCATGATGTGTACAATACGGACAACATCTTCATGACTTCTTGGCTAGTTTTCATACTTACCTACTTAGCTATAACTCTCCAGTAGAACGTTCACTGTTAACGAAGGGACATGGTTCTCTGAGGGACCATGATGTTATGTTTGGGAAATCCTGTACACCATATCTGTATCTCTTGTCTTGACTCCCTCCCTCCCTTTCTCTCCTCTTATTCCTCCTCCTCCCCCTCATTCTCCCCCTCCTTCTTATTCTCTCTCTCTCTCTCCCTGATTCACAATGCATATTAGCATATTAAAGAATCTGAAAGCTCCTGAAATTTTTTACAGTTGACTGTTTTTGTTTAAAGCATCACCACATTTTCAGTGATTAGGAGTTATTTATTTTTTGTATAAATTATAGACTTTGTGTTGATACATTTTCTCCCTAATTCATGATTTACTGAGAGTTTAATACCTAGAATAGGCAATGTAACCATATTTACAACTTCTGATCAGAATTTCTAGTCTCAAAGAACAATGTTGTTGGAAGGATACGCTACATTTCTAGCTCCTCTGTTAGGTCTGGTTGTTATTACCTGTGTTGGTCAGAATGCTGACGACGTTGTAGGAAGCCAACTGAATACTTACAGCAGCGTTTTATATTTTTATGGCATATTATGGTTTTCAAAGTGCATTTGAATATAAGATCTCATTTTGTTCTCTGAACAGCCCTATGACACTGTGATTCCCACTTTATGGACATAACGCTCATGCTCAGAGAAGGAGGCATTAGGAAGGGCACACAGCTCTGACCACTTGTACTGGAACACAGCACTTTCCAGCCCAGCGATCCCCACAAAATTGTTTACAAAGAGCTTGTCTTTCCATTGACTGTTACAGCCCCACTCTTTCCTGACCCCACTGCATTGCTGCAGGGGACTCTTCCTTAGGACTTTCAGATTTTTTACATGCGCTATTGAGATTATGCTTGGTTCTGCTCAATCTATACATAATTATGATTACACTAAATGTTATAGAGTTGTTAAACTGGTAGAGAGAAATGCTTCATTTAAAAAATTAACTAAAAGTTGCTTTTGGCATTTTATCTGTCAGTCGAAGAAAAGCCAGAGAAGGGACTTCCCTGGTGGTGCAGTAGTTAAGAATCCTCCTGCCAATGCAGGGGACACGGGTTCGAGCCCTGATCCAGGAAGATCCCACATGCCACAGAGCAGCTAAGCCCGTGTGCCACAACTCCTGAGCCTGTGCTCTAGAGCCCGTGAGCCGCAGCTACTGAGCCCGCGTGCCACAAGTACGGAAGCCCGCGCGCCTAGAGCCTGTGCTCCGCAACAAGAGAAGCCGCTGCAGTGAGAAGCCTATGCACCGCAACGAAGAGTAACCCCCGCTCACTGCAACTAGAGAAAGCCCGCACACAGCAACAAAGACCCAGTGCAGCCGTAAATAAGTAAATAAATAAATAAAATTTATTTTTAAAAAGTCAGAGGAGAGGAGATAAGGAGAGAGTGTAGAGATCAACACAGTGTATTTAAATGTTCACTATTGATTGTGTTTTCCTCTTCCCACACCTATGTTCAGGCAGGATATGTAGTGATTCAAGGGGTTCAAGTCCTGGCTCCACCGTCTAGCTTTTTGACCTTAGATACGTTTCTTAACTACCACATTTTCTTCACATTTACAATGGAACTTTTATAGATGCTTAATTAAATTGTTGTGAAGATTAAATTCTTTAATACATTAAAAGTACCTGAAATATAGAAAGCACTCAATAAATATTGACTATTGACCTTCCTTTATGCCCTTTTTTGTTGGGAGACCTCTTCTCTAAACCTGATTAGGTTGTTAGGCTCTAAGCAAGTCTTCTCACATCTTGACCTGACACAATTGTCCTAGGGACAGAATAAAATGGAATAAGTGACAGGGCCTGGTATGTGGTAGGCGGCTATGAAACAAAGAGATAAATCCTTCCAAGCAAACTTGTGTTTCTGCAGTGGGATTAGGAGGGAAGATGGCTAAATCTAAGAAATTGTTTATTGTATTTAAGTTGTCAAATTGCGCCACTGATGGATTCTGTAATTCAACAATTGCGCGGCTCCTTTGGGTCTAAGAACCTGTTTATTTACAAATTCATGTTTCAGTGGAAAATTTCAAAGGACCCTTCACAAGACAGCAGATAGTTTGTGAGCATCTCAGAATTTGTGACAGAAACTTAAGACCATTTGAGAGTGTTTCCTTCCAAGAAGATGATCCTTAGAAGAACTGTTACACATGCAATCAGTAATGTTTCTTGAAATCTCTTTATTTTTGACATTTGTTTCAATGACTTTCTCAGAAAGGCTTATGGTTAGTCAATTTTTAAAAATTAAAGTTTGGCACACCTAAGTAGGCAATTCTAACTAAGAAGGGCTAATAGTGCTTTTAATTCTTTTCATCTTTTCTTTCTCTTTCTTTTCCCTCTCCTCCTCTTCCTTCTCTCCCTGTTTACAGTTTTTTAAAGTTTTTATTAAGAATTTATATTTTTAGAGCAGTTTCTGTTTTACAGCAAGATTGAGCTGTAGGTGCAGAGATTTCCCATACACCCCCTGCCTCCACATATGCATGGCCTCCCCCCTGACTCTTAACATTCCCCACCACAGTGGGACATTTGTCACAATTGAACCCACATGGATACGTCATAATCACCCTAAGTCCATAGTTTACATTAGGGTTCACGCCTGGTGTTGTGCCTTCTGTGGGTTTGGACAAACGTATAATGACACGTATCCGTCATTACGGTCAGCACAGAGTACTTTCACTGCCCTAAAAATCCTCTGTGCTCTGTTTATTCATCCCTTCTTCCCCAGCCTCTGGCAACCACTGATCTTTTTACTGTCTCCTTAGTTTTGTCTTTTCCGGAATGTCATATAGTTGGAATCAAATAGCATGTAGCCTTTTCAGATTGACTTCTCTCACTTAATGATGTGCATTTAAGGTCCCTCCATGTCTTTTCATGCCTTGATAGCTCATTTATTTTTAGCACTGAATAATATTCCATTATTATTATGTGGTCTGGATGTACCACAGTTTATCCACTCGCTTCCTGGAGGACATCTTAGTTGCTCTCAGGTTTTGGCCGTTATGAATGGAGTTGCTATATATCCACATGCAGGTTTTTGTGTGGATATGTTTTCAAGTGATTCTGTTTTATATCCATATTCTTCCTCTGAAAGGAATGATGATACTTTGAAGCAGTGCTTCATCACACCATTATAATTCATTCTTTCCTATATTTATATATAAAACCAAGAGTTGATTATTTGGCGTCACTTTGAAAGAACAAGCAGAGAGGGCTTAATAAGGAGGATGGGGCACCCAGAAGAGGCAGAGCCAGAGCCCTGGATGGAGAGGCTGGAAATAAGGAGGGAGGTGTTACCACAGGGGAGCTTCTCTTTACCCTCACAAACTCCAGCTTGGGAGTGGTTCCTCTTCTTTCTCTTACCATCTTAACTTTGTCAAGTTCTGAAAACCCATCTATTATGTTACTGCATGACTTTATTTTTAATCTATTTAACTTCTTTTATTTCATTTGCTCTTAAGACAATTGTATTTCACCGCAAACACCAATCTACTGTGAAACACCCTGAGGTTATGTCTTGCCTGTCTTTTATCAACGGCTTCATGTTTGTCTTGCCATATCCCACCAGTGACTACAACTACTTCTCCAGGTCACTGACTTTGGCAGGAGGGTGTGTATGAACCCTCCACATGCAGACAAAATAATCTAGAGAAAAGTCCCCCAGAGGGGGGAGCCCTGTGAAGACATCTAAATTGTTATGAGAGTAACTACTTGTTACATTAGCATCAAAGAACTCAGTTTTTCTTTCCAGACCCAAGTATGAAGAGTGAGATATATGATTATAGCCACGTTTTAATTTTTATAATATTCATGGTACTGTGTAGCTGAGGCCATGGGCTTTTCTATGACCCAGGATCCGTGTCTTCTCTATGGTTCCACAGGGCATTGTCAGGTCACTAGACAGGCAAACTGATGAGTTACCTTACATTAAAGAATTAGAAAAAAAAAAAAAAAAAGAATTAGAGATTATTCAAGACTTAATGTGATACCTCTCCTAGTGGCAGCATAAGAGATCATGATTATTTCACCCCTACTCCTGGTTTGATCTCCAAGCTAAACCTAGAAAAAATCTCAATAAACAATGTTTATTCTTGGTAGCAAGAAAAAAATAAATACATTGCCACAAATTCATTCACGAACAAAGTTGTGAGTGACAGCTGAAGATAGATGATTTGCTTCATCCATTTTTTAGTGAGACAGTTCTCCGTTTAACGCAGGCACAGGAAAAATATTCCCTGGGCAGAGGACTCATCTGGAGATGGGTATTTATAGAATCAGTGTGCCCAATCATATCACGGCAGAGAATGCTCGTGATCTGGGGAACCAAAGACTTTGCACTTCTACGGTCTTTCCAGAAACACTGTCATATGGATTACCCCATCTGGATGGCAGAACACTTTCAAAACACCATCCTGAAGTAATCTTGCTCATGTTTGTTTGAGCTGTTCCTTAAACTCTGTGGCTCAGCTCAATACTCGTGCAGCATGAGGACAATACACCTAAGTCTTGTCTTTCTCCTGGGTATTGAGAAACTAAGAAGAGGGAAGGAGTGTGACTTACAGGTGAAGGTTTCTTAATGTGTTTGGCGAATTTTATTGGAAACTCTTTGAGAGAAAGATCAAGGTATGTCACCATAGTAATCCTCTCCATATAGTATTTAGGAGAACATAATGAACGATTAAGCAATTAATAAAATGTTTTTATAATAATGCCATTCTAAATGATTCCCAGATGAATACACTATGAGAAAGACAATGTCTTCAAATTTTTAAACCGTGTTCCCATGGAAATGGGACTCTCAGCTTCTTGTAAAGGGCACATCACTAAAATAATGCACTAAAATGAACAATGGCATTATTAAAAATAGAAAACCTAGTCTAAGTATATTCACTTCTTAAATTTAGCATATTCTGATCTACTTATGCAGTGTTAAGAGAACAAAAGCCCACTTTGATTTTCTGAAGTGTCCTTTTCTCCACATTCTCTTATCCTTCATCTGTGCCCGCCGATGACTGAAATTGAGCAAGTGGTTGTCACTCTGATACAGCATCTCATTACGTCTTACCATTCACCATTCTACCCTGTGTTGTCGGATGAATTATCTATAATACAGTAATCCTACAAGAGAGCATTATTATTATCATCTTTATTTTGCGGAAGAGAAAGCTGAAATGAGAGAAGTTAACATATGCAAGTATTACGGTTGGTAAGTGGGAAAACCAAGTTTGGACTTAGGTCTCCTTGATTTTAAAAACCTAGCTTTTTCTAGACACTGAGCTGTGATTGTCTTCTCATGATCTCAATCTGCCCTGGAGACATAAAAATGTTTAATAAGTGCTTATCGTGTAAATAAATACATGAATGAAACTCTGTCTTTATAAAAGATAAACACATTTTCCTTTTCTTCTTTGTGTTTACACCTAAGAACAGGAAGTAGATTCTGGGCAGAGTACTTGCTGATTAGACCTAGTTGTTATCTCTGTGGAATATGCACATCTCTTTACTCTGAAATGTGGACCAAAATAAGCTGAAGTTGTCCTCAGGACTTTTTCCTTTCTTTGTAGGAATGGCCCCTGTCTTCATGGCTGGTGCCATCTGCTGCCATTTTAACTGTTTGTTTTAACGGCTTCACATCAATTTTATTTTCTCTCTCAAACCTGTTATATAATATAAACCCACTGTGAGAGAATGTTCTGTTTCTAAACTGAAGTGAGGAGTTATGCTATTTCAACCATGTACTTAGTAAAACGAGATGGTTCATTTAAAGTGTGAAAGTAACTAAATAGGGCCCCAAGGAAGCAGCCGTACCACCTTCTTTTCCTCTACTGCGTAATTTTAGAATGACTTGACTCTTTCCTCCATTTTAGTCTGGGTATATTTTTTTCATTATTCAAAATTCAAGGACTTTTGGAATTTGAAATTTTGTGGTCAGCTTTGTCAGAGTTTCTATAAAGAACTGGAAAGAATCGGTGCTCTTTGCATGATCTCTGGCTTTGGGACGCTTGACTAATAAACTTTATCTTACTATAGTATATGTACTGGGGAAGAAGACAAAAAAAACAGAGGAGGTACTCTGACTTCTTTAAATTATTTCTCTCAGGAATCTGGTAATCAGTCTATAGTACACCTCGTTATAAACAAGGTGAATCTTTTATTAAAATTACTAATGTATTTGAATGTTAAAGCAAGATATAACTAGTTTTTTCTAGCTCATTTCCTGATGGTAGATGTGTAAATTTGTGGAGACTCTTTGAGGGACAATACTGAAACCTCTATTAAAAATATTTAAAAGAACATCTATTTAGACACAAATTTTCTATTTCTAAAATCATATCCTAAAGAAGTAATTTGGAACATGCATACAGATGTAAACTCCAAATATGTTTATTGCAAGGCCCAGTAAAACTGCAAACTCATGCACATCAAACCCATAAAGGATACATTTCAACTAATTGACAACAGGAAATTGGTTAGAAAAGTTACCAATAGAATATAATACTATTTAGCCAACAAAAATGATGTTGTAACTATCTATCATCTATCTATTAAATCTATTTACATAGAAAGATGCTTAAAATATATTATATTTTTATTGAAGTGTAGTTGATTTACAATGTTGTGTTAGTTCCAGGTGTACAGCAAAGTGAGATATATATATATATATATACACATACATACACATATATACACACACACACACACACACACACACACATTCTTTTTTCAGATTCTTTTCCATTATAGGTTACTACAAGATACTGAATATAGTTCCCTGTGCTATACAGTATGTCCTTGTTGTTTAACTATTTTATATACAATATATCATTATTTTAAAAAGGAGGTTACAAAATATGTTCAATATGATCTTATCCAAACACACAAGTATATATGGTAAAGGTATGAAAGAATATACAAGATGTTAAAAATGTAATATACACGGAACTATATTTTTTCTCATTAGTCTGTTATTTCTACTTTTAATGTTTCAAAGAGCAGATATGACTTTTGCATTGAGAGAACTTTTTTTTTGTAATTCCTTCCTCACAACTGATAAATATTCAAACTGACCTAAATTTTCAATTAGTTTTCTGCAAATCAGGGTGGAGATATTTGATTCTAATTGATGATATATTGAATAATATAGATATAGAATTTGGGAAATTAGACCGTAGAGCAGAGATAACTGACAAATGACTCTTAATCTTTTCCACCCAACAACTGAATTAGGTTGTGATCACATATCAGTTTCACTGGTCTTAAAGTCTCCCTATTG
Source organism: Balaenoptera ricei (assembly GCF_028023285.1). Lineage (NCBI taxonomy): Eukaryota > Metazoa > Chordata > Mammalia > Artiodactyla > Balaenopteridae > Balaenoptera > Balaenoptera ricei. The sequence goes on along the minus strand of NC_082656.1, from coordinate 74,889,428 downwards.
AAAATTGAAAATTGTTTGATTTATTTTAGACAGGTTAGCTCCCATAACAAGTTCAAACACTAACATTTCCATCCACTTTTATAGTTTCTTTGTTCAACAGAGCAATCAAATCATCACATGGAAAGGACTGAGAAATATATCTGTCATTTTGCTATTTATTGTCCTAGCATGCAGTGTATTGTCCTAGGGTGTGACTTAAAGGCAGCGGGACACTCACTTGGTTAAGCTCAGCACTGTTGTGTTTCCCAGTGTAAGATGTAGGGTCGTTCTAGCGCCTACCCTACGATACACATAGTTTAAAATGGCAAGACTTGGGTAATCCCCAAATACAAAAATGCCTCAGGAAGTGCAGAATAGCGCCATTCAGTACTGAGGTCTGTTCATCAAGTGGACATTCAGGAGAAATGACTTCAATAACTATGGAGTGATTTGGAAAGGCTTTCCCTCACTTTGGGAAATAATAAGAAACTCAGTTACTGTGGGCAATGAAGAATGGATCCATATGTTTTCAAGACAGACAATCAGAAGACGATCCCGTAGCTTGCACGTGTGAAAGATTTGTGCCAGATTCCCCAGCAGCACATACAAACCAATTAGATGGCAAGGGGTAATTTGATTTTCTTTTAATTTTCTCTTGGTGATCATAAAAGCGTTGTCCAATAAGATGGAATTGGAGGATGTCTAAGCTTCTAGAAAATTGACTTTATTTCTGTGGTAATTTCTACATAAATTACGAGTATAGATGCTGTGAGATGGGATGAGTCACCTGTGACCTGCAGTCTAGTTGCTTCCCTACCTTGATCCTCAGTGGGATCTAAGGCTCATTATTTTCTACCCCGATTCTCTGATCTTCTTCTTCCTCTGCTCCGGTTTATTCTAGCGGATAATGAAACGTCTTGGAAGTACAGTGAGACCTCATTATAGTTTTTTTCATTATTGTATTAACTCAAATGCATCACCGGGAGGATCATGTCTTTGGAATGTAACAATATAGAGGAAAGATCAGTAACCGCCGTTCATTATTATGAAAAGAGTCACAAAATCACAGGCATTTTCACAGGTCGCCCCTTTTCAGCATGTGCTCTCATAGAGCTTTTAGGCATTTCACCGCAGCAAGATTTGATTGGTAGGAAGAGATTGATTAACACAGTTTGGAAAATAAAAGATTGGAGTCACTGAGTCACTGAATGTCACTACCTACTGGATGGTTTCAGAGCAGTGATGCAGCTCACATCTCCCCATCCACCCTTGATAAGTGTTGTTCACTAACTATTAGTTCAGAAACATGCTCATATGCCCATTTTTACTTTTATCCTATTTCTCACATCTATACTGTATTATAAAAGCACTCATGGGACTTTGATTACTGGGCACGTTTGCCTCAAGATGAAACCCGTTAATATGCCTCAGACCTGTGTGAACACCCTACCACCCACTGTGCGTGGCATCCAGTTTAGACCATCTTGTGATTCAGAGGGAGTGACACCTGAAATCATCATTATCCACGAGAACCCTGCTTCCTTTCTTTTCCTTTCGTTTCCTCTGAAACAGATTCAGAGGGTTGTATAGCTGAGATAACCACACTGGGAATTGTAGTTGAAAACTTTTGGTTTAAGTGTCACATCTGTTGTTTTCTAAGAAATTGATTTCTTTTTGACCTTTTGGCATTTGTCCACCTCTCGAAAGTAAGATTTTAGGACATATTCCAGACTGTGGAATTTTCCAAGGCTTCTGGTTGTTCATTGGGGCTTATTTCAGAAAAGGTCTGTGTATTGAAAACTTCAGTTTGGCTACTTTTGGCTAGTTTGTTTCTGTGTTCAGGTAGAATAAAGCAGAGCCACCTTTTTAGAAGGTGGGACTTTCTGTAGAATTTCTGTGCTAACTCGTGGTATTTGTAAAATCAGTCTTCTTTCAGAGTTTCACTTACAAATTTATAATGGATTGAAAATAGGTGGCCTCATGTGGTGAAGTTTTGAAACTTTTCTGTAAATGTGAAATTACTCCAAAATAAAAAAATTATTATTCTAAAATAAAAATCTACCATGTGGCTGGACTGCCTTGAGCTTCTCCAGGACCTACTATTAATGTAATTGATTTAACAATTAAGTATAACCACCTTCTGTTAACCTTCCTCAGCTGTCTTTATGTCCTGTCTTTTTATAATTGCATATGAACATATATTATTTCCCCAATACAATTTTTAAAACATTTTTATTGAAGTGTAGTTGATTTACAGTGTTGTGTACAGCAAAGTGATTTTGTTACACATACATTTACTTTTTTCAAATTCTTTTCCCTTATAGGTTATTACAAAATATTGAGTATAGTTCCCTATGCTATACAGTAGGTCCTTGTTGTTTATCTATTGTATATATAGTAGTGTGTATATATTAATCCCAAACTCCCAATTTATCCCTCCCCTCCTTTCCCCTTTGGTAACCATAAGTTTGTTTACTATGTCTGTGGGTCTCTTTCTGTTTTTTATATAAGTTCATTTGTACCATTGTTTTTTAGATTCCACATATAAACAATATCATATGATATTTGTCTTTCTCTGTCTGACTTACTTCACTTAGTATGATAATCTCTATGTCCATCCATGTTGCTGCAAATGGCATTATTTCATTCTTTTTTATGGCTGAGTAATATTCCATTGTATAAATATACCACATCTTCTTTATCCATTCATCTGTCGATGGACATTTAGGTTGCTTCCATGTCCTGGCTATTGTAAATAGTGCTGCAGTGAACACTGGGGTGCATGTATCTTTTCGAATTATGGTTTTCTCCAGATACATGTTCAGGAGTGGGATTGTAGGATCATATGGTAGCTCTGGTTTTAGTTTTTTTAAGAAACCTCCATACCGTTCTCCATAGTGGCTGCACCAATTTGCATTCCCACCAGCAGTGCAAGAGGGCTCTTTTTCCCCAGTATGATTTTTTAATAACCTTTTTATTTTGAAAAAAGTTCAGGCTCACAGAAAAGTTGCAAAGATAGTACAGAGAGGTTCTCTATAAGCTTTCCTCAGCTTCCCCCATTTTCCCCAATAAGAGTTTAAACTTCTTATTGACAAAGAACATGTCCTAGTTGTCTCTAAAGCCATTCACAGCACTAAGAACTCATCCTGTACCTAGGACTTAATCATTGTGTTTTTAATACATTGAGGGGAGCTAGACAACTGAAGCAGCACATTTTAGCTGATTTATATTTTATAGGTAAATAGGAGCGGTTGTTGTATTTACTAAATATATGATACAAATATCAATGTAACCGCAGGTTCAGGAACAAGCTGTCATTTATTTAAAATTTTCTATGTCTTTTCTAGGGGATAATAATGGCAGCTTCAGTTCTACAAAGGTTTTACCTGAAACTTTGAGAGAGATAAGAGTGGGTCCATTTCTCCAAATTGGTTACAAGTTATCACAGGAATAATCTTTTAGGAAAGATTGACATTTATTTCATATATTATATATGAATAATGTATTTTACAAGCTAGTTTTATAAGATTAATTCACATCACCAGACTGTTTCAAGTTTCATTAGTGATGAGAAGCCACTGAAAAGGGGGTATCACCCAAAGTCCTTTTTCAGCTGGCTTTGGAATTCTTAGTTAGGGGTTATCTTTGTAAATATTGTCATTACCCAAGTCAGCTAGATGGACCATGTCTCGAAGTGTATTGCCCTTCAAAAACCAATCAAAAAAACACACATAGCGTATTGGAAAGATCTGCGCACTGACATTGATCCTCTGTGTAAAGAAAAAGATGAAAAGCAATAAACTGTTGAAGCCAAGGCCACATTAAGATATTTTGTCTGGTGCTGGAGTCGAGCAGAGAAAGCTCTGTGCAAGTTTAAAAGCTACTATTTGCATAGAGAATGCTGTAATTCAAGAGCAAAATCAACATTTCTTGGGCTTATTTGCATTTGATTATGTATCTATGTGGGGATTTTTGTAACAGCGTCACTAAATGGATATAAGAACTAAAAGGCAGCCCTCTCTGTGGAAAATAGATAGTAAAGCAAAACTTGCACAATTTGTATTAAATTTTGGATTGCTTCCCTAGAGAATAAGTCCCAGGAATAAATTAAATCAAATGTCCAAAAGGCCAAAGCGTCATTCATTGCCTGACATTCCTAAGGTATTCTCTTCTTTGGAAAGAAATTGATACCACCATGTAAATGTTTGTTTCTCAAAGGCAAATCAGCCAAGATCATTACTGAGGGATGTGATAACCTCAGGTCCAGGAGTTAATCAGGCTAAGCCATGCGGGGAAGAGCCATGACTCTAGATAGATACCTTGTCCTTCAGGGAGGACATCACTCAAGTTGACAGGTGTTCAGATGGACATTAAGGAATACTTGAGCTGAAGGGTCCAAAAGGGGGCTCCAGGTCATACTTCTGCTTATGCCAGGACTTAGTTCCCATCTGATCTGATGAAACATCTATTTTCTACTCCTGTGTTGAATGAATCACGTAAACAAAGCTTCTAAAGTGACTCATCTCTTTTCTCTCCCCAAGCATAACCAGGCTGATAGAAAATGTCTGGAATAATCTAGTCCCTTTTCAACTATAAGCCTATTAGAAATTCCCTTCCTCTCTGCTGAAGGCACTGGATGCTTTATCTTCCAACTTGACGAGCAAATACTGTTTGAATAATGCCAGTCAATGCAGAAGCCAGGGCTGCGACTTCCCTGATGAATTCTGAGACTCAACAGCACTTGACTCAACTTGGCAGCTTTTCTGTCAGTGGGGATGACGCACGGCTGACTCTCTGGGGAGAGGAATGAGAAAGCAGAGGGAATGCTTCGGATAACAACAAAAGCACCAGACAGGGAGTTGAAAGGCTGAGCTCTGTTTTCCACTTGGTCACTGACAGGATGATGACTTCAGTTTCTTTGTCAAGCTTAACGTCTATTTTGGCTCTACACATGGGCATTAGAAACATTGAACAAATCCATTAGTCCCTGCGGGAGGCTGCCATTTTTGAAACGAGAAGAGAGCTGGCAAAGGAAGAGGCATGCATTTCCCCTTTGGATGTGTCCTCTGTGAATTGCTCCCCTGACGACATTAACAAACGCAAGCCAACCCTCTGCAACAAAAACCAGCCACTTGGTTTGACATCCTTGATATAACTGATTAAGCTTCCACTGTGGCCCACGGTCTCCAAATGTGAATGTTCCCAGCTTAGCATCGTATTTCCAAGGAAACAGGCACGTGATTCCTCAGTCAGCTCATCCTCTCCACTCCCCTGCCCACCACGATGCACACCAGCTCACACATCGAACTGAGTTGAGTCACTCAAAGTCAATCTGATTGTTCCCCCATTCTCTTGCTTTCCTGGAGCATTCTTCCCTTTCTTCTTTATTCACCTGGCCAACCCATTCATTGGTTTTTAACTTACATGTTATTTCCCTGGGAATCATTCCTCGACCTACCCTAGACTGAATTAGGCTTCCCTTGTGATTTGCCTAGCATGGGACTTTGGTCCCCGTGATGTAATAGTATATCATTTATTTCTATTCTCTCCTCCAAAGTTCCTCTTATGGGCGTGGATACACCCATGCATTTAGAAGGGATCAGATGTGTGGGCCATTTGATCCCTTAGCCCCAGGGCACTCGGCAGAGCCGGGTAGCAGAATGGGTCAACTGCTGGTTCATGGTCTCATCTCTTTACTCCAGTACAAATGCTATCATTTTTTTTCTGTGAGGCCAGGTTTGAAAATACTTGGGGATCACCATGATAATATAGCTCTTTGAGGGTAGAACCCATGTCAGGTTATTTTATCACTGTCCCCCAGAACCAGGTCCAGTGCCTGACAGACATATAACAGGAACCTGATAAATATGTACTGAATGAAAAAAAAAAAAGGTCATTCTAGAGAGATTGAATCTTTTCTGGTACACAGCATCACAAGTCTATTTCACAGGCTGTGAGTAGGAAAACAGAAAGTTGAAAAAACAATAATAGCTAAATGATCATGACAATTTAACAACCAGTTGATATTCTGGGAATGCTTTTCCGGACTTTAATTCATGAGTAAAAATGAATTCATAGTTTCAGTCTACTTGGGTGTGAAAAATGGACACAAACTGCTGTTGAGAGACAGCTTATAGGGTGATGGTTTGAAGCTTGACTATGTGAAAAACTCCTGGCTCTTCTGTCACCGGCTCTGGGACCCTGCATGTGCTGTTGAAACTTTCTCCCCTCGGTTTTTATAAATGAAGACAATGGTAGCACCCACCTTGTAAGGTTGTGTGAGAAATAAATGAGTCAATGTACACAAAGTGTTTCAAACAACACCTGACACTCACCAAATGTCAGCATGGTCATTGTCATGGTTGTAATAGAAAGGCTGCCTTTTAATGCACCTGTGCTCCAGGCATTTTCTGTGGGAACTTAGATTTATAATAATACTGGCCAAAGAGTCACCTTTGCATGCATGTCTTCAAGACACATCCCTCCTCCATGCCACAAGTTACAGTATGATTACATGAGAAAAAAATCTATTTGCAATAATAAATCCCTGAATTGTTTTAAATTCTAGTTTCTTAAAAAATCATCTCAACCTTAATAGGAAAAAAATGCTTTGACTGTCTTCCATCGTTAACTACTCTTTCATTGTCAGGGTAGGATACAAAAGGTGAAAAAAGACGGGGGAGGGTAGGGGAAGGCACAAATAGAAAAAGGAAAGGGACTTGCTGTGTCCTCTGCTGGTCCAAAGACTGGGAGGAGGTCATGTTCCCTATAAGCAGTGACGGCTCTACCGTTTTGCTAGTAAGTTTCAAAAATTTGGAGTCCTTCCCTGGGGGCTAAGAGACAGGAGCGGGGCCAGTTGTCTCTTACCCCTGAGGTTGTTCTTTGCAAAGAAGTGTCTTGTATTAGCATCTCCGTGGTCCAGCATATGGTTTCCAGATGTCTCTCTGAGCCTAACGTGTGCTGGTTTTTCTGTCATAAGGCTTCCTTGATGAACATCCATCACCAACAAATTTCTTTCCTGGATTTTATCTTTCCTCTGAGATCAGGTATTATGCTAAGGATGATTTTCCTCATTTCTAATTATAAAAGAACATATGGAAAATTTTCAGTGCGTTCTTTCCCCAGAATTACTCTTCCATGTTCTTAAATGATCAAAATAATGTCTTGGCCATCATTCATTTTAACTGTTTTCAACTTACTCTTTAATTGTCCTGATTCTGCTCTTACACGTAAATAAGCAGCATTCAATACTGTTGATTTTTCTTCTTGGTTTCCATGATGTTGCTTTTTGCTGGTTTTCCTCTTTGTTCCCTGATGCTGTTCGTCTTCTCCTGACCCCAAACAGTGGCTCTCTCCCTAAACTCCAGCCTTGAAGGTCTGTCCTAGTCTCTTGGCCCTCTAAGAATTCCTTGGCTTCTGCCCTCTTGGCTTTTGCTGTTCTCTGTAAGTATTGTAGATGATAGATGACTCCTCAACCTTCATCTCCAGCCCTCTTTCTCACTTGTAGTTTCAGTTGGTTCCAGAATATTTTCATTGGAATGTTCTAGTACAGTGGAATCATAAGTGAGCATAATGGAGACCAGAGGTGCAGTCTGCGGGTGAGCTGAAGACCAATATGAGCATTTCTATTTGGAAACACTGAGGGCAGTTATCATGAGCCTCAGATGAAAATCTGGGGAAAAGTGGAGTCACGGAAAAAGGGAGAAAGCCAAGAACAGAAGATCAGAAAAGGCTCAGAATATTTACTTATAGAAATATTTACTTGCTATCCAGCTATTTTTGTCTCGCTTTTATATCATAGTTACAAAAATAACATGTTCTTTTGAAGAACATACGGAAATCATAGCACACTTCACGTTCACCAGCAATATCAACACCTAGAGTTAGTGGTTGTTAATATTTTGGTGTATAACCTTCTATACCCTTCCTTTTACATGTATAAATACTCACAAGTCATAATATAATCACCTTTATAACCTGCTTTTTAAACAGTATGTCATAAACATCTTCACATGCTGTGGAATATCCTAGAGTATGAACTTTATGGATAAACTGTGGTTCAGCATATAGGTTTTATATAATCTATTTAGTAAATCCCCTATTGTTGGATGTCTAAGTCATTTAAGAGCAACTTTTAAAAACTCCAAGGACCCATTTGAAGGACTCATGGAGAAATCCCCTTTGAGTCTACCTTTAAGGGCTAAGGTAGAGGAGAGGAAGAGTGATCCACTGAAAGAAGCATAGTTCCAGGAGACAGGAATGGGTTTCCAGGCCATTACCATCTACCATCTATATGACTTACCATCTGTATGACCCTGCGTAAGTTACTGCACATCTCTGGGCTGCTTTTCTTCATTTACGTAATTAGGGTCTTGGGTTAGTTTACCTCTCAGGTCCTTTCAGCTCGGACATTTAAAAACTCTGCATGACTGAGGATAGTGCACAAAGAATAGTTGGCTGTGTAGCAAGGGATTCTGATGGAAGCCCAGAAATACGGAACTTGGGGCTAAGCTCCTGGAACGAGAATAAAGCTTGTCCTATTTACACAGCACCACCCGTTGGTGAACTCTCCTGTCCCCCAGCGACCCCTCACCCCTATCTTTAGCAAGCAGGTGCTTCCACCAAGAAACATCACTTTGAAAATTAGTTTGACGCTCTTGGAGAATCTGTGTGTTTAAGAGGAGAATAAAATAAAGAAGCTATAAAAAGCAGAAGCTATAAGAAGCACCTAGCTTCTGTTAGGTGACCCTGGGTGACCCACTTACCACCCTGTGACTCCCTGGCCTCTAAGTGACTCTGTACACGTTGCTAGATTTTCTTCATTTCCTTTGAAACCTGTCCAGAAATTCAACTAATTATGTATTGATTTCTGTTAGTGTTTCTCATGGCTTGTAAACTCATGTCACCTTTGATGAAGATCTGAAAAGTTACATTCTCCTTTCATAAAATGTCAAATTGTAAAAAACAACAACAAAAAAAAAACAACAAAAACTGCAGCTGTTTAGATTACAAAGTTGAGGTTTTCTCATCAGTTGCTTTCTCAATTACCCGCTGCCCATCCACCCATCTCTACCTCCACATCCTGTTCTCAAATATTCTGAGAAACATGGTTGAAATCACTTAACTGGAGTTAATAAATTATATGAATCTCTTAGAATAGTAAGGTTAAATTTCTGCCGTATGTACATTTTGGGAAAAGGAAATGAAGGTTTATGAAGCATGGACTGTACCTCAGGCCCTCTCTGGGTGGTTCATGCTATTTAGATAATTCTATGGCGTTAAGTGTTACTGTTCATCACTTACGTCTGAGGAAACAAAGGTGCAGAGAGGTTCAAGACCACATAGCAGAGCTGGGGTGCAAACTGCATTTTGCCCATCTCCCAAGTTCATCTGTTGCATCATGATCATATGCACACACCGATGGGAATCTCCAACATATGTGCTGATCTGAAGATTTGCAGTGCATGAGGGTGGAGGGGAAGACTTTCTGAAGACCTTGCAAAGGCAACTGCAAATGAATTTCAGAAATCCCTTTGGAATGAGGAAACAAAAACCAGCCAATGAACAACAAACCAACCTTCATTTTTTTTCATTTAATAAAATAATAATAATGAAATTATCCAATTTTCATTTAATATTCAATACAATTTCCTCACATAGATGATCGTACCCCCCGCCCCCCGTGACATTCCTGTTTGACAGCTATTAACCCACTGAAGTTGATAGCATCCCATTCTCTTTCAAAAGTGGCCTGGTTTGTGTAATAAATAATGTGATCCTTCTATTTACATTTCTCTTAAATAATTAAAATCTGTATGGTCTTGGGTCAAGAATCAATAAGAGCCCAAGAGATCACATGAAAGAGGAATTTCCCCAGGGTCTTAAAGTGCATTTTTACATCCAGACATCCTCTGACAGTCTGTAATGTTGTCTTCATGTTGTCCTGATGGGAACTAGAAGTCACATGGTGCATTCTCCTTGTAACGGTAACTTTCATTGTTTCCTATTACATCTTCAACGCTCTTTTAATGTGAATTTAGCTCTTTTGAGCAGTGTAATGCAACTGAATGAAATGGAGTGTAAAATTTTAATCCAATTAAGAAAGCAAAGAGGTATTTTCTAGGTATTTTAAAAGTAGGTTAGAAAGCTGAAAGCCTTGTGAACAGAGGAGCAGTGATCTGTTCCCCTTGGGACCCACTCTTCTATCACCAAAACAGGGAAACATCTCAGTTCCCTGACTCTGCAGCATATTTCTGCTGTAATTATGTTATAGCTGGTAATGCAGGGGTTCCCAAAGTGTGGTCCCTGGCAAGCAATATCAGTGTAACTTGGGAGCTTATTGGACCCACCCCAAACCAGCTGAATCAGAATCTCTAGGACTGGGGCCAGGAATCCACTTCAGCAAGTGATTCAGAGGCATGCTTGGGTCTGAGAACCACTGCTGTAATGCCAAGCCACTGTCAAGTCAACTGTGAGTAAAATAGTAGTATTATGCACGTAAAAGAATTTCATTTAAATTTAGTAAATAAGAAAGGGCATAGTTGCCTTATGATACGGGCAGTTGACTGAGAATTCCACATGTAGTAACTAATCATCTTGAGAACTCTTGAAGCTAGGATGTCTGATAGTCCTAAGGCCAAAATAAAAGCAACATTCATTTAGTCGATTTTTATTTAGGACCTGCTGCATAATGGGCACTATTCCAGAAGCTAAGGATACAGTTGTGGGCAAAGTCCCTGCTCTCATGGAACAGGTTTTTTGTTTTTTTTTTTCCTACTGGAAAAAGACAGACAATAAACAAAGATTAAGTACACCCATGTTGAGTAGTATACAGTGTCAAGACTAGTGGTGAGAAGTGCTCTGAGGTTGATTAAAAGGACGAAGAGTGCCTGGGGTTGGGAGCACTGCTAATTCAGCTGCTGCAGAAACCCTCTGATCATTTAAATGGAGAGACTGGGAGAGCCATGCAGATACCTGGTAGAGTCCTAGGCAGAGGGAGCTGCAGATGCAAATGTCTTGAGGCAGGAATGTGCTAGACATCAGACAACACACTTAGTACATTGCTTATAATTAGGGTCTGGTGGATGCTGTTTGTTGGTCTCTGTTCAGGAGGTAGAAGAAATTGTTCCATGCAGTAGTAATTTGGTAAACCAGTGTCCTTTTTGTCACTCGCAAGTCTGGAGGGAAGAACAAAGGAAAACTAAGAGAGGATTGCCTGGCGCATTAGGTGTACCTTTGCTTTATTGATCACTGATCTCTAACCTACTTGCAAACTAGATTTGGGGGCAGGGGCCCCCAAATATAGATTCATAAAGTTCAGCTCTTTATTCTAAGCTCTGCTCCTATGTTCCATTTTAGGGGCAAGATTTCATCCAAGTCAGAAACTTGGGTTATCTTTGATCTCACCTTTCTTCTTTATCCCCTTGCCAGCAGTCGAATCTGAATTTGTCAGGTGTGTCTCCTGGATGTGTCTTTGACTACCTCCATCAGTTTTCACCTGGATTATCCTCACAGCCCCTAACTACTGCCCCTGGCTCCAGTCTCTCCACTTCAGTTCATCGTCTATTTTTCCACTAGAGTTGTATTCCAAGAACGTGGGCATTAGTCACAACCCTCCTCAGAAAGCTTCTCCACTGACACGAGCTCAGGTCCAGTCTATTCAGCCCCAAATCAAGATCCTCCATAATCCGCCCCAAATTGCTTTTTCCCACTCTCATTTCCCACATACCCTACAACTTATACTAGTTCAAAACCCAAAGAAGCTGACACTCTCTAATCCAGTTTTCAAAATCCCTTTCACACTTCAAGGCATAGCTCAAATGCCAGCTCCTCCATGCAGGATTCCCTGATTTTCCACCTAAAGAGAAAATTTGCCCTTCTCTGTTCCGCAGCTGGTTTTATTTCTATTTAGTGCTTTGTCTTGTATTACAGTTATGTGTTGACCTTTTTCTCTCATTAGATTGTGACCTATTTTAGAGTGAGGTTTTAGTCATTTTTATATCACTCCAATTCTTAGGACAATGTTATACATGTAATTACTTGCTAAATTGAATAGAATTAAGTATTGGAAGTTGGCATGGTATATGTTATAAAATAAAAACATGACTTAGCTCTTCCTTAGGCAGAATATTTGACTTAACTGCCACGCTCCAGTTCCACCGAAGCTGGAAAACAATTCTTTTCTTTTTCCTAAACCATGTTATAACCATGTTTCTGAATTTCTACTTACTGAGAACTTTTTTCTTTCCCTTAAAATGCAATCTTTTTTGGTTTAGGGCCGTGCCGTTTAGAGAAATTCCTCATATATCCATGTTGTATCGAGTAGCATGCACACAGAACACAAACATGCAAATGTATGCCTTTCAAAAGATGATGAAAATGCAAAATGCTAAATGAAGCTTTCAATGAATTTTTAGAAAATTACTGCCCTTCAGACATTTTTATGACCATTCACACATGACAGTTGATCACAGACATTATGGTCCTCACTCTAACCAGCAGATGTTCTCTTCAAATTGCTATAATTATTTCCTATCTTGTGGTTAAGATATAGTACAAAGAATTTAAAGAAGAAAGATAGGTGTTTATAATGGCCTTGCAGTTTGATTAGCCGTATGTTAATGTGTCATGCCTGATTGCATAACACAAGCCCTGATAGTGCTATAACAGGTCTTTCAATCGTGGTGAGATCATAGTATAGAATGCATGGCATATTTCAAATAACTAGGAAATTGACTAAGGGGGAAATACATTTTTCAATAAAGAGTAGCATGAGATATCATTGTAAATCTTGCAAAATGTGTTTATTAGCTCATTTTTAATTTCACATGCTACTAATTTTATTTCCTGCAGTTCTTATAAACTTCAGATTACTTTTCATTACACAATTTTATTATATTACTTGGGAAGTGAAATAAAAATTTCACTATTTGTGATTTATGGGTTTAAGTAACCAGTAGTTAATGATTCGGTAACCTCTTGTGGGCAAAACCAATTTCTCTGGAAATTAGAGTAAAAATAAGCAGTATCATACACAAAAGACTTTGTTACTTGTAAATTTAAAGAAAGAAATCATCAAGTTCACTGACAATAAGTCCTCTGTCTTGAGATTCTTCAAAGACACCTTAAAAGTTAAATGAGGATTTTAATCAACATTTTGTTTTTTAAGGTGAGGATGACTTTATTTTCCTTTGTCCTCATTTTCTTTTTTTTTAATATGTTCTTTTCCACTATGGTTTATCATAGGATATTGAATACAGTTCTCTGTGCTCTACAGTAGGACCTTGTTGTTTATCCATTCTATATATAAAAGCTTACATCTGCTCATCCCAACCTCCCTCTCCATCCCTCCCCCAACATCCTCCCCCTTGGCAACCACAAGTCTGTTCTCTATGTCTGTGAGTCTGTTTCTGTTTCATAGATAAGTTTATTTGTGTCATATTTTAGATTCCACATATCAGTGATATCATATGGTATTTGTCTTTCTCTTGCTGACGTCCTTCACTTAGTATGATAATCTCTAGTTGCATCCATGTTGCTGCAGATGGCATTATTTTGTTCTTTTATATGGCTGAGTAGTATTCCATTGTATATATGTACCACATCTTCTTTATCCATTCATCTGTCAATGGACATTTAGGTTGTTTCCATGTCTTGCCTATTGTGAATAGTGCTGCTATGAACATAGGGATGCATGTATCTTTTTGAATCATAGTTTTGTCCAGATATATGCTCAGGAGTGGGGTTGCTGATCATATGGTAATTCTATTTTTGGTTTTCTGAGGAACCTCCATACTGTTTTCCATAGTGGCTGCACCAACTTACATTCCCACCAACAGTGTAGGAGGGTTCCCTTTTCCCCACACACTCTCTAGCATTTGCTATTTGCAGGCTTTTTAATGATGGCCATTCTGACTGGTGTGAGGTGGTACCTCATTGCAGTTTTGGTTTGCATGTCTCTTATAATTAGTGATGTTGAGCATCTTTTCGTGTACCTATTGGTCATCTGTATGTCTTTTTTGGAGAAACGTCTGTTTAGGTCTTCTGCCCATTTTTGGATAGTGTTGTTTGTTTTTATGTTGTTGAGTTGTATGAGCTGTTTGTATATTTTGGAAATTAAGCCCTTGTCAGTTGCATCATTTGCAAATATTTTCTCCCGTTCTGTAGGTTGTCTTTTCATTTTGTTTATGGTTTCCTTTGCTGTGCAAAAGCTTGTAAGTTTGATTAGGTCCCATTTGTTTATTTTTGTTTTTATTTTTATTGCCTTGGGAGACTGACCTAAGAAAACATTTCTACGATTTATGTCGGAGAATGTTTTGCCTATGTTCTCTTCTAGGAGTTTTATGGTGTCATGTCTTATGTTTAAGTCTTTAAGCCATTTTGAGTTTATTTCTGTGTATGGTAAGAGGGTGTGTTCTAACTTCATTGATTTACATGTGGCTGTCCAACTTTCCCAACACAACTTGCTAAAGAAACTGTCTTTTTCCCATTGTATATTCTTGCCTCCTTTGTTGAAGATTAATTGACCGTAGGTGTGTGGGTTTATTTCTGGGCTCTCTATTCTGTTCCATTGATCTAAATATCTTTTTTTGTGCCAATACCGTGCTGTTTTGATTACTGTAGCTTTGTAATATTGTCTGAAGTCTGGGAGGGTTATGCCTACTGCTTTGTTCTTTTTCTTCAGGATTGCTTTGGCAATCTGGGTCTTTTATGGTTCTACATGAATTTTAGGATTATTTGTTGTAGCTCTTTGATTTTTCTGTAGTTTGACTATGATATGCCCAGGTGTAGTTTGTTGGGTATTTATTTATATTGCTTGGTATTCCCTGAGATTCCTGAATCTGTGGTTTGGTGTCCATCATTAATTTTGGAAAATTCTCAGCCAGTATTACTTCACATATTTCTTCTTTTCTTTTCTCTTTTTGACATTTCAAAAATATGTATAATCCATCTTTTGTAATTGTCCCACAGTTCTTTGATATTCCATTCCATTTTTTTTTAACCTTTGCTTTAAAGGTTGGGACATTTCTATTGACTTATTTTCAAGCTCACTGATTCTTTCCTAGGCCATGTCCAGTTTGATGATGAGTCCATCAAAGGCATTCTTCATTTTTGTTTCAGTTTCTTTTTTTAAAATTTCTGACAATTTCCTTTTGATTCTTTCTTAGAGTTTCCATCTCTCTACTTACATTTCCTATCTGTGCTTGCATGTCGTCCACTTTTTCCATTAAAGCTCTTAATCAGTTATTTTAAATTCCTGGTCTTATAATGCCTAGTTCTCTGTCAAATCTGAGTCTTATTCTGATGCTTGCTTTGTCTTTTAGACTGCCCTTTAGCATGCCTGTAATTTTTGTTGAAAGTCGACATGATGTATCAGGTAAAAGGAACTAAGTAAGTAGCTCTTTAATGTGAGGTTTCATGTTCATCTACCTAAGATTCAGGTTGTAACTATGGTGTCAGGGGCTAAATTTTTCCTACTATTTTTTTTTTTTTTTTGTCTCCCCTCATGTCATTGGACTTCCCTAGAAACTTCTTAAATACATTGTACTTCTTTCAGCTGTAAACCCTTCTTTATGTATAGAAGCCCTATTATTACCGTGGTAAGGTGTAGAGGGAGAGGAAGCATTATAAAATCTTATGGTTAGGATTTAGTGTTTAGTGAGCCTATGCCCCTGCCCTGTGACCTTTACTTCGCAACTCCCCTCCCCTGTAAGTGGCATGGGAAGAGCATAGGGGGCTGGAGTTGGATATTTCCCTTCCTCCGCGTTGGTTGTTATTTGGTAAAACCCAAATTAGTTAGGCTGTGGTAAAATAGTTTGCTTAGAGGGCAGGCTTTGGTAAGGAGAACAGAGGGTCCTGGATCTATTTCAAAATGGTTACTTTTGGAGTAACCTCTCCCTGCTTGGAGCCCAAGGGTATTTTTCTCTGAAAACCTAGTGGAACTCCTCCACATAAAACTCAAGAAAGTGTGACGTATGCCCCCCACCCCTTCCAGAGTGTTTAACACTAAGCAAGTCCACAATGAGCCTCCAGAAATTCATCAATTACGTTTTAAGTGTTTCTACAGAACTGGTTCCATCTGTGGGCTTCTGATTCTGGGTTTCTGCTCCTGATAAGATACGATTCTCTGTACCCACCTGTCTTTACAGTTCTCAGGGAAGCAGTTTGACTTGTGACCTCAATTCTCTGACAGAACTAAGAAAAGTTGTTGATTTTCAATTTGTTTAGCTTTTCCTTATTGTGAGGATGGGAGTGACAACTTTTAAGCTCTTTATATGTCAGATTAGAAACAGGAAGCCCATGGCTTTTCTGTGTTTAATCCAGCAACCAATCAAGCGTCACACATTTCAATTGGTTTCTGTGCCCCTGTAGCCACCTTAATCTAGAAACCATTCAACTGAACTCAAACTTCTTTAACATCGTCATTGCCAGTTGAATTATAAAAGTTTTACGTTATGATTTTGTCAGACTATTTCCTCATGGAGGGGGCATCCTTCGGGTTGTTGCAAAAGAAATTTAAGAATATATTGTGTTTTGGGTGGTGATGGTTACACAATTCTGTGAATTACTAATAACCATTGATTTGTATACTTTAAGTGGGTGAATTTTATGGTATGGGCTTGCATCTTAAATTTATCTTTAAAAATATATATTGGGTATATGGTTAATCCTGAGAAATTAACCTCTCTGAAAGATGGCAATACAAAGTTTTGTAATTGCAGGGTTAAGGAAGGGCATTAGTGTTAATATGAGTCCATTAGTATTGTTTCTTTTCCCTGAAATTCAGATTCAGTTGTGCTAGGTGCCCTGCTGACTTTACTTGTTACTTTTCTGGATTATTGTAACAACTTTGTGAAGTATGTTTTATCTTAATGCTGTATGTGAAAAACTGAGATTCTGAAAATAGTATAAGATCATGTAGCTCATAAAGAGCTAGGCTTGACTGTAACCATTTTCTCTGGTTATAATGTTATTTGTAGTTAATTTACGGTGCTGCCCCTCTCCCGCTCCTACCATCCTAGCTGCTAAGTCAGCATGCCCAGAGACCTATACACAGCCAATCCGGTACAGGCACCCAGAGCCCCACACTAATGCAGTGCAAAGGGCAGTCACCCTTTTGTTCTCACGGTCACATCACCCTTGAAGTACAATCACTCTTAGAAGCCAAATGAGTTTGAAGTGGGCAGTAGAGTTGTAGATACAGAATTAGATATAGATATGAATGGGCATTTAATTAAAACAGAAGCTGGAGTAAACAAAAGAGCTTTGACAACCTCCATCCTAAATTATTGTTCAAAATCATGCCCTTTTGTAACCACATAGGCCAGTGCCACAAAGCTCTGAATCAAGGTGCTAGCTCAGGGAGAGCAGGCAGGAATCAAGTGAGTGTTTCTTGTTTATGTTCTGAGCTTTGACATAATATTTTATGAGCACCACAGCTCTCGTGATTTTGGAAATTTATTCTCAAATTAAAAGTCGACAAAAAATATTTGGAAGAAACTGTGAGATAGAGCTTTCTTAGGGAATAACTTATTAATCTTATAATAAATCTGGCTTGTGTTTGGGATGAGTAATAGAGAGAACTTGGCAAGAATTTATAGTTAGAAGTTCTCAGTGAAATAACTTCAGGATGATATCCAAAAGGATAAAAAACAATAGGTTCAGTGAGATATCTAATTAACACTTACAGGAGCCTCCATACGAGAAAACCCAGTTAAAGCTAATAAATGCTATCATGGGGAAAATTCTAAGGCTTGCTTACCTGTTTGCCAAGCAGTTTAAGACTAATACATGTTTATTAATTAAACATATTTATTAATTTATATATAATATATTACCATATATATTATCCCAGCTAGCCACTCAATATTTAATAAATGTGCCAGGATCAGTTTTATGTGTGTGTGTGTGTGTGTGTGTGTGTGTGTATATATATATGTGTGTGTGTATATATATATATATATATATATATATACACACACATATATATATACACACACACACACACACACACACAAAAGAATATATATGCATGCATATATGACACGGTCTATGAAAGCTTTATTTATTAATGGAATAACCATAGAATTTCATCAGTTAATCACCCCTGCATATGGATTTAGGAAATGGCCACTGTGAAATTGACTAAGAATAATCCAGTATTTATTAAGTGGAAGGAAACATGTTTTGATATAGGGAATCAAATGTACATCACCCTTCTTTATAATATACACAGAATTCCCTATAATCTTTCAGACAAATGAGAACTAGTGGATGATTGTTTTGTGAGCAGAAGATGAGTTGGAAGACATAAGAATTCACATGACATTTTTGTAAATTGGAGCTTTTAATAATTATACATAAAAATTTTCAACCTTTTATACATTTAATACACTGAAATTTACAAAGAACAATATATTCCAGAGAGGGCAGTAAATTACTTGATTATTTTAGAGCTTATTAACCCTCTTAAGCAGCTACAGCTCTTTGGAAAAGTTTGTTTGAAGTAAAGTGATTATCAAAAGATTCTTTTTTAAATCAATGTAGTATCAGAGGGATCAAAGGGCTAAAGAAGACTGATAAGGATCATCCAAGAGGCATTTCTCCAGCAATCAGTAAAATTCCAAAATTCCCTGGTCTTCCCTGGTGGCGCAGTGGTTGAGAATCTGCCTGCCAATGCAGGGGACATGGGTTCGAGCCCTGGTCTGGGAAGATCCCACATGCCGCGGAGCAACTGGGCCCGTGAGCCACAACTACTGAGCCTGCGCGTCTGGAGCTTGTGCTCCGCAACAAGAGAGGCCACAACAGTGAGAGGCCCGCGCACCGCGATGAAGAGTGGCCCCCGCTCGCCGCAACTAGAGAAAGCCCTCGCACAGAAACGAAGACCCAACACAGCCATAAATTAATTAATTAATTAAATAATTTTTTTAAAAAAAGCTAAGAGACATTAAAAAAAAAAAAATTCCCCGACATTGGGAAGTCAGATTCAACCTGATACGTTCAGATTTTAACAGCAATAAAGTTCTGTCTCAGGAGATGAAGCCTTCAGGTAGAAGTTGTCTCTCTGTGGATAAAAAGCATTAATTTGGGCTGGATTGAACCCACTGGAAAATGTCGGCTTGTTGAGCGTTCTCCATGGCAGTAGTTAGTCATCCTGTCTTCATTTCTTCTTTCTGAGCTATTTTGACTGACCCTCCGCTAGCTTGTGCCCCAGCTTACTGACTGCTCCACGTGTCTTCCTGGCTATAGTCGCCATCTCTGCAGTTACATTGTCCTCTTAGTTATTTTGCTCCTCATACTAGGGCAAACTTCTCATTTGATCACCATTTGTTTCCACCTCTGCTACAACCACCTAAGACCCTTACTCATCATCTGTCTTTGCTAATGACTCAGGATCCTTCTCACCTTCCCAAATCTGAATTTCTTTATTTCCCCATCTAAATGTAAGTGTCTCTAAGAAATTTGCTTATGGCTTCTTATTCAAGAAATATTGTTTTGTATGCATTTCGTTTATGGTTCTAGAGTGGGAATGAAATAAAATCACAGCAATACGCTCAGCATTTAACAGATGTGCCAGGATCAGTTGCAGGCACTGGCAATATGTCAACAAACAGGATAAAATTCATTCCTATCCTTATGGACCCTATGGTCTAATGGAAAGAGATGATCATTTGACCAGTGACTCAGGTAATGTCTACGGCGAATTTGCCTTAAAAATACTAATGAAAGTAGATTTAAAAGCTTCTTAGATTTTTTTTTACAGAAATAGACTAAATGTATTTGCATGGGTCAATGCAGCAAATATTTGTCGAATATCCACATGCAAAGCATTGTTCTAGGTGCTGAGGATAAATGTGGGGGGAAAGAAAGCAGATGAAATCACACTCTCATGGGGCTAAGATTCTAGTAGAGGGAAAATGAAAATAATTAATAAAAAGATAAATCAATAAAATTAAGTGCTAAAAATTGCTATGAAAAAGAATTAAAGCAGGGAAGAGAGAAGAGAGAGATGAGACAAAGACTTTACATATATGGTTGTCAGGAATAGTGTCTCCAATAAGGTGATGTTTGCGTAGAGACCTAAGGGAAGTGAGGACGCAAGAGATGCAGGTATCTTGGGGAAAAGAGTTGCAGGAAGAGGCAGGCTGCCTGAAGCAGGGGCCTCCTCGGTGTGTTTGAGCAGAGGAGCAAGGAGACCAGAGTGCTGGGAGCAGAATCGGGGTTAGAAGACTGTTAGGAGAAGAGACCACAGTGGTGGTCAGGGCAAGAATGTGGCATTTTTACCTTGAGTGGGATGGGAAATTATTGCAGGAGTTTTAAGAGAGGAGTGATATCATCTGAATTATGTTTTCAAAGAAAGAAGATAGTATGTGGAGGTCAGACTGTAGCCTGTAGGTGACAAGAGTGGAACTAGGGTCATAGTTAGGGATGTTTTACAGCAACCTAAGCTGGAGGTGATAATGGCTTGGACTAAGGCTGTAGCAGTTGAAGTCCTAGTTATGTTATGAAGGTAGAGCTGACAATTTCCTAACAGTTTGGAGGTGGGGACTGGGGGAGGGGCTCAAAATTAATTTCTTAACCTTGAAATGGGATTTTTCTCTGCTTTGTCTGTCTTCTGTGTGTATATGGATCAGTCACTAAGAACCATGGATGTGACCCTGGGCTTGGGTAGAAGTTGAGTGTCTTCTGAATCCTTGCAGATTTGGCAGGAATGGTGAAAATGGCAGAGCTGAATAAGCAGCCATTTTGACAAAACTTTGGAGAAAAAGGGAAGCTGGCATACCATTTTATTCTACTTTTAAATAGACCTGAATAGTAATAACTGTTCAAAAAACCATGCATAGCATTTTGCAGGATGTCATTTGGAGCTGCAAAAAAGGGCCAGAGATGAAGATGAAAAACACGTATTTTCCGGTTTCTTCATCTGAATCATGGATTTTTTTTTTCAACAAAGGAAAAGCTATTTCCCTGGTAGATGTTCTCACACCATGAAGGACAGCACTAATGCATTAGCAATGTGTCATCTATGATTAATGCTGATGATTCAGTGAAACTCAACAAGATACTGAAATAATGGGATTTTTCTGCATTTTAGAAATGCAATCATCTTAACACATGGTGCATGGGATATTTTTTATGAGTGTTAATCTTTTTAATTTCTAGAAGTTATTTAACACGAGAATGAGTTCTATGAAAATAATACAACACACACATAAATATAACTCTTCTTTTTCTAAATGGAAATCACATGTACACTTGGGAATTTGATCAATTTACTTAATTAAGCTAACTTAAAAATTGGTAGCATTTTGGGACCTCCCTCCGTAGCTTAAGTATCCATTCAAGGTTGGTCCTTTTGGAAGATAATAGAAGTAACCTGATGATCTGCTTACATGGAAACTAGAAAAACTTTTTTAAAGCAAATTTCTGAGATAATTTTGTTGTTGTTGTGCTGAAAATCTTGAATTTGTGATCAATTCTTATATCTTCATGACTAATAAAATGGCTTATTGGTACAGTTATTTTTTTACATTTTAAGTATTGTCTTTCCTAATCTATAAAATCACAGATTTTAATCCATAGCCCAACTGAGTTTGATAAAAATTTATATTTTTAAGAATATTTTTGTACTTTTCTTGTTATAGATTATCCAGGTTTTATGATGCTGTCCTCATAGATGTAATTGTAATATTTTTACAACTCAGGCATGTTTTCCCCCCAAATACTTCCTTTTTTAAAATTTTATGGACATGTGTTCAATACAATTTAGTTGTCATGATTTGTTTTTCAATTCATGTGTATATCTTTGTGGAATACAGATCCTAATTGCCTGTATAGCCCCCCTCCCATAAGAGTTCTACATTTTATAGGAATTGGTGATTCTGATGGACTTAAAATATAATGTTGGTTAGTGTTAAATAATAATGAAATATTGTAGAATTGAATTAACCCCTTTTTCAAGTATTCTTAAAAATTGCAGTTGGAAATGAGTTTTAGTAATATCCATTTTATTTATTTTTAACTGAATGACTTTCAAAGAATAGTAATTCCACAGGATTTCCCCATCTTATTGAAGAGAGTGGAAATCATGAACTAGATAGATGAAAAAAAAAGTTTTTTATCTATCTTTTTCAGTGTTCAAGGTGGCAATAGATGATAGATTGAATCCAGCTTGGTTCTTAGAAGATTTATGACTACAAAATGGCTTATAGATGCAATTATTTTTTGCGCATTTTAGGTGTGAAATACTTATGGCTAAGACACAAAACTGAAAAGCATCACAATGTCAATCTTGGGATTTCTTTCCCAGGCCTTTTATGAAATCAATATAAAAGGCAGTCATATTTGGGGAGGCCTGTTACTTTACATGCATTATTTCCCTTAATTCCCACGGCAATGCCGTGAGGATGATATTATCTCTATTCTATGGATGAATAAACAGGCTAAAAGAGAAGCTACGTAATTTATCTGAGTTCACAGGAATAAGAAGTGGCAATAATAAGTGAACTCAGATGTCTCTGACTTCAAAGTATAGGCGACCCTCTGTGACCAAGCAGTGAACCCAGACCATCAGGAAATGCCATCACCTGTGTGGCCACCTGCCATCAAGTTCTCTCACAGCTGGTGAGCCTTTCCGCATCCATGTGGGACAGGTGCACAGTGGCAGGGCTCAATCTTTATCCAAGCACAAGTCTTTGTCTTATTTTTTGGGTAATTGATGTCTGCCCAGAAATGGCTTAGCACAGCTCTGGATTTGAATCTCTTGAAATATTTCTCCTGTTAATGCTGCCTCAGGGACACCTGTGGACAATATGAGGGTCAGCTCCTTGGGTCCTAGAGATAATGTATTCCAACCAATGAAGAACCTAAGGGCAGGAAAACTGTAAACTGACCACAGAAAAATGCAGTAACCGGGCCTGCTATTTCTACATTATTGGATGGATCCAGGGCTAACAATCAAAAACATGAAGATGTTTTCTTACCTTTTTCTGGGGAGGGGGGGTTGGATTCCTTACTGATTGTATAATCTCATTCCTAATAAGAACCATATTTACTTTTAAGTATTTAAATTTAGTTTTCAATTAGTGTTTGAGAACTGGCCAAAAGTGTGAATTACAATGACACATTATTGGAAATATTTTAATTGTAAAATGATGTTGCAAAGATATTTCAATATTTAGTGGAATCTTTTATAATTCTGGTGTAAGGATATCGAACTAACCCTTGTGCATGGGTTAATTCCTTTGACAGGAATACTGAATGATGGCGCTGGTTTGGAGGGATATGGGAATACAAATGATTCTGGGTAGTAAGTAGCTGCACAAAAGTTTATCTACATTCTAACAAGTTAGTTCTCAAAGGCTCTTGATCAGGTCATTTATTTATAATTCCAAAGAGCTACCATACAACATCCACTCATATCAGCTGTTGGTACTACTCAAATGATATGCTTTCATGTGGGCATCTAAGTTGATTGTATCCATAATTTTTAGGTAGACGGTTCATGCAGAGAGGAGCTTCTACATAGCATTACTGCATCTGAGCAAGTCAGGTGTATCACATCTCTTAGGTAATATGGGTTTGTACATGAAAACATTCTTTCCAGTTTTTTCCATCTACTTGCTAGAAGATTGACTTGGGTGAAATAACTTAAGAGCCTTCTGCAGATTTACCCAAAATAGGATGTTTAAATCAGACAGTAAGTAAGGTTTTATTTTTCCAGTTTTTCTTTCTCTTCTCTGGGACAGAGTAGGCCAGCTATATTCATAGCGTATCTCTAGTAACATGAGTAATAGGGATTTTTGTTTCTATAACACATTCCTTAGGTTTCTCTGAGATCTAGCATGTCTAGCTCCCAAACATGTTTAAAATGCAAATTTGCACTTTTAGATAATGTATGAATTGTTGTGATCTAGTTTTTAGAGAATATTCTACAAGTTAGACATCCATATAAAAGCTGTTGCCTTTTAATTCATCACTTTGCACGATGGCAAGGTGAGTACACTCTTATTTTAGCATATTGCAGTATTCAAAGCCTCGATGGAAATTCTCTTTTGTAATGCTAGCTTACACTGTGGCACATTTTTGAAGATTTTGTAGTGCCAAACCTTAATATTTTGAGGATGAATTTAATTCTGGAAACAAATACTTTTAGATCAAAACCTGCTGTGCAAAATGGAAAGACACAATTTGCAAACTGTTTATTAATTAGAAATATATATTTGATGTGTTCTGTAACTGTGATAGAGCAAAAGTGTATCAAATTAGCATTGGAATGAGAAGAGTTAGACTAGTTTGTTTCTATCTCTTGTTCTACCGTAATTATTACCAGCAATAGTTCTCTAAAGGGTTCTCTCTGAATGCCAGACTTTATAGTCACCCTATTAATTGGTAAAATTAGAGAAATGTGGTGGTTGCTACCCATCTTTTATCCAGTGACTATACTGGACACTAAGGAGGCTTGTTTATACCTGAGGCCACTCTGTCTCCTTCCCAACCATCTTTTCTTTCCTGAGATTCCCCAAATAGTGTGTACAACTGACCATGGTAGCTAAGTCTGTGGGACTCAAGGTGGGTTCCTTCAAAGGTTGGCATTGCTAATTGGCCTGATGCCTTTCATCAGCCTCCCTCTTGCTACTGTTCCTAATGGTGGAGCCAATTTGTCTGTCCTTCTTGCCCATTTGGCCAAGAGTCAGAGGACTTTGTTATTCTTTTAAGGAGCCTTCCTAATTTTCAATGGAGCCCTAAAACCCTATCTTGAAGTAAGCTTAAGAATCAATGGTTTGTATTCCCTCTCCCCACCCCAGTATGATTTTGAGTTTATCTTTTCCATTATCACAATGTTCTCTCCTATGGTTTTCATCCTCTGATCTTTCTCAAACCTACAGCCCCTGCAGTGCTTGCTTTACTAGAGTGTGGGTTAGGCTCTGCCTGAATTCTCCATCTCTGTCACATGTCCTGAATAGGTTTGTTCCAAAAACATTTTTGTCTTTACCCCATACCTTCTGAGTCCTGCCCTGTGCTGTGAAACTTAGCTGTCACATTAAGGTTTATGTATTGATGTGTTTACCCCCCTGATGGCAGGCTGGCACTCACAGGGGAGGGGAGTTTTCTATACACAATGACTAGATCCATTGCAACAAATGTATTTGAATATTTTGGAGTCCATAGAGATGTTTTTTGTTGTTGTTGTTGTTGTTGTTTTAATTAATTAATTTTTGGCTGTGTTCGGTCTTCGTTTCTGTGCAAGGGCTTTCCCTAGTTGCGGCGAGTGGGGGCCACTCTTCATCGCGGTGCGCGGGCCTCTCACTATCGCAGCCTCTCCTGTTGCGGAGCACAAGCTCCAGACGCGCAGGCTCAGTAGTTGTGGCTCACGGGCCCAGTTGCTCCGCGGCATGTGGGATCTTCCCAGACCAGGGCTCGAACCCGTGTCCCCTGCATTGGCAGGCAGATTCTCAACCACTGCGCCACCAGGGAAGCCCCATAGAGATGTTTTTGAGAAAATAGTCATTTCTTCTAAGGCTCTGAAACTTCTTGACAAATCAAGTGTGAATCCACATCTGGAAATTATTCCCTTATCAATTGCTTTCCAATAGCAAGTTTATTAAAATCATTATGATGCCCTAGTTTAAATTTTATCATTTTTCCATTTTTAATAGACTCCATTTACATTCTCATATAAGCAGAGATTTTAAAAGCACTCCTGTAATAGAAAACCTTAGAATGTCTTTGAGCTCTGGTTTTTGTCATTTTTGTTCTAACGAGTACTATTATAAGACTAACCCTTAAATCCATGGAAGTCAAAATAAATATCCTAACCTTTATTCTATCTATGTTTTTGTTTAGGTAACCTAAATTGTTGGAAGTAGTTACCTTGCCTTTGCAATTTTATTTAATTAAATCAGACTTTATTGCACATTTATCTGTTTATGGAACAACAGGTTGTTTTTTCCCCTGGAGAATGCCAAAAGTAATGAGCTGGCATTACTTGCAGATAGTTAATCCTTTCATTCTTTATAAATAGTAGCAATAACACCATAAGTCTCGGCGCTTCTAGTTAGTAGAAAGTCCACTGCTTGACTTACTGCTGATGGAGGGCAGCTGCTTTCTCTGCAGCCAACAATTAAACGTTGACTGACAGCTGAGAAGGGAATCTGGAAGTCTCTGCACGTCTGAGGCTTTTTCTTGTTCCACTTTGCCCTTTGCATGCAGTAAATGGCCCTGCATTGCCATCAGAGCGAGTTTCTGTACTCTTCTTGCCTCATTTTCTTTTTTGGCATCTCCTGTTCATCATTAACCAGTTCTATGTAGAACTGGTTTTCTTTGTTATTCCATGGGGTGTGCTAACTTTGTGAGAATAGAAATGAGAGACCATCCTCTTTCGCCTTCAGCCTATTTATTATTTGTCTTTATCTGCTTCCTTTTGTTTATCCTCTTTCTATTTCAATTTCAGGCCTTCCCCATTTTACTCCAACCTTTTGGATATAAGGTTGTACAATGGAAAAACACAAACAAACAAACAAACAACCCTTCAGATTTTGGGGCCACAGAGACCTGGATGCAGATCATAGAGCCCTGGGGAGAGTTACTTACACTCCCTGTGCCTCATTTTTCTCTTCTGTAAATTAGGGTTAATAATGCCTATTTTGAAATTTTTTCAAGGGAATTTAATGAGACAGACAAAGTAAAATATCTGTTTTACTAAATAAATTCAACACGGTTTCATTCCCTTCCCCTTTGTGGGAACAAGACAAGAGTACTACTGCAGTAAACAGCCTCAGTAAATGTTAGTCCTACTTTCCAATCTATTTCTTTACCAAACGTGTGTGATGCTTAATAAGTGTTATAAGCACTTTACAAATATTAGTTGAATTCTCATAGCTACCCCAAGAAATAGGTCTTGTTTTTTTTTCCCATTTTTATACTGAAGGAAACGGAACCACAGAATAGTCCAGTAACTCCTTGAAGGTCATACAGCTAGCGATTGTTCCAGCAGGATTTGGACTAGGAGGTCTGTCTGGGGAGTTCACGGTCCTAACCCTACCACGATTCCTAATTGCTGGTCGTGCCTTCTCTTTATTCTTTGCTCAAAAAACAGGGTTTAAGGTGACACATTTCCTTACATGGGGGTTTGTTCATGGCTGCTACCTTGGCTACCGGTCCTGTCCTTCAGCTCTCTGCTCTGATTCTTCTGTTTAGAATTCCAGCACACAGTGGCCATTCCTCCAAGAAAGCCTCCACGTCACTTCGCAGCAGGTGTGGTGCGATCCATAGCAAGAGCTGGCCTGTGGGGGGGGGGGGGGGAGGGGAGTGAATCCTACTCCTCCAGGGAGGGCTCATCCATTAGGGGTGCTGTCTTCCTTCTGGGACCACAGTGGCCTTTAGTGGCCCGCGAGAGGCAATTCATCCAACAGGGATCCTCTGAAAGTAGAGCTGACGTTTTACTAGACTCATCATTGTTTTCTGCAAATGCCTAATGACTTCAGATGATGTTATCAGCTCAGTAATTTAAGAGGTACATCCTAGTCTCGTTTTGCACTTATCCTATTTTAAGGCTTAGAAAGCCCATTTGGTATTTAATTGAAAAGCCATCCCTTTATTTTTGCCATATATGCAAATGCCCTCATTTTTTTCTTTTTTTAAAGAAAAATATAGTTTGCTTTGGCCTTTCAAAGCATTGGGAAAATGCCTCTGATAACAGTGTTTTCCGAATGCTGTTTAGTAACGCTTCTGGCTCCATGGAATTATGATTAAAATCAGAAACTAGGCCGGGACGTCCGTTCTACTATGCAGATGAGGCAGAGACAATTAAAGAGTGTGATTAGTAGGATAGAAATGTCAAGAAAATGCCACATCAGATATCCCCGTTCTACACAGATTACAGGTCAGCGGAAACTTCAGTAGCAAGATAAGGACAGCAAGGGGTTTTTTCTTTGAAAAGGCAACTCTATTAAAAGAGGAGACTTGTCTATTGCGGATGGACGATTTTACTGAACAGAATCATTTAAACCCATCAGAAAGCACCCCCATTTTGGTTAACATGCTTAAGTCTCCTTCTGTTGCAAGAGGCATGAGTGGAGGGTTAGTAATTGAGCCCTAGAAATATAATGTAATTATAGCAAAAACTGGCTTAACTGATTTTTCTTTCAAATGGAAATTTTAGTTCACTAGCATTTTCTTTCCTGTTGGGAAAATTCTATTCTAGTTTTTCCACCCTGGGAACTGGGTTGTTTTCTATGACTGAAGTTTCCAGCTCGTTGATATTTAGCTGATCTTATGATTCGATAAGTATTTAGGTTGAAGTAAACTCAAATTCACTTATCCAAAATCAGAATTGATGGGTTTACATAAAGTGCAGTCATGACTCAGTGGCTGTAAGATGATACCGGGAGCATGTGTTGTTTCTGTATTTTCGTTTGTTTTCTCCCATCTGCCTGTGTGACGCTGACGCTTCTCCAAGGCTAGTTCAGTGCAGGTTTGCTCTCAGCAGTCCTAGAGTCACCGCCTTCCTTGTCCAGCTGAAGCAGAGAAAGTGTCATGTGTAAAAGAGGGAAAAGGAAAGGGAAGGAGAGAAAAAAAAGACAGGAAGGAAGGAAGGAGAGAAAGAGGAAAGAAAATTCGGGGACTTCTCTCTGATTGGTCATCTTAGGTCACTTGCCCCCCCTCCTTTGGCCAGGGAATGGGATGGGGTGATTGGCTTGGGTTCAGGTAACAAGTCCATTCCTGAGCCTTTAGACCAACTTGGGATCAATCTTCAGAGCGACTTCACAGTGTGGGAGAGTTGGGAAAGATGATGGAGAAGGAGCCATAAATACACTTCACTGAAACTCCCAGATGGCTGTGTTTCAAAAAAGCACTATATATTCATAAACAGGCAAATCTCACCTATGGTGTTGCGGCTGAGGATAGCGATTACCTTGACGGACGGGGGCTGTGACGGGAAATGGAGCCTGAGGAACTCTCATGGTGGAGGTTACATGGGTCTGTTCACTTTCTAGCTGTATATTCATGATTTATATACCCTTCTGTATTAACTGTGTTTCTATAAATAGATTAAATATAAACCTTAACTGGGAGTAGAAAAGATTATAAAGTTATTTATGTAAAATACCTTACATGAAGTATAACGATTATACTCAAGGTTCCCAAACTATGCACTGAGGGATCCCAGGTTGCCACTGCAGGCTCATGGTGATGCTGTGTGCAATTTAAAAATTTTCAACAAAGCATAACGATATGCCACATCTATTGAACACTATGAACTACAAGCTTGGGGTCATTGATAGCTTCTGTATTAGATCATGCTGTCTTCCTTTCAGTAATGGGCTACCTTTTTTTTTTTTAACATCTTTATTGCAGTATAATTGCTTTACAATGCTGTGTTAGTTTCTGCTTTATAACAAAGTGAATCAGCTATACATATACATATATCCGCATATCCCCTCCTTCTTGCAATTCCCTCCCACCTTCCCTATCCCACCCCTCTAGGTGGTCACAAAGCACCGAGCTGATCTCCCTGTGCTATGCGGCTGCTTCCCACTATCTATCTGTTTTACATTTAGTAGTGTATAGTAGTGTATATATGTCCATGCTACTCTCTCACTTCATTCCAGCTTAACCTTCCCCCTCCCCATGTCCTCAAGTCCATTCTCTACATCTGCTGCGTCTTTATTCCTGTCCTGCCCCTAGGTTCTTCAGAACCTTTTTTTTTTTTTTTAGATTCCATATATATGTGTTAGCATATGGTATTTGTTTTTCTCTTTCTGACTTACTTCACTCTGTATGACAGAATCTAGGTCCATCCACCTCACTACAAATAAATCAATTTCGTTTCTTTTTATGGCTGAGTAATATTCCATTGTACATATGTGCCAAATCTTCTTTATCCATTCATCTGTCGATGGACACTTAGGTTGCTTCCAAGTCCTGGCTATTGTAAATAGACCTGCAATGAACATTGGGGTGCATGTATCATTTTGAATTATGGTTTTCTCAGGGTATATGCCCAGTAGTGGGATTGCTGGGTTGTATGGTATTTCTATTTTTAGTTTTTTAAGGAACCTCCATACTGTTCTCCATAGTGGCTGTATCAATTTACATTCCCACCAACAGTACAAGAGCGTTCCTTTTTCTGCACACCCTCTCCAGCATTTATTGTTTGTAGAGTTTTTGGTGATAGCCATTCTGACTGGTGTGAGGTGATACCTCATTGTAGCTTTGATTTGCATTTCTCTAATGATTAGTGATGTTTAGCATCCTTTCATGTGTTTGTTGACAATGTGTATATCTTCTTTGGAGAAATGTCTATTTTGGTCTTCTGCCCATTTTTGGGTTGGGTTGTTTGTTTTTTTGATATTGAGCTGCATGATCTGTATATTTTGAAGATTAATCCTCTGTCAGTTGCTTCATTTGCAAATATTTTCTCCCATTCTGAGGGTTGTCTTTTCATCTTGTTTATGGTTTCCTTGGCTGTGCAGAAGCTTTTAAGTTTCATTAGGTCCCATTTGTTTATTTTTTCTTTTTATTACCATTTCTCTAGGAGGTGGGTCAAAAAGGATCTTGCTGTGATTTATGTCATAGAGTGTTCTGCCTATGTTTTCCTCTAAGAGTTTTATAATATCTGGCCTTACATTTAGGTCTTTAATCCATTTTGAGTTTATTTTTGTGTATGGTATTCTTTTACATGTAGCTGTCCAGTTTTCCCAGCACCACTTATTGAAGAGGTTGTCTTTTCTCCATTGTATATTCTTGCCTCCTTTAAAAAAAAAATAAAGGGACCATATGTGCATGGGTTTACCTCTGGGCTTTCTATCCTGTTCCATTGATCTATATTTCTGTTTTTCTGCCAGTACCATACTGTCTTGATTACTGTAGCTTTGTAGTATAGTCTGAAGTCTGGGCGCCTGATTCTTCCACCTCCATTTTTCTTTCTCAAGATTGCTTTGGCTATTCGGGGTCTTTTGTGTTTCCATACAAATTGTGAAAATTTTTGTTCTAGTTCTATGAAAAATGCCATTGGTAGTTTGATAGGGATTGCATTGAATCTGTAGATTGCTTTGAGTAGTATAGTCATTTTCACAATGTTGATTCTTCCAATCCAAGAACATGGTATATCTCTCCATCTGTTTGTATCATCTTTAATTTATTTTATCAGTGTCTTATAGTTTTCTGCATACAGGTCTTTTGTCTCCGTAGGTAGGTTTATTCCTAGGTATTTTATTCTTTTTGTTGCAGTGGTAAATGGGAGTGTTTCCTTAATTTCTCTTTCAGATTTTTCATCTTTAGTATATAGGAATGCAAGAGATTTCTGTGCATTAATTTTGTATCCTGTTATTTTACCAAATTCATTGATTAGCTCTAGTAGTTTTCTAGTAGCAGCTTTAGGATTCTCTATGTATAGTATCATGTCATCTGCAAACAGTGACAGTTTTACTTCTTCTTTTCCAATTTTGGTTCATTTTATTTCTTTTTCTTCTCTGATTGCTGTGGCTAAAACTTCCAAAACTATGTTGAATAATAGTGGTTAGAGTGGACAACCTTGTCTTGTTCCTGATCTTAGAGGAAATGGTTTCAGCTTTTCACCATTGAGAACAATGTTGGCTGTGGGTTTGTCATATATGGCTTTTATCATGTTGAGGTAGTTTCCCTCTATGCCCACTTTCTGGAGAGTTTTTAACATAAATGGGTGTTGAATTTTGTCAAAAGCTTTTTCTGCATCCATTGAGATGATCATATGGTTTTTCTCCTTCAATTTGTTAATATGGTGTATCACATTGATTGATTTGCATATATTGAAGAATCCTTGCATTCCTGGGATAAACGCCACTTGATCATGGTGTATGATCCTTTTAATGTGCTGTTGGATTCTGTTTGCTAGTATTTTGTTGAGGATTTTTGCATCTATGTTCATCAGTGATATTGGCCTGTAGTTTTCTTTCTTTGTGACATCTTTGTCTGGTTTTGGTATCAGGGTGATGGTTGCCTCGTAGAATGAGTTTGTGTTCCTCCCTCTGCTATACTTTAAGAGAGTTTGAGAAAGATATGTGTTAGCTCTTCTGTAAATGTTTGATGGAATTCGCCTGTGAAGCCATCTGGTCCAGGGCTTTGTTTGTTGGAAGATTTTTAATCATAGTCTCAACTTCAATGCTTGCGATTGGTCTGTTTATATTTTCTATTTCTTCCTGGTTCAGTTTCAGAAGGTTGTGCTTTTCTAAGAATTTGTCCATTTCTTCCAGGTTGTCCATTTTATTGGCATAGAGTTGCTCATAGTTATTTCTCATGATCCTTTGTATTTCTGCAGTGTCAGTTGTTACTTCTCCTTTTTCATTTCTAATTATGTTGATTTGAGTCTTCTCCCTTTTTTTTTTTTTTGATGAGTCTGGCTAGTGGTTGATCAATTATGTTTATCTTCTCAAAGAACTAGCTTTTAGTTTTATTGATCTTTGCTACTGTTTCCTTCATTTCTTTTTCATTTATTTCTCATCTGATCATTATGGTTTCTTTCCTTCTGCTAACTTCGGGGGTTTTTTGTTATTTCTCTAATTGCTTTAGGTGTAAGGTTAGGTTGTTTATCTGAGATGTTTCTTGTTTCTTGAGGTAGGATTGTATTGCTATAAACTTCCCTCTTAGAACTGCTTTTCCTGCATCCCATAGGTTTTGGGTCATCGTGCTTTCATTGTCATTTGTTTCTAGGTAATTTTTGACTTCCTCTTTGATTTCTTCAATGATCTCTTGGTTATTTAGTAGTGGATTGTTTAGCCTCCATGTGTTTGTATTTTTTACACATTTTTTCCTGTAATTGATATCTAGTCTCATAGCGTTGTGGTTAGAAAAGATACTTGGTACGATTTCAATTTTCTTAAATCTACCAAGGCTTGATTTGTGACCCAAGATATGATCTATCCTGGAGAATGTTCCATGAGCACTTGAGAAGAAAGCATATTCTATTGTTTTTGAATGGAATGTCCTATAAATATCTGCATATTTGATTGATTGCCAAGTCCTTAAATGTCACTCAGAGGATCCTCTAGGTAGAGAAAATCACAAGAGAATCTCAAAAATGTTTTTGCACAAACGGCCATAGGCAAAGGGTAAAATACAGGGTGTACGGGGGAATTACTTTCAAAAATATACTGGGAACATGTAGCATTGAAGAAATGTTCTCTGGATGTGCTGAAGATAGAAAGAAAGCATTTGAGTTCAAGGTCTGTGTCTCCCATGTATCATGCCTTAAGAGTTGACAAATATGTAGCTTCTGTGAGCCTCGGTTCCCTCATCTTCAAAATATGAGACCCAAATGTGGTCCCCTAGAACTGACAGCCAATGGAGCCAATTAGAAAAAGCTGTTATATGACACTTATTTTGTCTTTTGAACAAAAGACAGTCAAGGAAGATTAAGAGATTGTTATGAGGCAAATAACAATAAAACCAGAAGAAAGAGTACCCATAACAATGACTGTAACATGATGAACAATGAAAAGACAGAATGCTCCATTTTGGCCCTTTGAGGTCACTCTTTCCCAGGATGTGGGGTGCTTTGTGCTCTAGGACAAAGGAACAACCTTCTGCCCAAACCCTACTTCATTTCCCAGTTA
The DNA here is from genome assembly GCF_028023285.1 of Balaenoptera ricei. NCBI lineage: Eukaryota > Metazoa > Chordata > Mammalia > Artiodactyla > Balaenopteridae > Balaenoptera > Balaenoptera ricei. The sequence continues at coordinate 74,855,856 of NC_082656.1, read as the reverse complement.
TCACAACTCAGTGCCTTTTTCTCCTTTGTACCTAATTGAATGCTGCTGTTCTACTCCAGGCAGAAAATCTTCCATGTAAAAACTAACATAAGCCAATATTTAAAATAGGTGGAAATATGCCAGTTTTGAGTTTAATTTAGGGTGAAAAATAGTAATAAAAAGTCATGTGGACTTAGTGTGTGTAGTGGCATAAGGAATGAAGAGGAGGTACCATGAGCTGATTGCTTAGGATTCCGCAAAGGACTGATCTGAACTCCTCTTCCTTTGCTGTGTTGGAAAAGCATATTTACAAAGCACCAGAGAACTTCCAAAGCAGTGGATTTACTGATGACTTTCCAAATGAGGGCAGCCAGGAACACTAAGCTATACCATTTCTTATCCTTCAGCCAGAGTCACAGGACCAGATAAATTTGTTATTATTAACTTACCAATACTTTATAAGTGCCAACTATGAGCCAAGTATTGGGTAAATGTAGTTAAAAAGACCGACCCAGTCCATCTGTTTACAAAGGAGGATCCACGAATGTCTCCAAACATGGAGCCCTTTGGCCAAATATCCTCCACCCTCTCTTCCATCAGCAGTTCTTTTACCTGTCAGGTGGTGAGTTCTATGGTAACTTAATTCTAGGTATGTCCTTCTCTTTTGTCCAGACCAAGGGGATCCTCAGTGGAAAGTGTGGATGTAAAGCAACTTGGCTTTAGAAATCCATTTCCTGAAAGTACACTTCCCATTACCACTTCCAAATTCCCAGCTCTGTTCAGCTCAAACAATGCTCAGATCCTAAAAAGTCTGCTAATGGAATGAATGAATGAATGATTAAAGAATGAATGAGAAGAGAGATAAAGGAGCGGGGTCGCAGGGAACTTCATTTAGCAGCTGTATGCTCTGACTCTTTTGCCTTTGGGGTATTCTTAAATATAAATTACTAGAAAGCTTAAGCTGTGAGGCCTTCATCAAGATTTTGTTTTCAGATCTTAAATAAGTTCATCTATACCATTTTTCTAGATTCCACATATATGTGTTAATATACGATATTTGTTTTTCTCTTTCTGACTTACTTTACTCTGTATGACAGTCTCTAGGTCCATCCACGTCTCTGCAAATGGCACAGTTTCATTCCTTCTTATGGCTGAGTAATATTCCATTGTATATATGCACCACATCTTCTTTATCCATTCCTCTGCTGATGGAAATTTAGGTTGCTTCCACGTCCTGGCTATTGTAAATAGAGCTGCAGTGAACATTGGGTGCATGTATCTTTTTCAGTTATGGTTTTCTCCAGGTATATGCCCAGGAGTGGGATTGTTGGGTCATATGGTAGTTCTATTTTTAGTTTTTTAAGGAACCTCCATACTGTTCTCCATAGTGGCTGTATCAGTTTACATTCCCACCAAGAGTGTAAGAGGGTTCCCTTTTCTGCACACCCTCTCCAGCATTTATTGTTTGTAGATTTTTTGATGATGGCCATTCTGACCAGTGTGAGGGAATACCTCATTGTAGTTTTGATTTGCATTTTTCTAATAATTAGTGATGTTGAGCATCTTTTCATGTGTTTGTTGGCCATCTGTATGTCTTCTTTGGTAAAATGTCTAGTTAGGTCTTCTGCCCACTTTTTCATTGGGTTGTTTGTTTCTTTGTTACTGAGCTGCATGAGCTGTTTGTATATTTTGGAGATTAATCCCTAGTCAGTTGCCTTGTTTGCATGTATTTTCTCCCATTAATCCCTAGTCAGTTGCTTTGTTTGCATATATTTTCTCCAATTGTCTTTTTGTTTTGTTTATGGTTTCCTTTGCTGTGAAAAGCTTTTAGGTTTCATTAGGTTCCATTTGTTAATTTTTGTTTTTATTTTTATTACTCTAGGAGGTGGGTCAAAAAAGATCTTACTGCGATTTATGTCAAAGAGCATTTTGCCTATGTTTTCCTCTAAGAGCTTTATAGTGTCCAGCCTTACATTTAGGTCTTTAATCCATTTTGAGTTTATTTTTGTGTATGGTGTTACCAAGGGGGGAAAGAGGGTGGTGGCATGGATTGGGAGATTGGGATTGACATATATACACTACTGTGTATAAAATAGATAACTAATGAGAACAGACTGTAGAGCACAGGGAACTCTACTGAATGCTCTGCGGTGACCTAAATGGGAAGGAAATCCAAGGAAGAGGGGATATATGTATACGTGTGGCTGATTCACTTTGCTGTACAGCAGAAACTAACACAACATTTTAAAGCAGCTATACTCCAATTAAAAAAAAGATCTTAAAAAAATGTGTGCAATGGCTGTTATAAGAAAACAGTGTTTAGTACATCCGACAGTTAAAATGTTATTCTACAGTTTGGTAGGTTGGAAAAAATATTTGAAGGAACATTGTTCAGACTTCTTGTCAGATTTATGACAACACTCCTAATAAATTAGGCATAGCCATTACATCACAATTGCACCTTTATTCACTTATATTCATTCATCTTCATTTCTGAGACAATATTTATCTACTTATTGCTGCACTTTCACTTGTTTGAATAACAGAAGTTGGTTGTAATATGCAATCAATGAGAGTTTCCCCTCCAAGTCATCAATCTTAGCTAATAAAATGCAGACAGTCATTTAAAAAAAATCTTAAAATGCTAGCAGAGTCACAAACTCACAGTCTGATCATGGACCCAGTGACCCATCTTCACTACAATCGTAGGTGAGCTTCAAATTCAGAAAAAGTTGTTCTCTTCTGTCACCTGTGTGCTCAAGGCATCACCCCATCTTATCCCAAGAGCATTAATTTATCAGATTCCTCTCCTTCTAATTAGGCAGCAGGTATTTATTGGGCCCTTAATGTATCTAAGATTACATAAGATACATAGATACATGATAAATTTTGTAGAGGATTCAAAAGCAATCCAAAGACTTCATGACCAAGACGTGGTCTCGCCCCCAAAGACAGTATCAAGAGAAGGTAAAGCACAGGTACATGAACAATTCCATGTTCAGGGTCTTAAAGAAGCAACCTTAATTTAGAAGAAGCTATGAAAGGAGAGCATTTAAAGAACAGATTTGCTTACTTACTGACTTCTAGTGTTCCATTGTTTTTCTTGCAGTTTGAGTTATTCACAAGAAGGAATAAGTTCCTCCCACACAACATAAAAGTTCACACCGCATGACCTTGAAATGATCATGCTTTGCCTCTACTGCAGAAACTGATATTGACACGCATTTTAACTTCAGCATAGTCGGAGGGGAAACATCATGAAAACAGCCAAGGAAAATATAGAACAGCAGTTCTCAAACTTAATATGTACAAGTCTTATCTGAGAGTAATTAAGAATCCCTCTGGATGTTCCCATTCAATAGAAGAGGCTATTCCATCCTCAGATATTCTATGTGATTCAGTAGGTCTGGGATGAACATTGGAAATATGAGTCTTAAGTTTCACGCTATGTGACTTTGATGCAGGAGACGCGCGGCCACACTCTGAGATGCTCTGCTAGAGAAAAACCAAGTGAATGTTACGCGAGTGCTAAGTTGGTGCTCTTTTTCAAAGAACTAAACATTACAGCATTGTGTTGATGCTTGGTGTTCTTAATCAAAGATGGGGTTAGTTAGCTATTAATTCGAGTTAAGCTGACTAACCAAACTCTTACATTCCTAGAGTAAATAATTTTCTCAGGCATTCCTTTAAGCTTACTTTCTTTTTTAAAATTTTATTTATTTTATATTATTTAAAATTTTATTTAATAAAATTAAATTTTATTTTTTCCAGCTTTATTATAGGCATATAGCATATGTAAGTTTAAGGTGTACAGCATAATGATTTGCACACATATTGCAAGATGATTACTACAATAAGGTTAGTTAACACTGCCGTCACTTTACATAACTACCATTGTGTGTGTGTTGGGAGGGTAGTAACTTTTAAGATCTACTCTCTTGATGCAGCAATCCCACTTCTGGGTATATATCTGAAGGAAATGAAACCATTATCTCAAAGAGATATCTGTACTCCCATGTTCATTGCAGCATTATTCACAATACCAAGGTACAGAAACATTATCTAAGGGCTGTGGATCGATACTTGGATAAAGAAAATGTGGTATATATACACAATGGAATATTATTCAGCCTTAAGAAGAAAGAACTTCTGCCATTTGTGACAACATAGATGGACCTGGAGGGGATTATGCTGAGTGAAATAAGCCAGACACAGAAAGACATACTGCATGGTATCACTTATATTTGGAATCCACAAAAAACATGAAAACAAAAAACAAAGAAAGTCAAACTCATAGAAACAGAGTAGAAGAATGGTTGCCAGGGTCTGGTGAGTTGGGGGGTGGTTAAATAGAGGTTGGTAAAGGGGTATAAAATTTCAATGATAAAAAAAATAAGGCCTGAGGATCTAATGTATAATATGGTGACTATAGTTGACAGTACTGTACTGTATAATTGAAATTTGCTAAGAGAATAAAACTTAAATGTTCTCACCAAAAAAGGGCAAATATGTGAGGTGATGATTGTGTTAATTAACTCAGGGGAGGGAAATCCTTTCACAGTGTATACATATGTCAAATCATCGTGTTGTAGACTTTAAATACCTTACAATTTTAATTATCAATCATACCTCAATAAAGCTGGGGGCAAGAAAAGATCTACTCTCTTAACAACTTTCTGGTGTAAAATAATTGTTCATTATAGTCACCATGCTGTACATTAGATCCCAGAATATAAAGCTTAACGCTGGAAGTCTGTACCCTTTGGCCAGCATCTCCCCATTTCCCCCAACCCCCTGACAACTATCCTTTTACTGTTTATTTCTTTGAGTCCTTCAGCCCCTTATCTGAGCAGGATTCCTGATGCAATTTGCAAACAATGACCAACTGTCTCATAATCCTTCTGTATTTATTCCCTAAGATGGTCCTAACAAAGTACCACAGACTGGGTGGCTTAAACACTAAAAATTCATTATCTCACAGTCCTGGAGTCTAGAAATCCAAATTCAAGGCACTGGCAGGGCTATTCTCTTTCCTTTCCTGCGTGGAGACTTCTTCCTTGTCTCTTCTGGAGGCAGCTGCTGGAGGTACCTGTTGATCAATGGTATCCCTTGTCTTGAAAGTCACCCCTCAGTCTACCTTCATTTTCACATGATGCTCTGCTTGAGTACATCATGTCTGTCTCTGTCCAAATGTCCCTTTTTTATAAGGGTGCCCCCTGAGATTCTTAAAAGAACTTACATGTACCTCTCAGAATTTTCACCTTTAACTCAAATACTTGGAGCTTCAATTACCAATCCTATTCAACGAATATTTATTCAAATTGTATTACACACCAGGCAGAGAGCTTGGAAGTCATGATGGAAGAGAGAGATGGATGAGGCATGATTAGAATTCTCCAGGAGCTTCCAAATCTAGTGAAGAAGGAAAGAAGTACACACGTAACTATAGTGCAAGATAGAGTAAATGTCAAAATGAAATGTAAACAAAACACTAAGAAGAAAGTGATGGGTTTTGCCTGGAGAAATCAGAGAAACTTGATTGTAGAATTTAGCCTGAGCTTTGAAAGATAAACAAGGTTTCAATAGCTGGGAGTTAGAAGAAGGATACTCTGAGTTGAAATAACATCTTAGCACATACAGAGATGTGAAAATATAGTGTGTATTGAGGGAAATACAAGTTGTCTAATGAGATGGATATGAGACTAGAAAAGTACTATAGAACCAACTCAGGGAGAGCATTCAGCATCATACAGACACTGTCAATGCCCTTCAGCAAAGACCCCCAGGAAAACACCTGTAAATGAATAAGTTGTGTTATTATACTTTGCCTTCAGAGAGGACAAACACCGTGGGGAACTGTGGACGTCTTGGTAGGAGGATGCTGGAAGGCACCTATTACAGGGTTTGGAGTTTGGCTGGGTGCTTTGGGAGAGGGTCTAAGCAATGGAGGGTGTGCTATGGATTGGATGCTGTCAGAAAGTGGGAGCAAGTCTGTGGTCGCGTATCTCAATAAGCCTGATCTACAGAAAGGGGAGGCTTGAGTGAGGGTAGAGCTGCGATTGTAAAGCAGTAGCAGAGGCTCATTTGGTCCAAGAGAGGCTGTTTGGTATTTTTTGGGTGGCGCAGTGACCTTGTTTTTGTGAGTGCTTAGGCAAAATTGTGAGGTACCCTTGCTTTGTTTCATTGTGTTATGGTTTCAGAGTACCTTTATCTGAGGTGGGTGTTCTGTGAGATTATTTATGCACAAGAGATACCATGGCTGAGCTCTGAGTGCCAGGCTGGCTTCTAAGTATCAGGGAGGCTCTTCTTTTCTTTGTCAATGCTTATCCTAGCATTCTGCAGGAAACACCTCATTTTGTAGATTGCCAGCCTCACAGATGCAGAACATGCTTTAGGGAAGTTCTCCATTTTTCTGAGAGCTGGTTAGAAAGAAGACATCATTCCCAGCTCGTAGGTTTTCAAGTGAGAGTTGTTTTGAGATGTTAACAGGTTTGCCCTGTGCATGGTTTTATCTATTATATTTTAATTCATGATTTTGGAGCCAGTTGGCACTTCTAGCCTATGTCCTTTGCCAATATTTTTTCTTGTTATAGTTGGATGGTTGGAGGGAAATGGTGCCCTGTGAACATACATATAGTTGTATATGATATGGATTAAGGGGTTGAAATGATTTCCCTTAGCTGTGCCTCACATCCCATCCTACTTTAGAACTGAGTCTCATATGAATTTGCATCTAAACAACGGTAGACCTGTGTAAATACATAAAGATCACCGATGGGCCTCCTTAGGGTTCAGTATCTTCTTTATAGCTTGGAAACCATCTGCACTCATGAAGCAGATTCTTGATTATATTCCCACATGTTACCTTGATTATCCTGAATGTATTGATTACATTTAGCTATGGTCTCATTAGTCTCACAATTAAATGTGTCGCTGTAGCAAGACTTTAATTTTCTATATCTAAAATGAAATAATAAAATGTATAAGGGAGAGAGAGAGAGAGATTGAGAGAGAGAAAGGAGAAGGGAAGGAAGGGAAGGGAAGGGAAGGGAAAGGAAGAGGAAACAACAAGAACAAGAACATAGGAAGAATATTTTATCTCTTTTTCTCCTTGACTGGGAGCATCTCAGCAGCTGTGCCACTTACTATTATAAGATTATGGACAAGTTATCTTCTCATTCTTAATTTCCTTATCTATGAAGTGGAATAATAGTATATGGTTTGCATGTTTATTTTAAAGATAAAATTTTTAAATGCACAAAATACCATCCCATGTTTAACATAGTAGGCACCTCATAAATGTTGACTGGATTTAATTAAATAAATTGTGTCAAATTTATGAAGCACAAGTTATCAAAGTGGAGCAGTTGCATTAACGTAATAAAACTGTATGATGTAAGTAGTAGATTTGTTATGTTGGCCATTGTCAAATATTTGATAGGCAATTCGAAGAAATTTAATATGACATATCATTCTCTTTCAGGTATTAAGTAATTTAAAAAAGAACCAAAAAAGGATTAGAATAGTCTGGATGACTAACGGTGTTATTGACAACAATAATGATATATGAATAGTGGCGATGATGCACCATAGTGCTGTAAGGGCAGGTCACATACTTATCAGTTGAATTCCAAATTGTAATTCTTATTAAAATCCTTATTGTTATTTGAGGATGATGTCAAATTGTGTATTGGTGAAATCTGGAGGCTTGAAATTGACAAATGTGAAAACCAACAAACTTGAGCATTCATAAAAAGATGATTAAATGTTGACATTCATCTCTTTTGAAGAAATAGGGCATATTCATCTTCTTGGGAAATATAAGTTTAGTCGAATTCTTCTCCTCCATTCCTTAATGCTTCCAATTTCCTAGACCCCTTTGAATATATACAGACAATAATTTTCTTATCAACATAATGTGTGAAATTGTTCAGTTTACAGATTATAATTGGGTACTGGGAAAACTGAGAAAATGGAATTGAATTCTTTCTCTTCCTGTTTCCACTGCCATGGTCTATGCTTGGACTTTCCTCACTCTCTTCTTAGGCTAGTCAAGCCTCTTAACTTGTACTATAATAATACCTCTTTACTAGTCTAACTATGTTCTAATAATACCTCTTTACTAGTAATACCTCTTTACTAGTCTGTGTTCTACAACATGCATCTGATTATATTAACATGATTATTTGGCCACAAACCTTGGGCAATTTTGCATTTTTTTCTTAATGAAAAACAGTGGTCTGAGCCTGAACTATAAGATCTTCTGTGATATGAACTTGAATCTGTTTATCCTACTATATTCCTTTTGTAGCTTTTTTTTCTTTTTTTTGTCAAAAATCTATGCTGTTGCTCTAGCTATTCTCTTCAGTTAGAATATTCATTCTTCACTCCCACTTTAACTGGATAGATATTTGTTTGGTCTTGTTTTGTTTTGTTTTAATTTATTTCATTGAAGTGTAGTTGATTTACAATGTTGTATTAATTTCTATTGTACAGCAAAGTGACTCAGTTATACATATATATATACATCCTTTTTCATATTCTTTTCCATTATGGTTTATCACAGGATACTGAATATAGTTCCCTGTGCTATACAGTAGGACCTTGTTGTTTATCCATTCTATACATAATAGTTTGCATCTGCTAATCCCAAATTCCCAATCCATCCCTCCCGCATCCTCGTCCCCTTCGCAATCACAAATCTGTTCTCTGTGTCTGTGAGCCTGTTTCTGTTTTGTAGATAAGTTCATTTGTGTCATATTTTAGATTCCACATATAAGTGATATCATATGGTATTTGTCTTTCTTTCTGACTTACTTCTCTTAGTATGATAATCTGTAGATCCGTCCATGTTGGTGCAAATGCCATTATTTCTTTCTTTTTATGGCTGCATAGTATTCCATTGTATATATGTACAGCATCTTCTTTATCCATATATCTGTCCATTGACATTTAGGTTGCTACCATGTCTTGGCTATTGTGAATAATGCTGCTGTGAACATAAGGGTGCATATATCTTTTTGAATTATAGTTTTGTCCAGATATATGCCCAGCAGTGGGATTGCTGGATCATATGGTAGCTCTATTTTTAGTTTTTTGAGGAACCTTCATACTATTTTCCATAGTGGCTGCACCAATTTACATTCCCACCAACAGTGTAAGAGGGTTCCCTTTTCTCCACACCCTCTCCCACATTTATTTGTAGATTTTTTTTTCTTATTAGTCATCCATTTTATACAGATCAGTGTATACATGTCAATCACAATCGCCCAATTCATCATACCACCACCCCCACCCACCAACCCGCTTTCCCCCCTTGGTGTCCGTACGTTTGTTCTCTACTTTTGTGTCTCAATTTCTGCCCTGCAAACCGGTTCATCAGTACCGTTTTCTAGGTTCCACATACATGCGTTAATATATGATATTTGTTTTTCTCTTTCTGACTTACTTCACTCTATATGACAGTCTCTAGATGCATCCACGTCTCTACAAATGACCCAATTTTGTTCGTTTTTATGGCTGAGTACTATTCCACTGTATATATGTACTACATCTTCTTTATCCATTCGTCTGTCAATGGGCATTTAGGTTGCTTCCATGACCTGGCTATTGTAAATAGTGCTCCAATGAACATTGCAGTGAATGCGTCTTTTTGAATTATGGTTAAGTCTGGGTATATGCCCAGTAGTGGGATTGCTGGGTCATATGGTAGTTCTATTTTTAGTTTTTTAAGGAACCTCCATACTGTTCTCCATAGTGGCTGTATCAGTTTACATTCCCACCAAGAGTGTAAGAGGGTTCCCTTTCTCCACACCCTCTCCAGCATTTGTTGTTTGTAGATTTTCTGATGATGCCCATTCTAACTGGTGTAAGGTGATACCTCATTGTAGTTTTGATTTGCATTTCTCTAATAATTAGTGATGTTGAGCAGCTTTTCATGTGCCTCTTGGCCATCTGTATGACTTCTTTGGAGAAATGTCTATTTAGGTCTTCTGCCCATTTTTTGATTGGGTTGTTTGTTTTTTTAGTATTGAGCTGCATGAGCTGTTTATATATTTTGGAGATTAACCCTTTGTCCAATAATTCATTTGCAAATATTTTCTCCCATTCTGAGTGTTGTCTTTTCGTCTTGTTTATGGTTTCCTTTGCTGTGCAAAAGCTTTTAAGTTTCATTAGGTGCCATTTTTTATTTTTGTTTTTATTTCCATTACTCTAGGAGGTGGATCAAAAAAGATCTTGCTGTGATTTATGTCAAAGAGTGCTCTTCCTATGTTTTCCTCTAAGAGTTTTATAGTGTCCAGTCTTACATTTAGGTCTCGAATCCATTTTGAGTTTATTTTTGTGTATGGTGTTAGGGAGTGTTCTAATTTCATTCTTTTACATGTAGCTGTCCAGTTTTCCCAGCACCACTTACTGAAGAGACTGTCTTTTCTCTATTGTATATCCTTGCCTCCTTTGTCATAGATTAGTTGACCATAGGTGTGTGAGTTTATCTCTGGGCTCTCTATCCTGTTCCATTGATCTATATTTCTGTTTTTGTGCCAGTACCATATTGTCTTGATTACTCTGGCTTTGTAGTATAGACTGAAGTCAGGGAGTCTGATTCCTCCAGCTCCACAGTTTTCCCTCAGCTGCTTTGGCTATTCGGGGTCTTTTGTGTTTCCATACAAATTTTAAGATTTTTTGTTCTAGTTCTGTAAAACATGCCAGGTAATTTGATAGGGATTGCACTGAATCGGTACATTGCTTTGGGTAGTATAGTCATTTTCACAATATTGATTCTTCCAATCCAAGAACATGGTATATCTATCCATCTGTTGGTATCATCTTTGATTTCTTTCATCAGTGTCTTATAGTTTTCTGCATACAGGTCTTTTGTCTCCCTAGGTAGGTTTATTCCTAGGTATTTTATTCGTTTTGTTGCAATGGTAAATGGGAGTGTTTCCTTAATTTCTGTTTCAGATTTTTCATCATTAGTGTATAGGAATGCAAGAGATTTCTGTGCATTAATTTTGTATCCTGCAACTTTACCAGACTCATTGATTAGCTCTAGTAGTTTTCTGGTGGCATCTTTAGGATTCTCTATGTATATATAGTATCATGTCATCTGCAAACAGTGACAGTTTTACTTCTTCTTTTCCAATTTGTATTCCTTTTATTTCTTTTTCTTCTCTGATTGCCGTGGCTAGGACTTCCAAAACTATGTTGAATAATAGTGGTGAGAGTGGACATCCTTGTCTCGTTCCTGATCTTAGAGGAAATGCTTTCAGTTTTTCACCCTTGAGAATGATGTTTGCTGTGGGTTTGTCATATATGGCCTTTATTATGTTGAAGTAGGTTCCCTCTATGCCCACCTTCTGGAGAATTTTTATCATAAATGGGTGTTGAATTTTGTCAAAAGCTTTTTCTGCATCTATTGAGATGATCATATGGTTTTTATTCTTCAATTTGTTAATACGGTGTATCACATTGATTGATTTTCATATATTGAAGAATCCTTGCATCTCTGGGATAAATCCCACTTGATCATGGTGTATGATCCTTTTAATGTGTTGTTGGATTCTGTTTGCTAGTATTTGTTGAGAATTTTTGCATCTATATTCATCAGTGATATTGGTCTGTAATTTTCGTTTTTTGTAGTATCTCTGTCTGGTTTTGGTATCAGGGTGATGGTGGCCTCATAGAATGAGTTTGGGAGTTTTCCCCCCCTCTGCAATTTTTTGGAAGAGTTTGAGAAGGATGGGTATTAGCTCTTCTCTAAATGTTTGATAGAATTCACCTGTGAAGCCATCTGGTCCTGGATTTTTGTTTGCTGGAAGATTTTTAATCACAGTTTCAATTTCATTACTTGTGATTTGTCTGTTCATATTCTCTGTTTCTTCCTGGTTCAGTCTTGGAAGGTTATACCTTTCTAAGAATTTGTCCATTTCTTCCAGGTTGTCCATTTTATTGGCATAGAGTTGCTTGTAGTAGTCTCTTAGGATGCTTTGTATTTCTGTGGTGTCTGTTGTAACTTCTCCTTTTTCATTTCTAATTTTATTGATTTGAGTCCTCTCCCTCGTTTTCTTGATGAGTCTGGCTAATGGTTTATCAATTTTGTTTATCTTCTGAAAGAACTAGCTTTTAGTTTTATTGATCTTTGCTATTGTTTTCTTTGTTTCTATTTCATTTATTTGTACTCTGATCTTTATGATTTCTTTCCATCTACTAACTTTGGGTTTTGTTTGTTCTTCTTTCTCTAGTTCCTTTAGGTGTAACGTTAGATTGTTTATTTGAGATTTTTCTTGTTTCTTGAGGTAGGCTTGTATAGCTATAAGCTTCCCTCTTAGAACTGCTTTTGCTGCATCCCATAGGTTTTGAATCGTCATGTTTTCATTGTCATTTGTCTCTCGGTATTTTTTGATTTCCACTTTGATTTCTTCAGTGATCTCTTGGTTATTTACTAAATTATTGTTTAGCCTCCATGTGTTTGTGTTTTTACGTTTTTTTCCCTGTAATCGATTTCTAATCTCATAGCGTTGTGGTCAGAAAAGATGCTTGATATGATTTCAGTTTTCTTAAATTTACTGAGGCTTGATTTGTGACCCAAGATGTGATCTATCCTGGAGAATGTTCCTTGCACACTTGAGAAGAAAGTGTAATCTGCTGTTTTTGGATGAAATGTCCTATAAATATCAATTAAATCTATCTGGTCTATTGTGTCATTTAAAGCTTGTGTTTCCTTATTAATTTTCTGTTTGGATGATCTGTCCATTGATGTAAGTGAGGTGTTAAAGTCCCCCACTGTTAGTGTGTTACTGTCGATTTCCTCTTGTAGAGCTGTTAGCAGTTGCCTTATGTATTGAGGTGCTCCTATGTTGGGTGCATATGTATTTATAATTGTTATATCTTCTTCTTGGATTGATCCCTTGATCATTATGTAGTGTCCTTCCTTGTCTCTTGTAATAGTCTTTATTTTAAAGTCTATTTTATCTGATATGAGTATTGCTACTGCAGCTTTCTTTTGATTTCCATTTGCATGGAACATCTTTTTCCATCCCCTCACTTTCAGTCTGTATGTGTCCCTAGGTCTGAAGTGGGACTCTTGTAGACAACATATATATGGGTCTTGTTTTTGTATCCATTCAGCAAGCCTGTGTCTTTTAGTTGGAGCATTTAATCCATTCACATTTAAGGTAATTATCGATATGTATGTTCCTATTACCATTTTTGTAATTGCTTTGGGTTTGTTTTTGTAGGTCCTTTTCTTCTCTTGTGTTTCCCACTTAGAGAAGTTCCTTTAGCATTTGTTGTAGAGCTGGTTTGGTGGTGCTGAATTCTCTTAGCTTTTGCTTGTCTGTAAAACTTTTGATTCCTCCATCAAATCTGAATGAGATCCTTGCTGGGTAGAGTAATCTTGGTTGTAGGTTCTTCCCTTTCATCCCTTTAAGTATATCATGCCACTTCCTTCTGGCTTGTAGAGTTTCTGCTGAGAAATCAGCTGTTAACCTTATGGGAGTTCCCTTGTATGTTATTTGTCGTTTTTCCCTTGCTGCTTTCAATAATTTTTCTTTGTCTTTAATTTTTGCCAATTTGATTACTATGTGTCTCGGTGTGTTTCTCCTTGGGTTTATCCTGTATGGGACTCTCTGTACTTCCCGGACTTGGGTGGCTATTTCCTTTCCCATGTTAGAGATGTTTTCGACTATAATCTCTTCAAATATTTTCTCTGGTCCTTTCTCTCTCTCTCTTCTTCTTCTGGGACCCCTATAATGCGAATGTTGTTGCGTTTAATGTTGTCCCAGAGGTCTCTTAGGTTATCTTCATTTCTTTTCATTCTTTTTTCTTTATTCTGTTCTGCAGCATTGAATTCCACCATTCTGTCTTCCGGGTCACTTATCTGTTCTTCTGCCTCAGTTATTCTGCTATTGATTCCTTCTAGTGTGTTTTTCATTTCAGTTATTGTGTTGTTCATCTCTGTTTGTTTGTTCTTTAATTCTTCTAGATCTTTGTTAAATGTTTCTTGCATCTTCTCAGTCTTTGCCTCCATTCTTATTCCGAGGTCCTGGATCATCTTCACTATCATTATTCTGAATTCTTTTTCTGGAAAGTTACCTATCTCCACTTCATTTAGTTGTTTTTCTGGGGTTTTATCTTGTTCCTTCATCTGGTACATAGCCCTCTGCCTTTTCATCTTGTCTATCTTTCTGTGAATGTGGTTTTTGTTCCACAGGCTGCAGGATTGTAGTTCTTCTTGCTTCTGCTGTCTGCCCTCTGGTAAATGAGGCTATCTAAGAGGCTTGTGGAAGTTTCCTGATGGGAGGGACTGGAGGTGGGTGGCGCTTGCTGTTGCTTTGGTGGGCAGAGCTCAGTAAACCTTTAATCCACTTGTCTGCTGATGGATGGGGCTGGGTTCCCTCCCTGTTGGTTCTTTGGCCTGAGGCGACCCAACACTGGAGCCTACCGGGGCTCTTTGGTGGGGCTAATGGCGGACTCTGGGAAGGCTCACGCCAAGGAGTACTTCCCAGAACTTCTGCTGCCAGTGTCCTTGTCCCTTGATGAGCCACAGCTGCCCCCCACCTCTGCAGGAGACCCTCCAACACTAGCAGGTAGGTCTGGTTCAGTCTCCTATGAGGTCACTGCTCCTTCCCCTGGGTCCCGATGGTGTGTGCCCTCCAAGAGTGGAGTCTCTGTTTCCCCCAGTCCTGCCGAAGTCCTGCAGTCAATTCCCGCTAGCCTTCAAAGTCTGATTCTCTAGGAATTCCTCCTCCCGTTGCCAGACCCCCAGGTTGGGAAGCCAGATGTGTGGCTCAGAACCTTCACTCCAGTGGGTGGACTTCTGTGGTATAAGTGTTCTCCAGTTTGTGAGTCACCCACCCAACAGTTATGGGATTTGATTTTATTGTGATAGCGCCCCTCCTACTGTCTCATTGCGGCTTCTCCTGTGTCTTTGCATGTGGGGTATCTTTTTTGGTGAGTTCCAGTGTCTTCCTGTCAATGATTGTTCAGCAGTTAGTTGTGATTCTGGTGTTCTTGGAAGAGGGAGTGAGAGCATGTCCTTCTACTCCGCCATCTTGAACCAATCTCCTATTTGTAGATTTTTTTAATGATAGCCATTCTGACCAATGTGAGGTGATACCTCATTGTAGTTTTGATTTGCATTTCTCTAATAATTAGCAATGTTGAGCATCTTTTCATGTGCCTGTTGGCCATCTGTATGTCTTGGATAGATATGTTTTACATATTGAAAACCTCCTTAACTTTCAAAGCAGAGCTCAACTTTTTCCTCCTATTTAGAGTATATGAACATTCCCATCAGGAATAACCCCTTTCTCTTCCTGCTATCATGCCATTTTAAGCCACTATTTTCTTTTTACTATGCAGATCTGTTCTCCCGTTAGCTTGAAAACTCCTTAGAGCAAGAACTATGTCTGTTTAATCTCACAATCGAACATGTTTTTAAAGTTGAATTGGGCACGCAAAAACAAAACCTGCTGAGAGCAAAGACATTGCTTAATTAGCATTTCCTTTTGAACTACAAGCTATTTTGAGGTTTTGACTGAATAAAAAGATATCACTAAGAGGTTGAGTCCTGTGATCCTAAGTTGTTTGACATTACTGGGTTGATAGTTACTCAAATTTTAATTTAGTATTTCTCAAGCACCTCACTCTAGGTGTAGTGTTTACAGATAAGATTTTTAAAAAGTCAGTAAAAGGCATGCTTTTGATCACTAAGAACTTCACTAACTAATGGAGAAGATGAAAATGGCACAGATCAACACTAGTGATAACAATATTCCTATCCCTGGGGTTCCTGAGTTAAGCTCCTCTAAGGATAGCTAGATAACGTTATAATAATTATTATATAATGTTATGTTATAATGTTATATATAAAGATAATATAATCTTATTTACACCTAGAGGATACCTAAGTGTGTCAGTTAGGATATATTCAGCTACAAGTAACTTAATCTATAAGTATGTGATTTTTTTTTTTAATTGGACTCTCTGGAGGGAGATCATTTTAGGCTTGTTCAGTTGCTTCATTGATGACTTAGAAAATCAGCTTTTCCTGTCCTTATTGGGCACCTCATAGCTACAAGATGACTTCCAGAGCTCCAGGCATCTCTTTCTTATACCAATGTCCCAAACAGAAAGGAAGGGGCCAGGCAAAATGGGTTGTCATTTTATCAAGGAGGAAAAACACAAAAATCTTTCCAGCACCCCTCCCATCACACCCCTTTCCTCCCCACCAGAAGACTTCCCTTTGCACCTCATGGGCCCGGAACTGGATCCCACAGCTGCATGCTTCTCCAAGGAAAGCTGGGGAAATAAGTTTCTATAAAAGGGAAGCAGGCTAGCCATAGTGGGCTCAGAGCAACTGTGTTTCATTCCTTGGGGTTGAGCATATTGCCACAGTGAACAGTCAGGATTCCTTTGACAAAAATGGATGGGATGCATTTTGGTGAAAACTTAGTGTCTCCTACACCAAGCAATTAAAAATCTTTTGCTAACTCTTCTCTAGGTCCTTTAAGATACTTAAACATCCTTCTGGGGGAAAATTTAGGCATTTGGAGAATTGCATGAGCTTTTTAAAATCCCCATAATACAATAACTAAAGGGCATACATTTTTAAGCACCAGTGTGCCTTTACTGAATTTCTTTTCTTTTTACTTTTTGGCGCTTACCAAGTTAATAGTATTTGAAAATGGCATTCATTTGCTAAATAGTACCCAAGTGGCCCCAAAGAGCTACTGATGCACGCAGTCTCTCAGGTTTCTGCTGACCTACAACTGAGCAGCTGTGACAGGCATAGGGGAAGAGTATTAAAGAAACTTTGCAGATAGACAGGACTGCTAACTAGTACTCATCAAAGTGTGTCATCATCGAAGTCCACACTGGTCAGTGATTACATCAGGGAATAGAGCAGCGTCCTGGATTCTTACTAGGAAAGTTTCCTGGAAGAGGAAAATGTTGGGCCACCCTCTCAATTTATGGCCAGAATTCAATCTCAATATGAGATCCGTGGGCCATTTCACAGAGGGGAAAACTGAGGCTCAGAAATATTTTTTTTTAGGTTATAAGATTTAATATTAAATTACAATAAAAAGTAATCCAACTGAAAAAATATTACAAATAATAGTGGAATTAAGTTAAGCTCTTGGTTATAAAATTAATATGTAAAATCATCACCCTTCATATATTAAAAAAAGTCTTAATAGTAAAAAAAGACTTCATTTTTAATAACCATATGACTAGAAAATACTTAGAAATAAATTTATTAGATGTGATAGATCTGTATGAAGAATCTCTGCAGCTCTACTCATGGACAGAAGAAAGGACTTGTGTAAATGTAAATGTATACTGCATTTACTATACTCTTTACATAAATGTAAGATAGTGGAACCACTGATGAGGTAGGAACAGTCCTTCATGTAACCCCTCTAACAGCGCCCCTTCCCCACCCCAATATACACACAAAAGGAAAAGGAAATCAGTCTTCTCTCTTTCATGCGTCTTCAGGTTCTTGCAATTGAGAGCGTCCTATCACTTGAATTGGACTTAGTGTATAGAATACTGAGTCCAAAAAAAAAAAAAAACCTGTTGCAAAGTTGGAGGAAGGTTATGTTTGTACTTCAGACTTTCAGGGCACATTAGAGCTGGTATGTGTCCTATTCTAGAAATGTCTGGTGATTGTATTAATTAAAAGGACTTTTTGCAGATGTGAAAATTCTGTGTCAAACTTCTCTTTTATTTCTTTTTTTTTTAATAAAAGAGAAAAACCCTCTAACTTTTCCTTCTTTGTCATTAAGAAGGCTTGTGCATGGGAACTCATTTAATATCATTACTAGTGAGCTCATTTTATGTCTGTATTTGTGATTAAGCTGACTTCATTAGAGAAGTCTAGAAGTCTGCCCCTTTGATGGTGAAAATGACATCAGTTTCTCTCTCTCTCTCTCTCTCTCTCTCTCTCTCTCTCAGACACACCCACAGACACACACACACTTCTCTTTCTCAGTCATTCCTATAGAATTGTTTAACAACACTAAATTTCAATGTGTATTTGGCATGCTATACATTGGGCAATTAACCTGACATGCTTTTAAATTCATTTTGATGTCTAATAAATTAAGACTGATAATCAAAATAAACTCCAGTAGTAATATATAATATGCCCCTCCAAAGATATAAGTCTTTGCTTCCTCCTGACTTTTACTATACATCATTGGTAAAGTTTAGCATATTTAAAAGACCTCTTGAATACGACTCTCAAAGTTGACAAAAGATAAAACTGTATTGGAAATGCATGCTAAAGGCCTACTTGGACATCATTGCCTCTCAACAAAGTTTCCCTCTCTTTAAAAGTGAAGCTTTAAGGTTATATTTGAATTAATATCCATTAATTGCCCTGGAAAAAAGGTTTAAAAATCTTTTTCCTACCATTAAATTGCCAAATTATTGCCTTTTACATAATACTTTTATTTTGGGGTACAACTAAAGAAAGACTTATTTCTAGGATTACTTTATTAGAAAATCTCAGCATTAAGTGATTAAAAACTCTGGGAGTTAAAGAGTTCTTCCTCTAGGTATAATATACAATAATTTCACTAGGTTCAATATAGAACAATGTCTGTAAAAGCAAGCTCTCTAGATAATATAATAGTGATTTATCAATCATAAATGACACCATGCTGTTTAAGGAAAGTGATATATAGAATATTTTATCAGATCTGTGTTTCATATGCCTGCAGCTATGTTGACATGATAGGCTATTAATTCTTATTTCTAATGTTGTACAGCAGTTTGCTTTTTAGGGCAATGAATGGAACTCAGAATAAACATTCTGTATGTTACTTATTACTTGTATTGAAAACATAGAATTTTAAAACACAAAAATTAAAATGTAAGCTAATTATCAAAAACGGTAGTCCAACCATCTCTAAAATATTTGTTCTAAGTGACCGTTCTGAACTTAGGAACCCTGAGGATGATGAAATTCATCAGCAGTTCCAAGTCATTTTCATGCATTTCCTCTCTGGCACCTTCAGCAGGGTTAGACATTATCCAAACACCTAAGTGAGAAAGAGGTAAAAACAAAAAAACAAACCTCCCCAAGAGGTAGCTGCGATGTGGTAAAAAGTTCATTCATTCATTTATTCAATAAACGTTGACTGCACAGCTAGTTTGTGTTTGCAAGTTTCTTGAGGGTTAAGGAAGGCTTTCTCAGAGGGAGCCATGCCCTTGAGGTTGAGTAAAGGGCCAATGGTGCTTGAAGGGGCAGGGGGAGGGGAGGGAAGGGATCCCGGATGTTATGGATGGGTTCCAGGGAGCTGGGGCGCCATCTTTGCACGTGGTTGGAAACTGTTGAAGTTCTTAAAGCAGATTGATGGAATAAAACTTGCATTTTAGAAAATTCACTCTTTTAGTTTTACAGATGATGAGCTGGGGGCAGGAAGGATAGATGGTCCATAAGGGAGGTAGGAGATCAGTTAAAGTCTTGTTCATTAAACACCATTTAGACCAGGAGTCAGCAAAGTTTTTGTGTAAAAGGCCAGAGTAAATATATTAGGCTTTGTGGTCCCTGTGGTCTTGTTGTGACTGCTCCACTCTGTGCTGTAATGTGAAGGCAACCTTAGGCAATATATAAACAAATGGGCATGACTGTGTTCCAGTAAAACTTTATTTATAAAAACAGACATCAGGCTAGATTTGGCCTAAGGGTCATAGTTTGTCAGTCCCTGACTTAGGCTGTCAAGTATGCATTAGAGATTAAAAATGGATTGCCATATTAAAACTTGCTGTTTACAACCAGGCAGCATTTTTCACACTAGCCAAAAAGTAGAAGCAACTCAAGTGTCTATCTGTGGGTGAATGGATAAACAAAATGTGGTGTATATGTACAATGGAATATTATTCAGTCTTAAAAATGGAAGAAGTTCTGACACATGTCATAGAAGAAGTCCATGACAACATGGATGGAATGGATGGCCCCTGAGGACATGATGCTGAGCAAAATAAGCCAGTCACAAAAGAACAAATACCATATGATTCCACTTATATGAGGCACCCAGAGTAGTGAAATTCATGGCGAGTAGAAGGGTGGTTGCCAGGGTCTGGGAGGAGAGGGAGATGGAAGTTACTCTTTAATGGGTACAGATTTTCAGTTTTATAACGTGAAAAAGTTCTAGAAATGGATGGTGGTGATGTTTGGATAACAATGTCAATGTACTTAACGCCATTGAACTGTATACTTAGATATGGTTTAAGTGGTAAATTTTATGCTATGTGTATTTTACCACAATTTAAAAACAGTAAATGATTGAACAAAAGAGCAAAGAGTCATTCACTATTGCTGTCTTCCCATTCCACTTTATAATGGCTGTTAGACTAGTTGCCCACATACAATTATTTCAGGAGATTGAGTGAAACCTATACCATGGTGATGGTGTCAGAAGACTGTGACTCAGAGGTAGGGTCCCAGGCTCTACTTGTAACAGTTTGGATGCTTTTTGACTGCAGGTAACAGAAACTCTGAATCAAACTGGCTTAAGCAATAAGGAAATTTATTCTTAAATATTGCACTAAGTCCAAAGGGAATGCAGTTCACATGGATAACTCATTTCAACTATGACCTCAAACTACATCATTCAGAACTGCCCATTTCCTTGTTCTGCCATCTGTGGAGTTGGTTTCCTCCTCCAACTGGTAGCAAAGTGACTAGAGAAGTTCCTGGCGCCATAGGCAAAAATACTTCCAGAGGAAAAATGAGACTGTCTCTTCCAGGGACTACTTTTAAGGAATGAAAACCAAAGTCCCAAAGTCCCCTGAGTTTACTGGCCAGAACTAAGTCACGTGGCTGATGCTAAATTTGTCACTTGCACAGTGCATTGGATTGACCTTGGATCGATTGAATGGAGTCTTATTTCTGAATTTGGGGGATAGGGTCATTTCCGAGGCACTTGACTGCCGAAGTTAAGGTGGACATCTGAACAAAACTGGATTTGGTTTAGGGAGGAAGGAATGTCATTTGTGGAGAGGGAGGTTTGCATACTAGGGAGACAAGAAATAATACACACATACTTTGGAGAGTGGTAAGAATCACTTTTCGGGATGCATTGTGTGTCAGACAGTTTAAGAGGATCTCTGCATTACCTCATTTAACCTTGAGGAAAACTGTGTGGGGTAGAAATCCCTCCTCTTTTTTTTTTTTTATTAGATGATGAAAACTGGGACTTGAAAGGTTTAAAAACTCATATCCTTTGACTCCCAAACCTCTGCTCTTTCTACTAAGTGGTGCTGTCTTTGAAAATGTGTAAGTATACTTCACAGTTGAAAAGCATTCAGTATTTCCCACAACCGTAATCGTCAGGTAGATATTATTTTTTACCATTTGCAAGGGAGGATTCTGAGAGATTCAGGGAGCTTAAGCCAGGGGCTCAAGTTCACACAACTGGTAAGCGGCAGAGCCTGCATTCAGACCTAGTGTTTTACTCTAGAGCAGTGTTTCCTAACCTTGGTACCACTGACATTTTGAGCTGGGTCATTGCTCACCGTGGAGGGCTATCCTGAGCCTGTAGGATGTGTGACAGCGTCCCTGGCTCCCACCCGCTAGCTGCCAGTAGCACCTCTCCCTCCGCTGTGACAGTAAGGTCTCCAGATATTCCCAAATGTCCCTGGAGTTGAGAACCACTGGTCTACACCCATATCTTTCCACCATGCTGCTTTTATTTCCTATTCCAAAGCAATTCACAATCTAGTAAATGGCAGCGGACCTGTGGAGAGCATCGTATTGAGAGTCAGTATGGAACCCAGAAGAGTAGAACTTAGTGGTTTTAAAAGCATAGACTTTCCAGTTAGACTGCCAAGATTCAAGATTCAGATCCAACATTTACTAGCTGTTATCCATAGAGTGTCTATTAATTTTCTATGCCTCAGTTTCCTCACCTGTAAAATAGGAATAATAATAACACCTACTTTGCCCAGAGTAAACACCCTGATTATGGCAAGTTGCACTCCTCTGCTGTGCAGGGAAGAAAGTAGAGAGTAAGAGGCTTTCCATTTTGAGCCCACTGCCTGATTTCCATTATGCTTGCCCTGAGGGCAGGAGCTTATGTTTCTGGCCTCATTACAGAAGGAATGGCTGTTTTATAAGGCTAGTTTTGGGATGGAGATTTAACAAACAAACACCTTACCTGATTATGAAGGCTTTTTGCTCTAGTCTGCCCTGAGAGAGTCCTAGAAACACCGACATCCAGGGAGGCGTTTTTGGCAATTTGCAAGTTGAGGTGCTTTCTCTGTAGACAGATGACCAAGATCAGAGAGGACTGATGATCCGTCTAGGGTTGCAGAGCTGGTTCGTGGGAACCCAGGACTGGGACTTGGGCCACTGCTGGTCAGTTTAGTGTGTTTCTCATACCGACTGTCAGCATCTTCTTGGAGACAGATCTTTTGTAGACGCGTAAGATATACTTGAGAGTGACAATGATTAGCTATTCTGCAGCTGATAGATATGTTCCGTAAATTAAAAAGACAAAATCAAATGAGAACCATATTTTTCAATGTAAATATTTATTTCTTAATAATCTTTGGGTTTCCAAGAGTAACACTGAGGTTTTTTTCCTAAAATTTATTTTATTATTTTTCTAGCATAGTCGCCAATGTTACTATTTAAGGGACTAAAGAGCAGGCATTTCCTGAGATGTTGAGCAGGCTTTTTCCTAGTCACTGTGTGATCATAACTAGAGAAACAGTGTCCACTGCTGGTAAAGCAGATAATTGCACCATATTTTTACATAGAGCTGCTCTATGTGAGGGATAACATGTTGACTTCACCAGCGTGCGTTTTCAGGTAAGGGTTTTAAGGCATATATCCTGAATGGATATCACTGGGGTTTAAAAAAAAAATGTTAGTTTTCTACTAGGCCAGTCATTAATTAATGATTTGCCTCTATAAATCTAAGAATACAACCTAGTAACAGTTCGTATTTTAAGATAGTTGAGGTTTAATATATTAAAAGAGTAGAAAATATAATTTTCACAAAGAATTTTGTGTTTAGTGGTATCAAATAAGTAAAGTCAATTATCATTTTACAGTGATGCAGCTGAATTTTTTTTTTTTGATCATTTCAAGCAATAATTCACCAGAAATTTACCTGGGTTTTTTTCTTTTCTAGACATTTATCATAGGTCTAGAAGAAGAAGAGTAGAAGATTATTGGAATGGGATTTTTTTCTTAATATATTCAGAATATTTAAGGACAGCTCAGTTTGTTAAACCTTTGAAACGCAATAGGTAATCTAAGAATTTAATGTATTTAACTGGACAGTTGGATAAAAGCCTAACTAGAAATGGCCTCTTTTCCGAGATTTCTATGTGCTTTAGAAAGGCTTCCTAGATTTCAGTGCCAAAAACAGGCAGCAGAGGGCCCAGTAGATTGTAACTCTGAGAATATATGTTGAAACCGAGGACAGATTTTTGCTCCTTTTATATTTCTCCTTAAAATTTGTATTTGTCTCTGGTAAAAGCTAGAGTTTTATTTATTTATTTATTTTTGCTACAGGAAAAAAAAAAGCATTAAGATGCATGGATAAAATGGTCTTATCATGTTGGTAGAATTTATGGAAATCAACAAATAGCGATCTATTCTAGTGGGAGAAATCTAGCTTGCATAGTTAAGAGCTAGTGTAGAATTCCAGCATTTATTAGCTTTGAGATTGAATAGCTACAGCTATCCCAGAGAGCACACACCCTTCGAGACAACTATACCTATTAATGAAGATTGTTAAGTTATGTGGAAATACTGCAGCCCTGTCCCCCGCTTTGTGATGAAACCTGGGTTTTTGAGATTTGAAGCTGTAGGCGTCTGGGCAGCAGGACTGGGTAGGCTGATAACATCAATGTCTCCACAATGTTGCTGCTTCCAATTCACGAGGTTCTTCTCTCGTGGCTCTCAAGGTCTCACTTGACCTGCAGGATCAGGCTGTGTCCCCTTTCTGCGTCTTCCAGGTGACTTCTCCTGGGAGTTTTATCTCCCCAAGGACTTCATCTGTTCTTACCATTTTCTGTTTTTCAGATTCTCCCACATGTAAATTTTATTTGCAGTATTTCGTATGTATTTCTTCACTGATTCACTGAACAAATCTTTTTTTGAATTTGGCGCTAGCGTCAGGTGCTGGGAACAGAGCAGTGAACAAGACCTGCGAAGGCTCTGCTCTGGTGGAGGGAGAAACATCTCAAGTGTGTAAAGACAAAAATCAAGACAAGCTGTGACACTCAGAACAGATCTCTGCAGACGAAATTAGATGTGATCGAAAGAGCTCAGGTAGTTACTTGAGACTGGCAGTTACTTTAGATCGGACGGTCAGGAAGAGATCTCTGAGCAGGTGATAATTGGGGTGGAAACCTGGATGACAAGTAAAGGTTAGGCCCTACCAAGTATTTCAGGTAGAAAAAGGCAATTTATTCCATAGCCTCAAGCTTTGTGCGTTGGAAGAATAGAAAGTAGGCCACTCTATCTCCCTTTACTGCTTTCCAGTTCACCTTGGAGAGGACAGGTGAGCACAGGGGGTACTGTTTTCATTCATCCCCCACTGGAGAATCACAGCTCCCTTGAATGCCTGTGTCTCCCTACTCGCTCCCAGAGGAAGAGGAGACCTCGTTTCACCCTCCCAATCACCCTTTTACATTGTTCTTCTGCACTTTTTTTTTTTTTTTTTTTGCCACACCGCGTGGCATGCAGGATCTTAGTTCCCCGACCAGGGATTGAACCTGTGCCCCCTGCAGTGGAAGCGCAGAGTCTTAACCGCCAGGGAAGTCCTCCCTTGTGCACTTTAAATCCTGTGTGTGAAAGCCTGCTTATCTAGGCGTGCTGACTGTTGAGTTTCTTGCTAGCCCACCCAAGGCATACATAGTGCCTGGAAGGACTTGAATCAAGATCATTCAAAGCAAGTCCTCTATTCTGCAGGTCCAGAGAGCTTAAGTGACTTGGACAAGGCCATTTTGCCAATTTAAGGAGGAAAAGAGCCCAGGAATTCTACATCGCATTCCAGAGCTCTTTGAGTTACCTTGTTTTGTCTGCTATAATATGTCCCTCTGTGATATTCCCTTTCTCCCCTCTCCCCACCTTTTACCCCTTTCTCTTGGATCTCATGGTTCTTTCACTTTCTGACCCTTCCCTTCATACTATTTCCTTCCAAAGCATGACAGTTCTTTGCCCCATTTCCATTTAACGGGAGCATTTGGTGGCCTTTGGACCCAATAGCTTTTTTCCCCCATGAAATAGATTGAATACAAACAGTGTGGCTATACCCCCGTTGAATTCTCCTCACATTGAGACTATTTCAGGTGGATAGTGCAGTTGTATAAAAACCACTGGCATTTGCAGTCTGTGAATCCGGAATAAAGATGGAAGACTGTTCCATCAGTGCGTGGAGAGGAGATTTTTACAAAGCTTTGTTACTCAATATGCAAATGCAGCCAGGACCAGTGGTGTATTTAAGTGTCCTGAGTTACTTCCAGGGGACTTCCTGGACGAATTCTAACTTCTTCACTCAACCTTTCTAAAGGTCATAGTTGGGCTTACAGTAGGAGATAATGTGCAGAAAAGATGTACTTTCACTCTTGGGATCATGGAAAGTCAGACAAAAATAAAGGAGGGGGTGGACTGAGAGGGCTTAGGAAACTGGCTACAGCTTTGAGCCATTTCTAATCATCGTTCAATGAGCCTGTGTACTGGTGCCGTTAATAACTCTAAAGCTTTTTCCAGGAGGTCTGGAGAAGCCCTGCCACCAACACTCAGAGAAAAAGATGTCAAGGTCAGAGGTCTATGAAATGCACAGAATTATACTGAGCAGTTATTTCTCTGGATCTAGAAAGTATAACTCGGGAAAAGTTAGAGATTGATGGAGAATCTGAAACTCATCAGACTTTGTTAATTCATCAAATGTTCAATGTTCAACCATGACTTTACCAAGCTATCCTAATTATTGCAGACGTGCCAGCTCCAAGGCAGGCTTGCTCAACCTCGGCACTATTCCCATTTTTGGTGGTTAACTCCTTGTTATGGGAAGTAATATAAGATGTTTAACAGCACTCCTGGCCTCTACCCACTAGATGCTCAGAGCCCCTGTCACTCCTAGTTGCGACAACTAAAAACATCTCCAGACTTTGCCATATAAGCCCTGGGGGGGCAAAATCTTCCCAGTGGAGAACCACTGGCTCCTGGATAAAGGTATTCCTTTTTCTCAGAAAGACAATTCTTATTTATTATTTATGTCCTATCTAATTCTAGAAAAGAATTTCAAGAAGCTTATGGGAAAAAACCCAGTTTGGCATATTTGTTAGTTTAATGACTGAAGATTAAATAATATATAGTGATGAGGGAGAAAGTCATACCAGAAATCTAGGCTGAAGATAGCAATTACATTTAAAGAATATATTAAGCTTTGAGATTCCAAGGAGACAAATTTAAAAGGAAAATAAGTTACATAAATCTTACTGACAAATGAAAGGAAAAAATAAATACTAGTTTTATTTGAATGAGGTTTTCTTTCTGGCCTGGACTTTATTAGGAGAAGTATACCATAATGTTATTTTAGTAGCAGTTTGTATTAGGAACTAAATGAATATCCTTCCCATGTTCATATTCAATATCAACCCAAGAAATAAGAGCAGAGAGAATAATTGTAAACATTAATTTCTCAAAGACATTCTTCTCCAGATGTGCATCATAATTAATTTTAACAGTGCTTGACTAAGAAAAATAATTCCTGGTAAATACACAGGATGGCCTCTCTCTGTGCCACTGAACTTCATTGCTGTGCATTCAGCAAATCGCTAAAAGGGGTCTCTGGTCGTGTGGGGATGGTGCTCTATGTGCACAAATCGGCTTAGTTTCCAAGACCAGACTGTGAAGTCACAAATGAAAACTTGATGATTTGCCTGTTCTTACCTCCATGGAGGTCAACACAGCAACACCTTGCTGGCAGAACCGGTGAATGACCTGGCCTCTGCGGCACTTGTCAAAATCCTGTATAAAGCGATTCCCTGGTCTAAGCAGTGCCACAGGTGTGAAGGCTGGCCTTCTTGACTTCAGAGTTTTTCCATTTAACAGAAGAGTGAGTTTATTTTCAAACAGTGTATTCATTTTCTAGGGCTACCATAACAAAGTACCACAGGCTGGGTGGCTTAAACCACAGAAATTTGTCTTCTCATAATAAATAATTCCCTTCTAGAGGCTGGGAATTCAATGTCAAGATGTCACATTTGGTTTCTCCTGAGGCCTCTTTCCTTGGCTTGAAAATGACCACCCTCTAGCTAGGTCTTCTCATGGTCTTCCCTCTGTACACACATCCCTGGTGTCTCTCTTTTTGTCCAAATTTTCTCTTTTTATAAGCCACCAGTCACATTGGATCAGGACCCACCCCAAGGGCCTCATTTTAATTTAACCCGTCTGCAAAGGCTCTGTTTCCAAATACAGTCACGTTCTGAGACGCTGGGTGTTAGGGTTTCAACGTACGAACCTGGGGGGAGCACAATTCAGCCCATGCAAAAAGCTTCCACACAAGTGTCGTGTAAGTGAGGAATTACTCTGATGTATTCATTATCTTCAATTGGTTCCATTAATTCACACAAGGAGTAGATGCAAAGAGAGAACTTTATCCCCAGTGACAGTGGGTGTCAAATCCTCTCAAGCATCCTTCAAGGTTGAGGAAGGCTTGCAGATGCTGTGACAGACTTAAGTGCCATCCTTTCAAGCAAGGGGAGTTTATGTGTATTTCAAGTTGTATAAAACGTTCTTCATTCTGCTGGTGTTCCAGGGACCCCCATCCTCACCCTTTTAATCTGGCCTTTCTGAGCTGATTTATTCTCATGTACTCAGTGATATTCCTGCCTAGAAAAAGAACATGCATTTGCAGACATCCCTGGGAAGTAGATTAAGGCTCTGTGGGAAGGACTTCAATTATGTATTCTGGGAGTATTCCCTCATTCGTTCAATCATTCATTTATTTTTTTATCAGCATGATTTTTATTCCTTCATAGATATTTTTACTGCCGACTTTTGGTCTGGATGGATGGATGTGTGTGTGTGTGTGTAAAGCATGTTTTTTATTTTAATTTAAAAAGTTTTCAGGATATTTTTAGTTATGAGTCTCTCTTAGTTACTTTTCCCTGGAACCCAGTGAACCCATTTCATTCTCTTAGCTTTCCCTCTTCCCCTCCCTTTTTGGAACGTTTTCTTTCACTGTATCTTCAATGATTGCTTCTTCTTTGATTGTTCTGGATTCTTCTTTAGAAACATAATTCTTGGGCTGAATCTCTGTTCCTGGTCTTCCATAGCTATCATCTTCTTTTTTTAATTACTGTATTTTATTGGTTGTAAGAAGCACTATATTTTATGTCCAACTAAGGAAGACAGAATGCTGTCGATTAAACTATGACATAATGCCATAATTACAGTCCTATGAAACTGGTAAGTTGATCACACCAGCTTCTTTCTTGTTTTGACATTCATTTATTCTTCCAACAAATATTATCAGCAATTTCCTGCATGTACTAAGTATTAGTGGTAAACAAACAACATGACTCACTTTGCTCTGGAAAATGGGAAATGTAAGACAGAAGAACTACAGGAAGAGGGCAGTTAAGCTCCCTGAGGATAGACTTCTCCTGCTGATTTGGCATGGTGGCCCAAGGGTCTGGATCTTTTGGGTCAGACACTAATTGAAATATTTTATCCCGTGATTTCCACAGCCAGCTGAATTGCCAACATTTTGTTATCCCCAGTGGTCTGCCTCTCATATGGAGAAGGATGATACTGGGGACTGGTGTTGCTGACTTTGGCTCTGGAAATTGCAGTGACCCTGTTACTCAGCACTGTGTCAGGGAATGGGGCAAGGCCTGAAGCATGACCTTCAGGGCCCCAGGGGGAAAGTGGCAGGATTAATGCATCCCTCAAAACTCAACTCTTCCCAGTAAAATGCTACTAGAAGTGAGCTTCCAAGCACCTTGAAGTTGTTTTCATTCCATTACCACATAAATTCTCATAACCTTCATGGTGTGGGCGCTAAGAAGCAGCTCTGAGCTGGTCTCAGGAGACTCAGACACTGTCACCCTGCAGCATCCTCGCTTCCCCAACTGGGGAGTGGAAGGGACGGTCTCTGCTTTGTAAGGCCGTCTCAGGATTAAGAGATAATGCATGTTATGGGTCTGCTACTGAGCCTGGCACTCAGTAAATGTTCGTTTATGCAGGATGTTTGAGATCCCGGCAAGACCTTTCCATCACCGCCATCCAGCCTTCAGAATCTCCCCTTCATTTACCTGATGCAGGACTGCCAATATCTTATTCTTTTGAGATTATACAATATGGTTAAAAATATTTTATTAAGAATTAAAACCCCTTACCTGAGCAGGAAAAGGGAATACACTTAATGCTTTTTCAGATTAACTGGTCACAGTCGCTAGATGACAACTTAGAAGCCCCACGAGGAAGAGATACTTTGCTGGACATCTGTATATCTTTTGGGTTTTATGTATCTGCGTGTGTTGCGGTTGTGGTTGGGGGCAGCTAAGGTATCAGGACCGAAAAGCCCTGGGCAGGTCTGTTGGTAGGTTGCCTGGTTAGTGAGCACTCATCAGTGGGTACCAGGGGACCAAGTGGCTGCTCGAGACGGCTCTGAAGGGGTTGAAAGGAAGATCCTGGCCTCATATCAATTCAGTCTCACAATTTGCCTGAATCTAATTGTAAAAAGTCATAAGCTTCCCATTACCATTTCAACTTTAGTAGGAAATGTTTTATTAAAATATGTTCTCGGGAATAAGTGCCTTTTCTTTTCTTTTACTTCATTGTAGTGTATCTATAGCTCCATAATGTCCTTTTGTATCTCCCTCAGTCGAAAACAAAAGCTAGAACTGAGTTTCCTTTGTCACAGTTTGGACTGTGGGGCTACCAACCACCCCCAGGAGGACATTATATTCCCCCAATCTCCACCCAGTGTCAGAGGATCTTCCATGGAGATAGTGGTGTAGAGGGTGGGGCAGTGTGGTCTTCCAGACAATCTCCATCAGCCACGGTTGTTCACAGGACTGCCACTAGGGTCCTTTGAGTAGGTGCTTTTGCTGTTATTATTTGTTTTCTTCTAATAGAACTTTACTGAAGTGTAACGTACACAAAGTAAAATGCAGATGTTTTAGTGGTACAGCTCAGTGTATTTGGGCAAATGTGCACATCCCTCTCATCATTATCAAGGCAAAGAACATTGCAAGCACCCCAGAAAGTTCCATCTTGTCCTTTCCAATCAACCCTCTGCCTCAGAGACAGACTCTTCTGATGTCTATAGGTAACATTTTCCACTTTTTAAATGGAGTCATGATTGTACTTGTTTGTGTCTGGCTTCTTTAAGTGTTCAACATCATGTTTTTGAGGTTTATTTGTTTTTGTGTATACCAGAGATTTGGAATTCTTTTTAACTGGGGAGGAGTCCTTCAGGGGGTGTGTGAATATACCACAGTTTGTTTTCCATCCTCCTATCGCTGGACATTTGGGTTGTTTCCTTATATTGTGTTTTGGAGAACCAGCTGCCATTAAGTACCACTGCAGCTTGGAGACTGCGTTCTGCTGTTGCATGGACCGCATTTATTTATCAAATCAAGGCTTCTGTCTTGTGAGTCACTGACTTATTCAAGGTCTACCTCCTTGCCTTAGTGATGAAGCAAATTAAAAGTTTGAAACTTGCAAGTACTCAAAATGTTTTTTATCTTCCCTTTGCTACTAGAAATTCATCACTTGAGAATATTAACCAAGTTGGTTATGGACGTTTATAGTTTCATGCTTTGCCAACAATTATAATCCAAAGTAAATTACTCGTGAAATTAAAATGTGTTCTCTACTCTGAGTCATAGTTGTAGAAACCAAAAACATGTATGTATGTAGTATGCATATTTATGTACCTAAAAGCAATAATAATACATAGACTAATATTCAGTTACTTAAACTGTAGAGAAGATTAGAATAGTATGTGAAATTAGAATCATAAACTAATTAGATAATACACCAATATATAATTAATAACATTAATTCAATCTGATTCAACAGACATATTCACAAAAGACAATCTGAAAATCTTCTATTAGTCAATTTCTGATTTATTGCTATTAAAGCATTTTCTCTATACACAATGAGAAGTTAGAGCTGAGCAGAGAGTGGGTTCTGACTACAAACACATACAAATTGTGTTTTAAGGGAAAAGGGCATCAGTAATTTTGGTTAGTTTTAATGTATCTGTTTGAACATGTTTTGAGGGATAAAAATAACTTGGCCTTTAAAATAATAAGAAGAAAATATATAAAGTATCACCAATGTTATTAATGATAATTTAGTCATTTCCATATTATGATCAATGAAAAGAGATGGAGATGGATACAGTGAAAAATTAAGGCTAAAAAGGATTTACAAGGAAAAAGAAACAAAAGAGAGAAAACAGGGCTTCAGGGTGTTACGATAACTGGTTAGCTGTTCCATCTTTCCCTCTGCTTCTTTTGTCCACCTCACCAAAACTGATCTCAAAATGATGTGATTACGGTTTTCTCTTCCCTCTAAATTTGTCCCCTATGTTGAACACTGAGGAAAAATGTTTTGACAAGAATTTTAGAACCTGATTCTTGCCCTCAGAATTCTTCTTAGGTACTTTATTTTTTTAAATTTAATTTGCTATAATTAAAAAAAAAAGAGAAGCTTAGCAAAAGTGAGTAAGTACAACTGATTGACAAATAACTTCAATTATAAAAACAAAACAAAACAAAAAAGCGCCTTCATTTTAGAAAACTTGCCTGTAACATATTTCAATTCAGCTGGCAGTTACAAGAGATCCAGGAACCAAAGTTTGCCCAGAACCATCCCATGAAATTCTGTGATGATATTGCTTATTTATGTATTTATGGTTTCCTTTTTTAAAAATCAGAAAAAGAACCTGCCTCTTTTCCAATGGGCCAGACTGTCTTCCATTAAAGGACTTTTTTTTTCCATATGAGAAAAATTGCAGAGCAATGCTACAGATCAGCACATGAAAGAAAGAATAAGCTTCCAGAAAATCTTGGAAAGATATACGCTTAATTTTAATGGAATGTTCTGATCATTTACATAATATCGTAGTATTTGAAATGGATCTTGGAGAGCTTTTAGAGAAGGTTCTCTATATACTTAGGACCCACCTACCCCCGAAGATCCTTTTTTTTTAGGTTTCTTATGTGATTCCCGTGAGCAGCAGCTATGGAGCTCCACTGGATTAAAACAATAAACTAATTTATGTAGGAAACGACGTGAGGAAGACATGAGGTGCTAAAGGCAAATCCAAGCTGGGTCAACCTTGTTCTTCAGACCCTCGGCACAGTGAAGGGTACTGAGACCTCGACCCTACTTGTCTCTGCAGTGTGCAGCTCTGATCTGAAGGTTTAACATGGCCATCAGCACCCTGTCCAGCTTACCCAGAGGAAATCCACCTTCCAAAGCCATGCACCTACTGTCACTGAATCATTTCTGAGGCCCGACACGATGCCAGGCTCTGGGAGCATCAGGCATGAGGAGTGAGCAAAGCAGACAAGGTCCCTGACTCAGTGAAGCTGAAAATCTCTCTGGGAGAGGTTTTAAGAGAATTAAGATAAATGCAGCCTCATTTTGAAGTCTCAGTGCTTGCAACTAAAGAGAACATCAAAATGTATCCTTGGAAGAAATGGCAAGGACAGTGAGTGTAAACTACTAATTGAAGTGTCAGTGAAAGGTCTAGAGAAAGCATGGGTGTTACGACTTGGCACTGAGACAATGCGAGGGTGGACGTAAGGACTTAGGAAGCCACGGGCAAGGAAGCAGAGAGGCGAGAGTGGAAGGGTTCACTTGAGTTCGAGAGACAAGCAGAAAAAGTCAATAGACAAGCAGAAGAAACCTTTAGGTTTTGTATGACCTTGGTGACAGCTCTCATGGGTGGGTCAATGTCATTTAAAGGTATGAAAGCTAGAGGGACAGAAATCAATAGTGTTCTGTAATAAAACACTTAAAGATGGTCATGTGGAAGAGGGAAACATGTTTTGTTCCAGTGAGCAGTACAAAATCAGGCTTCAGGCCCAATACTGGGGAGGACCTTCTAAATTTCAAGCCATCTGGAAAGGAGAGGGTGACATTGGATCTGTTGTGTCCTCAGTCCATGGAGGGTGCCAGTGGAAATCAGGCATCCCCTGAATGGTGTCGCTAGAATAAAACAGGACTAGATGATTTGAAGCCTCTTTGATGGAAATGCTGAGCAGAAGAGTAAATGTGAATTTAACAAACTAGTCTCTGGAACTCTGTGTGGAAGAAATTTTTATTTCCTTGACAGACCCAGAGGGTTTAGCAATATTTATTTAACTCTGTGTGTGTGTGTGTGTGTGTTTTAATCTAAACTGAATTGTCAAGGACTGTTACAGTGTAAAATAATTTACCTCTGTGAGGAAGGTGAGGTTGAACTGTTGATAACATCTAGCCAGGAAAGTTGATGGAGAAAACTTTGCAAGTAACTAAGACCCTCTAAGGTAAAAAGAACATGACTGAATGATTGTAGAACCATACAGAGAGAGCATGATGAGGGTCTTCCAATGACAGAGTTGCATTTCTGTGTTTATCAGTACAGCATTAATACTGGGATATGGGGCATAAGTGTGTTATAATTAAAATTGGGTCTGTTTATCTAGGAGCCAAGGAATGGCCATAAAAAGAGCAATACTTTACTGCAGGAAATTACTTTTGCTCTTTATGACACCAGACCTTGTAAACACTATCAACCCTGAATTATATTCCTCATATCCTAAAAATCTATATTGAAGGTTGTCTTAAAGATTGCAACTTGATTTTTCAAGGAAAATGATGTTACTCTTTTTGTTGTTTTGTTTGTGTTTTTAGAGTGATCTTATTGGAACAGTAAAATTTTATATCTCTGAAAGCAGAAGGGGAAAGGGAAAGATTTTGATGTTTAAGAATTCTAAACACAAGCCTTCTGATACCATATAAATAGAATATGTTCTCACCTTAAAAGGAGTAATAAAATTAATTGCAATTTAGAAGAAAGAACAATCTAATCAGCTAATGATATCCACAGCTAAACGTAAAGACTTTCTCCTTTGCATATGTGTTGTCCTCCTATTTCTTCTAAATCAATATCTCTGTTTTTAAAAAGGCAACCTTTTACGGTTATGAAGTTAGCACAAGCTCCTTGGGAAAAATTGGGGGAAAAGTACAAAGAATAAAAAATATAAACAGCTATAACCCACCACCCACGGATAAATGCTGTTAATACTGCCCTTCAGTCTATTTTATGTGTATATACATATGTTTAATGACATATGTCACAGAGATACTGTTTTGTGTACAATTTAGCTCCAATGACCCTGGCTCTCAGGTTGATAGAAAAGTGTGGATAAAGGACAGCATGAGAATTGTGACATGACATGAAAATACTCAGTTTAGTAAGTGGATGATATTGCAAACATACATGGAAATACATTACTCTGTGTATCCTTACATAATATTTATATGCTCAGCTGGTTCTAGTGCTGGTGCAAATTTCCCCCAGTAACTCCTAATATGGTCACCAGCTAAGGCTCTTTGTACCCTTCCCTCCAACACAGATTGGGCACTGTTGGTGTATGAAACGGTTTTCACTTAACTTCACATGTGAAGCTGTGTCTTAACTTGGCGTTTCTCTCACTTGACACTTTCCCTCTGGAATCCCCAAGCCCCTCTCGTGTACCTGGTAGAACACCTGCTATCTTTTATTTATTTATTTATTTATTCATTCATTCATTTATTTAAATCTCAGCTTGCTGCGTTACTATTTCCAGGAGACCCTTTCTGACCCACACCAGGTAGGCTGGCTCCTCTTCCCACTCCTCTTGTGCAGGTTTTACGCTCTGAATCTCTAGCACTCAGTCCCACTTGTGTATGAAGCCATCTTCCCCTATAGTCTGAGCTGCTTGAGGGTAGAATCGCTTTTTATTTCTGTCTGAATACTGGGTCAAGCGTAGTGATGGAGAGTTAGTGCCCCATAGATTTGTTAATTGACTGAATGAATGGATGGATGAATGAATGGAGGCTGATTATGTCACTTAAGACATATGCCTTTATGAACACTATCTTTTTATGAAAGTATTGACCGAAGGGGGCCCATTCTGCAAATCAGATGAAGTAATTCGTAGACAACTCGGGTTCTTTAAGAATAGCGGGTGTATCTGCAAAAAAAAATGGGATGTACTTAACAAGAAAGGAGAGAGGAGATTTGTGTTCCAGAATTGTCTGGGGACCGTATAATGGGCAGTCTTCTCCAGTGTAGCCAAGCTTTTCTGAGAAGTAAGAGGTGCAATGGACAGGTCATTGCACCTGACATCAGGAGACTCGGAATCCAGGCCTGGAGCTGCTTCCAGTTAGCTTATTACAGTAATTCCCTGACATACAAACCTTCAAGCTGAGAACTTTCAAAGATGCGAACGTGCATCTGGTTCCAACAAGGAACCAGCACCTGTGCCATCAGCGTCAGGCGTGAGTGAAACTGCAGCTTGCCCTCCGTCTCCTATTGCTGACGATCCTTTGGTTCTACCATCTCCCACCTCCTCTCCCTCCTCCAGTCAGGAACTCTTCTTGCCTGTTCACTCCATGCCAGCCCCTGTATGCCAGCTGTTGTACTCTACTAGTGTACTTTTCAAGGTACTGTACTGTAAGATTAAAAATGTTTTCTTTTTTTGTGTGTTTGTTTTTTTATGTATTATTTGTGTGAAAAGTATTATAAACCTATTACAGTACAGCACTGTATAGCCGATGGTGGTAGTTGGGTACCTAGGCTAACTTTGTTGGACTTACAAACAAATTGGACTTATGAACACACTCTCGGAATGGAACTCGTTTTGTATGCTGGGGACTTACTGTAATTAACTTAAGTAAATTAATTAACCTCCTTGGGGTTGAGTTTATTGCTCAGTAAAATGCGGTTATTAGACTAGATCATCTCTAAGATTACTTCTCGTTCTAACTTTTAAAGGTAGGGAATAATGATATAATAACAAATTAAGATTTCAGTTCAAATCTAGAAATGATTGGAATTGAGGAATAAGATATGATTCTGATGCGCCTATTAGTGATTTTCTCTGTTTATTGGGATTAGCAGAAAATCCGGGGGTTCCGAAGACCTCCACAAACCTCTGCCCCTTTGACCTCTTTTAGTGCTTCAAGCATGAGAATAGCTTCTTTCAGAGAAGGTGCTGGTTTTTTGGGTTTTTTTTTTTCAAGTCTTTTGAAAAGTTACAGTGTTACCAGGGATGAGAAAGGAAATGGGGGCTGGAAATGGGACCCGAGGGCAGGTGTGTTTTACTGTTGGGTGGAGAATTAAAGAGACCAGAAGTCCAGAACCCAAGGGTCTTCCTTTCTTACTCTCTTCCTTCCTTCCCCAATCACTGAGTGAGTAGCTGGGAAGTGTCCGCATGTACCAGGCCCTGGGAAGGCGAGCCCTCAGGTCTGGAGCCCTGCACTGGGGCGGCTGGGAGTGTTTGGGAAGCAAAGAGATCATCCCCGGAAGCTTGAGAGGCTGGGAGTTGGTGGGAATGCATTTACTGAGGCGGAGGGTAGAGTGCCCCTTCAGAGGGCACGTAAAGAAGTTACAATAAAGGTCCGGGAATTAGGACGCCTGGTTTATCTGCCTAAGTAACCTGAAAAGTAGAACGCACGCTTGAGTATCTGCTCCGGCTCTTGTAGCAGGGCACCAAGAGCTAAAATCAAATCTTCGTCCTATAAAGACATGTTGAATTGCTGTCTCCTGTTTGTAGTCAGAATTCCCTGACATAAACTAATCTGAGACTTGTCGTGCTAGAACTAAATCCCTGGAGAAGATCACTAAGCCCATTTTATGCGGAGGTGCGCACAGGTCTACGAGCGTGACCGGGGCTCTCTCCTCCTCAGCCCAGGTGGCTGCACCAGTTAGGTATCTGGGGGAAGAATAATTCTGCTTGGACCCTTTATCCCTGTTCATTGGGAAGAGACTCATTTACTGTTATGTCTCGGTGTTTCAAATTATATATATTTGCCTGCAAAGTAGAATAGCTGCTATTCCAGACTCACAGCCAAAGACTTCTTGCAACCATTGGATACTCTCATCTCTAGAAACCAGTTTCAAACCTCTGCAGGGACTCAGAGGAAGGTATAGAGAGTGACAACATAAAAAGGGAAAAAGGGCCAAAGGAGTGAGCAAAGAGACATTTAGAGACCAGGGCCACAGAATTTGTTTATTTAAAACTCTCCATGACGTTCTGCCTGAAATGATTCTTTGTTTCTGAGGTTCCTCCTTTCTATCCCTCTGTCCATATCAAACTCACTGAAAAATATTTCTGATTCCTTTAAAAAAATCTTTAACTTCAGTGATACCTTTCATTTGTAGTCAGTGTCAAATCTAGAGTGAAGGCAAATTCTTACCTAAGGAGCTAGTCTAAATTTCTGAAAGGAAACAGCAATTACCTACTACCCCTAGAGCTAAATAAAAACGAAAATGGAATGGGGAAAACAAGACTTTCTGAATCTATTTCCTTCATTTGGTGATAGCCTCAGGCCCTAAATCTCATCTTGTAGAGCATCACATGTCTAGCTTTAGCTTTATTCAGCTCAATTCTATGGCCCTAAATCTCATGAAAGGCATGTTATAAACTCAAGGAATTAAATTCTTCATGGATTTATGTGTGACTCAGAAAATGCATCCTCACAACCCACAGGGGAACAAAATGGTTCTGTTTCCACAACGTCTGCAAATTGCTGTACTGTTTTTTTTTTTTTTTTCTGAGAGATGCAATAATTAAAGTCATAAGAAATTCAGGTAAGCAGGTGGTATCAGAGAGTCCCAGCCAATAACAAGACATCATTGAGAGCAGGGAGTAAAGCAACGGGGGTGCAGAAGCAGGCACTAGTCAGGTTCAGTCAAGTAAACAGCTGTTGTTAAAAAGAATTATACCAACAGACACATGAAAGAATGCTCAACATCATTAATCATTAGAGAAATGCAAATCAAAACTACAATGAGATATCATCTCACACCGGTCAGAATGGCCATCATCAAAAAATCTAGAAACAATAAATGCTGGAGAGGGTGTGGAGGAAAGGGAACTCTCTTGCACTGTTGGTGGGAATGTAAATTGATACAGCCACTATGGAGAACAGTATGGAGGTTCTTTAAAAAACTACAAATAGAACTACCATACGATCCAGCAATCCCACTACTGGGCATATACCCTGAGAAAACCATAGGTCAAAAAGACTCTTGTACCAAAATGTTCATTGCAGCTCTATTTACAATAGCCAGGACATGGAAGCAACCTAAATGTCCATCGACAGATGAATGGATAAAGAAGATGTGGCACATATATACAATGGAATATTACTCAGCCATAAAAAGAAATGAAATGGAGGTATTTGTAATGAGGTGGATGGAGTTAGAGTCTGTCATACAGAGTGAAGTAAGTCAGAAAGAGAAAAACAAATACAGTATGCTAACACATATATACGGAATCTAAGGGGAAAAAAAGCCATGAAGAACCTCGTGGCAAGACGGGAATAAAGACACAGACCTACTAGAGAATGGACTTGAGGATATGGGGAGGGGGTGGGGTGAGATGTGACAGGGTGAGAGAGTGTCATGGACATATATACACTACCAAATGTAAAATAGGTAGCTAGTGGGAAGCAGCCGCATAGCACAGGGA
Source organism: Balaenoptera ricei (assembly GCF_028023285.1). Taxonomy (NCBI): domain Eukaryota; kingdom Metazoa; phylum Chordata; class Mammalia; order Artiodactyla; family Balaenopteridae; genus Balaenoptera; species Balaenoptera ricei. Next base: position 74,817,144 of record NC_082656.1, on the reverse strand, counting down.
GATCAGCTCGGTGCTTTGTGACCACCTAGAGGGGTGGGATGGGGAGGGTGGGAGGGAGGGAGATGCAAGAGGGAAGAGATATGGGAACATATTGTATATGTATAACTGATTGTTATAAAGCAGAAGCTAACACACCATTGTAAGGCAATTATACTTCAATAAAGATGTTTAAAAAAATAAAAAAAAAATAAAAAAAAAAAAAAAAAAAAAAAAAGAATTATATTTTGTAGGAAACAGTACTCTCATTTAAAAACTGGCATTCTGGAGCAGTTACCTTGTCCGTGCTCTTGGGGTTGGGGGTGGTGATTATCAAATGCTAGGCGGGGCTCTATTTTCATGTGCTTTAGATAGAGGGTAGGCTTGGTAGACTGAATAATAGCTGTCCCCACTGCCCCCCGCCAAAAGATGTCCAAGTCCTAATCCCTAGTCCTGCAACTGTATGTTTAGATGGTAAAAGGGACTTGGCAGATGTGATTAAATGAAAGATCTTGAGCTGGGAGATGATCCTGGGTTATCTGGGTGAGCCCAATGTCATCACTAGGGCCCTTAGAAGAGGGGGGCAGAATGGGGGCAAAATCAGTAGTAGTAGATGTGACAAGAGAAGCAAGAGGTTGGAATGACACAAGGAAAGGACCCTGAGCCATAGAATGAAGTTGACCTCTAGGAGATTAAAAAAACAAGCAGATTCTTTCCTCAGCATTTCCAGAAGGAACCAGCTCTGTAGATATCTTGACCAAAACCCAGTGAAACTGACTTGGGACTTCTTACGTCCAGAACTGCGAGAGAATAAATGTATTGTTTTTAAGCAACTAAATTTGTGGCAAATTGTCACAGAAGCAATAAGAAACATATTGTAGGTTACTGAGGACTCAGGGCATCAATTTAAGGATATAATTGTTTAGTTCTTAAGTACAAAGTAGGAGCTAGGTTCTGCTGAACCCGCAAAATGGCATCAACTTATAATGATAACATTTCTTAAGTGCATTGCACTTTGGAAATTACTTTCACATGCAGTTTTTAGAAGTAGATTCCCAGATTAGAAGGAGATAAATAGCAATATTTTCGGAACCTTAAGGCTTAAGTTATTTAGCTAGACTTCCTAAAACTCTGAAAACTAAAGCAAGCATTGGTCCCAGAGGTTAGAACACTTAGAGCATGACTTAGAAGGAAGTGATCTTTGAGTTGTAAAGAGCTTTTAGAGAATATAGAATGTAGACTATAGTAGTTTCTGATGGACTTCATGTAGCTAAAGTGTATGAATGATACACTGGCTTTTACCTCCGTTGTGTTTCTTAGTCACTAAAGTGTGCCAAAAATATGAGAGCAAATTTTCATTTTTTTTAACCAGAAGAAATACACCAAAACGTTTAATGTCAAGATTAGAGGTGATTTTATTTATCATTTATTTTTATATTCCAACTTTTTCTTAATGAGTATGTATTAACTTTTATAATCAGAAATGTAGTACTGGGTGTTGTGTGTTCCTTCTTTCCCTCCCTCTACAGTTGTGATTCTTATTCTTGCTTTGGAAACAGGTCACTTTGAGAATTGGAGGAAAACTGTGAACCCAGGTTGCATAAAAATGCACATTCACCCGATTTTTTTCCTTTAGTACAAATGTCAGGGAGAATCACAGATAATCCTAAATCCATCCATGAAACTGCTGAGAGTCCTCGAATCCCATGTGAGAGTCTCCATCCTAGAGTTGGTGCTGTGACAGGTTAGTCAAATTTTAAATAGCTGGATGGAGATAGCTTGGTAGAAAAAAGATGTACTTAAGATCTGTTTCTTCCACTTTCTAGCATTGTAAACATAAGAATCATTTAACAGCTCTGGGACCTAACATTTCTCTCAAATGGAAATCATGACACCCACTTAAATACATGTAAAAGTTCTTCACAGACTATTATACAAATATTATTTAGGTGCTTTATAAATTGAGAGAGACATAGTCTCAGTTTGTGTTCAAAGAATTATGACTAAAACCTATACTCTAATTTATTCTTAATTTCCATTGAACTATTATTGAGAAAAATTTCAAAAGTGAATTTAGGTAGATATTGTCTACATTCTTAGGGTGGTAATGAAAATAGTTTTCTAAGATTCTTGAATTGGGAGTTTGCAAGTCACTTTTCTTTGGAAATCACTAATGCTTTACAATTATCTTTACCAGAGTTATGAATTTAGTTATGTGTTTTGGCACATGCATATGTGTATGTGTGTGCATATGTGCATGGGTGTACATGTTCATATATGTGTTTAGCCCATTTATACTACATACAAAGAACATAATTAACCTAGAACCTTTAATTGCTATGAAAGTGACCATTCTAGTAATCATTGAATATAAATTGGTTACAATGTTAAATACAGATAAGACTATATCATAAGTGCACACAGAATCTTTGTATTGAGAATATAAATGAAAGTTCATTTCTCATTTTTTTGAAAATTGAATAATTTTTTTCTGTTGAAATATTCAATATTCTTTTTTTTTAACATCTTCATTGGAGTATAATTGCTTTACAGTGGTGTGTTAGTTTCTGCTTTATAACAAAGTGAATCAGCTATACCTATACATATATCCCCATATCTCCTCCCTCTTGCATCTCCCTCCCACCCTCCCTATCCCACCCCTCTAGATGGTCACAAAGCACCGAGCTGATCTCCCTGTGCTATGCGGCTGCTTCCCACTAGCTATCTATTTAACATTTGGTAGTGTATATATAAGTCCATGCCACTATCTCACTTTGTCCCAGCTTACCCTTCCCCCTCTCCATGTCCTCATGTCCATTCTCTACATCTGAGTCTTTATTCCTGTCCTGCCCCTAAGTTCTTCAGAACCCTTTTTTTTTTTTTTTTTTTAGATTCCATATATGTGTGTTAGCATACGGTATTTATTTTTCTCTTTCTGACTTACTTCAGTCTGTATGACAGTCTCTAGGTCCATCCACCTCACTACAGATAGCTCAATTTCGTTTCTTTTTATGGCTGAGTCATATTCCATTGTATATATGTTCACTGCAGCTCTATTTACAATAGCCAGGACATGGAAGCAACCTAAGTGTCCATCAACACATATATTAAGTATTCTTTTTAAAAACCCGATTCACTGATACATCGTTAAATCGATGTTATTATCATCTCCCACAACTCATGTAGAGTGAGGAAAGATAAGTCAATGCTCACAACTCTGAAATGAATGCTATGCACATTTTGGGTTCACTTTAATAAAGCAGGCTGGAAACCGCTGAGAGTATTTTTCCAACATATTAGTCAGATTTTAAAAATACACTAGATTTGTAAAGCGAAGCCATCTGCTTATACCAATCTGGTATTGCTTCCATAGGTAAGAATGTTCACAAGTTTTTGGTACCAATAGTTTCCACTTTTTCTTTATTGAATCAAAATATTAAGTGACAATAAAATACCTTCCAGGTATTTTTTTAATAGATGGAAATCTGTTCCCTATGAGAAATAAATATATCCAGCAAAATTAATCAACAAGACTGTTATAACATTAATGCAATCAATTACTTCTTGAAAAATCTAACTTAAAACACTTTAACATTCATTTCGATTATCCTTTGAATCTAAAATAAAGGTCAATAATACTATCACAGAAAAAATAAAATAAGCTTTTGAACTTGAATTATAAGGAAGGGATACACATTCATTCTTAATTAACTACCTGAAAATTTGTCCCAAGTGCATCTTAACATTACTTTTTGGTGTTCTTCCAAATGACTAAAAAATGAAAAGGGTCATCAATATTGACTAAATTCTCAGAATTACCTCATACATTTTCAAATAAAACCCATTTAATCCAGAACAAAGGATGAAAACATAAATGACAATGTATCCTTTTTAACCCTACTCAAGCTCATCCCAAATTAATTTATGATAACTTATTTGTGAAAAAATGTTGGGCCTTCATATTTCATCCTTAATTTTAAGTGTTCAAAAGTGATTGACTCACAAAGGGAACCATGTGACAAAATGGAGTGAGTCGCTTATTGTGTGGAGATGATCAAATAAGTAAGCAGGAGATATTTGAGGAATATTTGTTTCCACCCTATCTATCCTTCCAATTCAGACTCACAGGGAGATAAAAGAATTAAAACAACAGCAACAATAATAATGAAACTAAAGATATTTCAGAACACAGTTTCTCTCAAGCACTTAAAATCTATTTTAACCAAAAGATGTATGATGTCTAAGCAAAATACAGAACATGACAGGGTTAATAAGGGTACAGTCCCACTTATAGACTTACATAGTCCCATTATACCCCATTTCGTTGATTCTAAGATGCAAAGGTTTTTTTTTTATAAATATCTCTGAAATTGATATACATCTTGTAATCTATGATGTGACATAGTTGAACAAAATGGTTTTTTTCCTTTGTAGCTAACTGATGCATCTTAAAGTCAATGGTTTCTTAGATCCGATGAATTTGGTTACATTGAAATAATGGCTGTGGCAATGACATATATGAAGAAAAATAGGTACACTGTTACTTTGTGAAAATAAGAAGTGTTAACATTTAATAATGACATCAGTGTCACAAAATATGTTCTTTAGAGTTTTTTGTTTATTTGAAGTTGAAATAATGTACTTGTTTTTAGTAAACCAAACAAAAACTTAACATATTTGGAATTTAAGCAACCTACTCAATAAAATAAACTAGAATATAACAAAATGCAGAAGGCAAGGGGAAAAGGCTCTTTAAATAATGAAATCAGTATCAATAGGCTGTTTCTTGTTTATATATTCTCCTCCCTTAGACTTCATTTACTTTTGTATTTATAGATGATCAGATATGTTCAGCTAGTTTGCAATGATTGATTCAATGTAACAAATTTGAAAAGGGGGCATGTTGTCAATTGGCAGCCTGAAAGCAAGGGAGAAAACAGGATGTGTATTGGGGGGCGGGATGAGTCAAAAAGATCAGTAGCATTGTCCTCTCCAATCCAAGTGAAGTCAGTCTTGCAACCTTCAGTAAGCCCCAAGAATCACTGCTGGAACTCAGAACTCAAACTACATGTCGTCTTAGGGATATAGAATGGTGATTCGGGAAGGTTGTGATAATGAACAACTTGTATTAGGAAGCCAAAATATAAATGTCATTGTTCTTGTTGGAACATTAACTTACTTGAAGGTTTAGGTCTTAAATAATTGAAATGGTATTTTAAATCGTATATAAATATATGATTATATTGGTTTGGCCAAAAAGTTTGTTCGGGTTTCACGTACCATCGTACCAAAACCCGAACGAACTTTTTGGCCAACCCAATATCTAATATAGAATTGTCATGGACTTTTCACATTAAATATTTTGCTAATGTTTTGGTTTAAAAAAAAAAAAAACTACGTGTCATGTTAAGTTGAGCCTAAATGATCAAGCAAAGTCTAGAGGACTCTGTATATCCTATTCATGGGGTTGAGATTGTGCATATTCCAAATCGAATTTTAGATTTCTTTCTTCTCTTAAAGAGATCAAGCACCATGGGGTAATTTATCCTTGACAGACTGGGCTAAGCAAGATTTTCTGTTCCTCATATTTGGTGTTAACTGTTTGGCTGTCTTTGTATCCAACTTCTTAATTCTTTAAGCCCCTACTCTGCCTTGCCCCATTTTAAGAACTGGATATGTGGCAGTCAACAAATGAGACACAAAAATATGTCTTAGGTTTGTGTTTTAAAAGAGCAAGATAGTCCAAATAAATAAGATACATATTAAAATACATATATACAAATACATAGAATTTTTCAAAGTTGTGACTGCTACTCAGAACCTTAAATCAGGGAAAGAAGAAGGATTGACTGTGTTTGGAGGTTGCTATTTTAGCTAGATTTGTAAGAGAAGATCTCAACTGGGATGATAATAAGTGAGCAAAGATTTTGCAGGAGGTGAGAGAGTCAGATGGAAGAGCAAGCACAGAAGTCCTGCCATAGCAACGTGCCAGGCAGGTTGAGGAAGGCATCTGGTGAATGAAGAGAGAGAAGCAGAGATGGTGTCAGATAACAAATGAAGGTAGATGAGAGATACAGATCACATGGAGCATGGTTTGTAGACACTGTGAGGACTTTGGTTTTTACTGAGGTGTAGGATTTTGAATAGAGGCGTAATATAATCTGATTTATACCTTTGACACTTTGGTCACAGTGTTGAAGGCACATCAAAGACCAAGGGTGAATCCCAAGGGACCAGTCAGGTCGCTATTGTAATAGTCCAAAAGATCATGGTGGTAGGTAGCAGTGCATACAGTGGGAAGTGATCATATGGTAGATCTATTTTGAAGATAGAGTGAATACATTTTGTTGAGGAATTACATAAGAGGTACTAAAGAAAGAAATGAGATTAGTATGATGCCCAAGTTTTGGGGCCGGAGGAACAAGAAGAATGGAGATGTCATTCCAGAGATGGGGCAGATTGGAAAGCAGGTTTGAGAAAGAAGACTGAGAGTTTAATCTTGGCCATGTTAAGCCTGAGATGCCTACTAGACATCTTCATAGAAGTGTCAATGTAGGACTTGGTCATTGAAGAAATGAAGACCTGAGTGATGAGTTAAATGATTACCAGTAGCTATCATTTATTGAACTTGCACTATTTGGCAGGCACTGCTGTGTTTTATATACATGTTCTCATTTAATCCTCATAACCTTATTGCATTATTATGACCATTTTACAGAAGAGGAAATAGAAACTTAGAGAGGTTTAGATGAATTGCTCAAGGATGCACAGTCAAGCCTATGATTGCTTTACTCCAATTGTGATTTTAGCTACTGTTTTATATTACCGAGGGGAGTGTGGGCAAGAGGCAGTAAAAGTGTTCCAGATAGATGGAACAACATATGCAAAGTAGAGGGGCCAAAGGGAGCATGGCATCTTCTGGAGACGTTGAGAGCACAGGGAAGTAGTTGAATAATCAGCTTCCAATGAACTAATGCTTGTGTGGTACTTTACAGTTTTAGAACTGTTTTCTCATAGGCACACATATTAATCTCTGTGAGGGAGGGAAATGTTTTTATTATCTCTATTCAGTGAGTGGGGAAAGAGCCTTACAGAGCTAAGTTCACAAATTTAGTCAATTATGAACCAAAGTTTCACCTTGGACTTCTTTTGCCAAAATGAAATAATTTTTACATTTCTAATTACTTAAAATCTTTTTCAAGTACCCAGTTCAGAGGTGAGGAAATATACATGGGAATACATACATTTTTGATCTTGAAAAAGACATGGAAATTGGAAAAGAATTTCCGAGATAGAAATGAGTGATCTGGGACATCATGACAATAATAGCTGTCATTTTTAAGCACTGAGGATGTACCAGACACTGGACAAGGATCTTTACATTCATTTACTAAATTTAACTGCACAAGAATTAAAAAAGGAGATTTTATTATCATCTCAGTTTTAGAGGTGGGGAAATTGAGGCTGAGAGAAACTGAAGCAACTCACTAGAGGTCATTATACAGCCAGGATGGAGCAAAATCCAGAAATGAACGAGACTGTCTGAAATCAGAGTTCAGACTCCTGACAGGTTGCTCAGGAGCCACTCTACCTGGTCAGTAGTATATTGTTTGTTTTTATGCATTCAAAGGTGAAATGAATGACACCGAGGAGGTTCTCATGAGTGTAACATTATTTTCTGAATTACAGCAAGGTATGGATTTCGGTTCACCCGCCCGGAACGGTTTTCACCCTGGTTTTTTGCTACACTTTTATCACAGCTTAAGACAGCAGATGGCTCTCTTGCGTTTTCTTTCGCTTACCTCTATCTGTAAACAACTAAACAGCGTTTTGGGGAGGTAAAAGGAAAACTAGAGATTAAGCTAAAAGACTTTGATTAGCCCAAGTGCTGCCCCCCACCCCATGCTCCCTTAAAACCAGAAACCACCTAAGATAGAAGCGTTTAAGGCTTGTGAAATTCACACTCTGAGTAGACGCCCTGAGACTGAGTCGTCCGCTGTTTCAGGCGCTGCGCCAGGGGTTGGAATAAATCAGGAAAGAAAGAGTCTTTCTTGGTTCTCAAAAAGCTGAAAAGCTTCATGCTCCAAGGTGGGTTATTAATGCCAGTGGAAGCCGTGAGGATTAATTTCCTTTCCGCCTTGGGTGGCTTGGGGTGGGCAGCGGAAAGCTGCTTTTAAGGGCAGAGAGTATCGGAGCCCCTCGCAGCCAGCAGCGCGCCCACGCTCGGGGGAACCTGCTTGCTCTCCGCGCGCCCTGGCTGTGGCCGGATCCTTGTCCGCGGTGCTGAACCGCAGCTGGGCGTTGAAGGGAGGGGTCTGAAGGAGACAAAAAACCGACCTCCCCTTGGATTATACAATCCAAGGAATTGGGGAGAACCCTGAATTGTAAGAAAATGCCTGGAAAGAAAAGAATTAACACAGCTATAATAAGAAGCAGCTTAATCTCACTCTGTTCAAATTATTATACTACACACATATATCACGAGGATTAAAAAAAAGAAAGAAGCAGCTAACTAGGTTATGTAATTTGGGGCAGTTGTATTAGATTGAAAAGGTCACTATACTTAACATTTTGCTTCTTTGAAAAACTCATTACTAGCTTTAGGTAAATATGTTTGCTTTAATTGTAAAGTCGTTCGGAAATTCCAATCTGTACTGTCTGAAATGTCCAGATAGCCACTGTTCAATAATGGAAGGTAGGAGTAGCTACTACTTCTGTTCAATACGACTTATTTCGGTGAATTTCTTAAAAGAAACACTTGAATAGCCTTTTATTAGATGTATCCATCTCTGCAAATGTCCTTCCCTTTTAAAGCAAGATCATGGCAATACTAAATACACTTAGTAAACATGTAAGAACAAAGACATGTAAAACAGAAAACAAAAAAAAAGGTAGACATGGAACAAAATAGTTAACACACCCTTTTTTCTTCACTTTTTCTATCTCATAGGAGATTAAGGATTGCAAATTTCTGGGAAAATTACTCATGCATATTCCTTTTAGTAATCGTAGTTATTACATATATATAGATTTCATGTAGATAAAACATGGTAAGGTGGGGAAAATAAGCTTACAGAGTATGTTCTTTAATGTTAAATAGCATATACATTATCGTAAAGCCAATGATATCTGCGTTGGACCCAAATCTAAACACTCCTCTTAGATTAAATTCTCTTCCCCAAGAGAGGCTTATTAGTAAATACAGTGAAAAACAGCTGAGCACTAATTGCTTCCTTGGAGAGACTGTGGATAAGTTCCCTAGAGCAGAAGGTGTCTAGCCTCCCTGTAATCAGCCCTTGTCTGAACTTCTCCCACTTGCCTGGCTGCAAGTCTCTGTAGTACTTTACTGCCTATTCCTGAGGCAAAGAGAAAGTGGGTGTTGGTTCAGAACTGCTCCCAGGGCTGCCTTCCGAGTGTGTCTCTCCTCTTTCCAGCTCTAAAGCGGTCACCAGAAAAGTGATTGTTTACAAGTACCAGTTATCAGATGAGTTTTCTCTCCTCCGTTCTTCACACTGGATTGCGAGAAGTCTAGCTTGTGGGTTTCTTTTCTTTACCTTCTTGGAATGATAAGCAAGCAGTCTAAAGGGAAGAGGAAAAGGTAAGAAGCCATAGGAGCACAAGCTACTCATAGTTCTGTGGCTCGGAGTGTGTCCTAGGAACCAAAGATCTGTATTCTTCCAAGCACGAATTGTTCCTCTCCCAACCTCCTTTTCTAGGGTGCCCTCCACTTGCTCCCCTCCTCCTGGACCTTCATATTTTTGGTTATCCATGACAGAATGCTGCCAGGACACAGACAGGAAATCAAGGAGAAGAGGCAGCAGCTGTTGTATCTGAATTTCAAACACAGTTCACATGCTTTGCTCCCTGGCTTTCTACCCAGGGACGCCAAAGACGGCAGCTCAAACTGGAGTGTCCCTCAGTCCGGCTGCTTTCTGTTGTCGCTGGAATACTGTGACACCCCGCCCGCCCTTAATATTCTGTGGTGGCTTCTTCAATATTCCGTTCCCGCTGCCGTTCTGCAGCAGCTACAGCTGCTGCCATCTCTTCCTCCAAGTGCTAGAGAGCAAATTTGGGAAGGGGGTCTTTCCACACCACCTCTCCACGTCTTGTCCCCTTCCCTCGTCCCTCCTTCCCTCCTTCTTGCTCTGTCTGCTACGGTTTCAAAATGACAAGCCTACTTTTCCTGGGAGCGGAAGGGAGAGTCCAGCAAGTTTGGGTGGATTAGGCAGGGAGTGGAGGCGCCTCCCTCCTCAGGACACACTCTCCTCCCTCCCAACCGCCCTCCTTCCCCCTCCTCCTTCCCGGGGTGGAAAGCCTCTGGAGCTGAAGGGATTAGCGGGGAGGGCGGGATCCACCTCGCGTTCCAACCACGGCTGAGAGTGCCTGCGGACCAGGAGGCACGTTAAGATCCAGAAGCCCTCGCTAAGCCTCGGAAGCCTCGGAGACGTGCGAGTTTCATCCAAGAAAAAGCGCACTGATGATTCCTTCAATTCCACCCGCTCTGGCTCAGCCTCTCAGCACCCCACCCCCTGCCATCCGTTTTAGCTTTCTTTTACAGTATTATTAATATTTTTAAAAGGCATTATTATATATACCTTTTTCTTTCCTTCTGAAGACTGGCATAGGAGGGGGACGGGAGGGGAGTGTAGCGGGGTGGGAACGAAGCGCTCTGATTAGAGATCTCCGGGGAGAAGATTGCGCTCTCCAGATGCTGATCTCCAAAGCACTTGACGATCACCGGCGGACTCCGAGAGCGGGCGGCGGCGGCGGCGGCACCGGCCGGGGGGCCGCTCGAGTCCGGCGCTGAGTCCTGCCCAGCGCGCTCTGGGCGGACCGACGCGCGGGACCCGGCCGGCACCTGCCCTCCATCCCTTGCCCGGGAAGAAGGCGGCCGGCTCTACCTCCCGCCCGGGAGGCGGGCCGGGCAGGAAGGCGGCGCGAGCGGCGGCGCCCGCGGCCCCGGCCCCAGTCCAGGCTCCGACGCGACCGCGGCGGCGGGCACGACCTCGGGCTCCCGGCGTTCGCCCCGCCGCGCCCCGGGCGCATTTGCGGGCCCGGCCCCGCGCTCCGCGGACAGGGCGATGGGTCCCAGGCGGGACTGAGCGCTCCCAGTCCCCGGCCCCGGCCCCTCCGGCCTGCCCTCTTCGCCGGCCCTTCCCGCTCCTGTGTCCCCAGCTCCCTTCCCTCGGCCCCTCCCTCCTCCGGACCCGGTCCCGGGGCCACCATGGCCGCGGCCATCGCCAGCGGCTTGATCCGCCAGAAGCGGCAGGCACGGGAGCAGCACTGGGACCGGCCGTCGGCCAGCAGGAGGCGGAGCAGCCCCAGCAAGAACCGCGGGCTCTGCAACGGCAACCTGGTGGACATCTTCTCCAAAGTGCGCATCTTCGGCCTCAAGAAGCGCAGGTTGCGGCGCCAAGGTCTGTGTGGGTCCCGGTTGGGAGGCGCGCCCTCGGCTCTCTCCCCTCTCCCCGCCCGCGTGGGGCCTTTTCGGGCTCCCCTGCCTCCCTCCGTCTCTCACACCCTCCCCCCGCCCCCCCCCCCCAACACAAGTCTCCCTCCCGAGCGCCCCGAGCGCCTGCCGCCCTCGGGAGCGGGGCATCTGCTCCCAGGCAACCTGTAGCCACTGGAAACTCACCCCGCCGGCAGGCTGGCCCGCTCCCGCCGCTGCCCCTCGCTCTCCGGGTCCGATGTGGGCCGACTCCCAGGGAAAACCTCTTTCTGCTCCGAGGGTCTTGGCTCCCCTCGGGGTCGCGCCGGCTGCTTCCAGCCCGGTTGGAGATGCCCGGAATCTCCGGGTCTGGCCTCCCGGGTCTCCCGGAGCCCCCTCGGCTCCCGGACCTCGGCGGAGGGGCTGGTCCCCGCCTTGCGCTCAGCAGGGGCTGGAGTGAGGGAAGTGAGCCGAGGGTGTGTTGGCGCTGAGAGCCAGTCCAGTGGAGATTTCCCGGAAGGCTGCTTCGCGAGCAGCACTGGCCACTCTGAAGCCCTTGGGTCGCATCTTGGGGTGAGGAGAGGGGCGCAGAGGGCGGAGAACGAGTCCCACTTGGGGGTTTGGCAAACATCCCTCATACGTGGTAGTTTCGATTCAAGGACTCGCGAATTACGTGAGGCAAGAGAAGCAGTTACTACACACGGATGACTATAATAGTTGCCTTACTATACATATTTTTTGAGAGACAGCTAGTGCCCAACATGACCTTCTGTTGCTGCCTTTAAAATGCCAGGGTCCGAGAAGGCGACTCACTCCTGAGCTGGAGCCCAGCGCCTTTTGTTCCTTTCCGCTCCTCTCCACATCCAGTTGCTAGGGGCGGTTGTTTGGAGAGCATGTGGGGTGTTTTGTGGGAGAAATGGGGATTGCTTGCTTTTCATTACTAAGTGGGCCCCGCAGGAAACACTGAAGAATATATTTACGTTAATAGGAGTATATGTTTGCCCAGCACATTATATTCCTGGTGCCCAGCTGTATTTATTTTAAGTTCCCTGTTGTTCCAAAGATGTGTGAGAGAAGCATATGCTGTACGTGTGTATCTATGTGAATGTGTGTATGTGTGTGTGTGTGTGTCCCACACATTTGCAGATTTACGACCGAAAGTTTCAGTGCTTCTTTAAACAAAGACTAGAACTAATTTTTTTTTTTAATCGCTCATTGTCACAGTTAGAAATTGGAGTTACTTGCTCTTAGAATCAAGCTTAGAAGGCAAACATCTGAGGAAAAGCAGAATGGAATTTTTAAGGTAGATAAATTATATAGCTATAAAAGAAGGAACTTCACGATGAAGACTTCGGAGACAATATTTTCAGACCAGTGTAGAAGCTATTAGGAAAAAGGGACTTTAATTTTACACTTTAGCCTAGAAACTGATCCAGCAAACCTTGGTATTATAAGACCAACTCAACTGTTTTAAACATTGTTGACCCATGGAGGGTCACATTATCATGACTTAACGTATTTGCTTCTCCCCTAATTTCATCTGATCATCTTTTAGAACACAATTTTCACCAGGTAGAGCTCCAGTGTTGCCATCTATTTGAAGTAAATAAACATATTTTCTTCTAGATAGGACTGTTTAATATAAATGATGATTAAAACTTAGTGCATATTCTTTAAATATAAACCAGTAGATTATTTTATAAATATGAACAATAAATGTTCTGTGTCATATCGGGTGATGAAGGAGGGTTTGCTTTACACTTGTGAATTTTAAGATGGGGATGAATTTTAACTTTTTACCAGATAAAGAAAGGCATCTGAGCTCTCTGATAGTCTATTTCAACATTTGCAACCTTGACTGTTCTCTTGACATTCATGAGTTTGCACTGATATATTCGAAGTCACTTTTGCTACCTTATTTTTGGTGGGAGAATGGAAAAGAAGATAAGCTAGAAGGAAATTTCATCAAAACCTTTCCTTTTATCCTTCTTATATATCTTATATATCAAGAAATATATTCTTTAGTGAAGAAAAATATAGATATATCCCTTGAGTATCAGAAAGGAATTATTAATTTAAGCCAAAGAAATACTAAAACTATGTTATGTAAATCATATATTGATATATAATTACATGATTTTACAATATATTATTAAATATAACTATACATAATTATTTTATTATTTAATTAAATATTCTTTTAGGAAACATTTTTTAAGCATATTTTCCTTTTCCTCCTATACTCACTCTTTGCATAAGAACTGACCCCAGGAAATTTTGAAAGTCTGATTTGTTAATTTAGAGATATAACTTTTAGGTATGGCAATTCTATATATCTTTGTATTTGAAAATTATTAATTTGGCAAAGCGTTGTTGCATCTTTGTAATATGTCAGGTCCTGTTCCAGGTATTATATGTGGAGTGTTGAAGAGAACAGACGAATCTCCTTCCATCATGGAACTTACAGACACGGGGTAGAAAGTCACTGCAGATGGCAAGGAACAAGTTAATACGAATTGCAAAGGTCAAAGTCCTAAAAAGCACAAAGAGGGCTGAGGTAGAGAACCACGGGGAGGGGTGAGGGTGGATAGGAAGAGGGACCTAATTAGATCAAGTAGGCAGGGTGGGCCACACCAAGAGCTACAGGTTGAATGCTGACATCTGAGAAGGATGCAGAGGTTTGAAGAGCAATGTGTGTGAAGCCCCTGAGGTGGGAATAACCTTAGCCTGTTGGGAGAAGCAAGGGAGGTGTAGAAACTTTAAGTACACTGTCATTTTATATTATGTCTATGTTGTCTGCAGTTTGCATTTTGACAAGGAAATACAAATATATTTGACATGTTTGCCAACAAAATAAGGAACAGCTCGATATTTTGTCTTTTGGGAAAGAGTAGTATACATTTCTTAAATGTAGGGATTTTTTCTTTTTAATCCTCCTATAAGTAGTAATTTAATATAAAGAGTATGACATATTTATTTATCCCTTTTGGTCAAACCTTACCCCCCAACTCTGACCACCTCCTACCCCCATAAAAGGATGGCTTTCGTATCTGTAAAGGACAGAAATTTGCAAGATGGCTTAGTGGTCGTGGTGAGCATCACACTTTATCTTACCTTTACAGATTCATCTTCCTCTACTCTTCCTCTAACTCCTTAGACTCCAAACATCATTCAAAGTTCAACCAGGGACTTCCCTGGCAGTCCAGTAGTTAAGACTTCGCCTTCCAATGCAGGGGGGTGCGGGTTCGATCCCTGGTCGGGGAGCTAAGATCCCACATGCCTCGCAGCCAAAAAACCAAAACATAAAACAGAAGCAATATTGTAACAAATTCAATAAAGACTTTAAAAATGGTCCACATCAAAAAAAAATCTTTAAAAAATAAAATAAAATACTTGGTCTTTAAAAAACAAAAGCAAAAAACCCCACAAAGTTCAACCACGTGGTTTCAAATCCCTGTGCCTTTGTTTGTGCTTCACTCCATGCTTAGATTCTTCTTTCTTCTCTCTTCACCTGTTGAAATTATCCCCACTTCTTAAAGCTTGAAAAAAAGTGCCAACTCCTCTGAGAAGTCCTCCCTCATTGCAGAGAAGTAAAAATAATTCTCCATTTTATACCTCATGATTGTTGTTTATGCCCAATCATAATTAATTCACACACATATTCAGTAGATTGTAGTTGGGAGCAACGTCTCTGTTTTCTGCACTCATAGGCTCTCAAATCTTTACAGAGTGTCTGCCATGCCCTGGGTACTTGTCACTGCCCTCAGATTGAAGTGAAATAAGGAATGTCAACATCTCCAAAGCTGAAAAAGTGTCTTTGAACCACAGTGCTCTTAACTAGACCATTTTAGAAGTAAATATACTTTTCAAAATTTTATATCTTTTTTACTTTCCCTAAATATACACATATAATCTATCCCTTTTTTCAGGGATTGGAATGTGACTACATATTTGTGAGTTACTCTCAAGAATGCAAGAATATAACCAACCTCACTCTAAGGCTTAATGTATGAAAAGAGATACTTAGAATATCTGTTAATTTAGCTAAAGAAATAAGAAGGTACAAGGAAACCAAAAATTTGCAAACAGTTTTATTATTTGGAATCTCAACAAGAAAAAAAGAAAACTGAAATAGAACCTACATGCAATGACGTATATGAACATTTTATCCTAAAAGTGTTGCATTTTTGTTATTAGCTTTTAAACCAAACAAGATCTTTCATTTTTATAGGATAATAACCTTTCAAAATCTTTGGTATAGCTAATGCAATTATGTTTTGAAATCTATTTTTTTTTTTTTTTTGGCTACTGTCATAGGAACCATGGTATCATGTGTCATGTATGTTTACTCAATAGTTTTGTGGGTTTCTTACTGACACATTTTACTTAAATTACAGGATGTCATAAGAAACAAGGACTGTAAAATGAGCTACATAAAAATTGTTTTCAACTTATTCTTTTGTATAAAAGGCAGAAATATATATATATGCCTATATATATTTATTTGTTCCTCTGTGACAATGAAACTCATCAGCTATCCTAATAAAAGAGAAGTGGTCTTCCTTCTTACAAGGTACTATTTAAGGAAAGCCATGCTCACCCTCAGAAAATAATCAACAGCCAAGAATCATCGAAAGTCCACCATTCTTGTGCTACTGCTTCTGAACCATCACCATTGAAAATGCAAAGACCGCCTGCTTATTTGGGTTCTTTAGGTCAAAATAAAACAAGAGAGTATTTTTCTCCCAAAAGATCATCCTTCTTTTCTTTTCAGAAGTGTATTTTTTTTACTTTTTTAGGGTGATGTCTGTGGGAGTCTTCCTACCTATCTTTTGATAATACCTGTTGCTAACTTTTTGATAATCAGAGTTTTATTATTTGTTAGTTTTATTAAGGCAAGACAAAATTATAGTTTTTCTAATCTGAACTGTCTCATTTTTTTAACAAGGGCTATTTTGTCAAATGTGGGGTTTCCAAGTAAGAGATATTATGGGCATATTACTGACTTGGTACATAAAACAATTTTAAAGATTTTTTTAAAAACATTGACCTTGCTTCCTTATATATTTTTTCTGTGGCTTAATTGTTATGATTTCAAACATTCTGCATTCGCTATAGGCTTCTGAAAAAGGATAATACCACTATGGTGCAATAAATTAAGTGGTGGATATGGAAAATGTAAGATAGCACAGTAGGTCAGGTAAGATGCAAGTAAGGTTAAGTAAGATGGTTTGCTTTGGGTTAAGTTAGATTCATTGATTGAGTTGAGTTTACATATATTGAGAAAATGGTCAGTACTATTAACTGGTGAAGAAATCCTTTGACATTTCTTTATATAAGATTTCGGAAGCAACAATTCCTCTTAAACCTCCCAGTAGGTTACCGTTATCAGTTACAGATTTCACTTTATATTTCAAATTAGTATAATTATTAGTACAGCTCTTCTACATTTACCTCCCAAATTCTGTTTGTCTGTTAATAATTTTAGTCTATATAATGTTACTATAAGAAAATTATTTTAAAATAGACAGAAACCTCCCCTCTCTTCAATGTTAAATGATATCTTCTAAATTTTGTTTACTTAATTTTAAAATAATGGCAGAAATTGAAAGGGAAAGGTAGATGAAGTATTTTTCAATCTGATTTATCACTTAGTTCCAAAATCTAGGTTTCTTTCTAGGTAAACTGTATATTAATTTCTCTCCAAATGGTGAGAAATTTTAGCCACAAAGGGCTATGATATTTAGATAATACAAATTGTGTGTGATGTTTTAAATATTGTCATTTTGGCACTCAAGGGCTAAAAACAAACAAAAAAACAAACAAAAACCAAAAACGTAATGGTAAACTCAAACATATAAGAGACCATTTTAGGGGGGTTGATGCAATTTAAAGTCAACTGCACTGTGTTGACATGAACAGAAAACTAATTTAGTAATTTTATCTATAATGATTCCAGCATTCATTTTAAGAAATTACTATAATTTAGTAATTTTATCTAATAATGAATATATCACCATTCACTGTTTCCTGGGGGTGAAGCTTAGCAGTAGGGCATGGTAGTAGGAATCTAGCCACCTTTTATAAAAACCATTTTATGATAGTTACCACTTTGTCATTCAGGAAAGAAAAGGTTATTTTCATAAAGCTGTATTGTGTGAAATATTTTTTGTGGAATATGCCTTTCACCCTGTGCTTTTATAGTTCTTTGGTATCAGGTTTAATAGGGACCCATATGGTATGATGATGGGGGACAGCCACTTAAAAGTCAGTGTCTCACCAGTGCCTGGCATATAGCTAACACTCCACAGCATTTACTGAATGAATGAAAAATCCTGTATTTCTCAGGATTTACAAGTAACAGCGGTATAGAGTGGCAGTTGAGATCAGTGTGCACATGGCAATGGCTATAATTGACTCAGGCACTGTGCCCTTGAGTACTGTTTCATCCTCACAACAAGCCTATGTAGTCGGTATGCTACATTATGCATTAATTGATGATACACTAAAATACTACCCATCTATCCATTTTATAAATAAGGTATCTAAAAACCAAAGAAAAGAATGAGTAACTTGTCCAAGTTTACATAACATTAAAGAGTGGAGCTGGTTTTAAAAGCCAGGTTCCAGGCTGACTCCAGGGTCCCTACTCTTAACCAGTGCCAATTCTCAATTGCCACATATTTTATTTCATTACTTCAGTTAGTTGAGATTCATCACCATTTCATAGCAAAGGAAACTAATGCTCAAAAAATTCGAGTTTTGCCAAAAGACTTAACGTAGCAAGTGATAAAACCGGAATTCAAGAGCAAATTGGTCCTTCAGTCCTCTATTCTTCTCACTACTTTACACTCTCAATTCTTCATGACATCAACATTAATGGAAGACACATTATTTCAAGGCATATAGCAGATACTCACCATATATATCTGTTGATTGGATGCATGTAATAATGTGTTATTTACTCTTTAAAATTGAGGGTGTAGGAAAGTTTGCCTGGAATTAGAGACTTATTTGTGGGATTTGGGGAAAGGGACAGTAAATAAATAAATGCTGTATTTTACCAAGCCATTTTTGACATAGGAATGTAGCTTTGGTTTTCCAACAAGTGTTTGGAAGTGACACATGTTTGATGTTATCTTCCTAATGAATTGCAGCATTGACCTGAAATTCTGAAAAGGATTAATTTGGAGGGCTTTCATGAGCATGTAGTGACTTTCATGATAGGTCTTTCGTTAATTTTTCATTAATTTTCTTAGATTATATATTTTCAACATTTCTTATTTCTGTTAGGAAGACTTGTTGGTTACATGCCTTATTGGCTTTATTGTACATGATAAACTGAAGCAAACCAACAAGGTTATAGAGTCACAAATCAATCATAAAAATTGTAGATTGTTAGAAATCTAGATAATGTATGTTTTATGCTGCTTTTGAGTTAACACATTGGTTCATAGTCTTTTTCTAATGAGTTCTTAGATCTTATTCTTAATACCAATACCAGAAAAATGTAATGTAGTCAAGGCTAAGTTGTTCTTAAATTGTATTATATACTTTATAGAGATTGCACATGGATGAATGTTTATTTCTGGGGCAGCCTTACAAATCTAGTTATGTGTTATTTAGATATTTTATTGGCTTATCTGACTCTTCTTTTCTTCTTACTTTGCTTACGTGGTAAAACTAACTGGTTAATCCAACTGTCCACCTACTTTGTGCCTGCACCTACACAGCTGATTTTGCCTGAAGAAAAACACACTTATGCATGGATTGGTTCTACTTTAAGTTCAGTCAGTAACATCAAGTGGGCCCTTGGTACATTTTTTTTAATAAATTTATTTATTTATTTATTTATTTATTTTTGGCTGTGTTGGGTCGTCGTTTCTGTGCGAGGGCTTTCTCTAGTTGCGGCGAGCGGGGGCCACTCTTCATCGCGGTGCGCGGGCCTCCCATTATCGCGGCCTCTCTTGTTGCGGGAGCACAGGCTCCAGACGCGCAGGCTCAGTAGTTGTGGCTCACGGGCCTAGTTGCTCCGCGGCACGTGGGATCTTCGCGGACCGGGGCCCGAACCCGTGTCCCCTGCATTGGCAGGCAGACTCTCAACCACTGTGCCACCAGGGAAGCCCCATTTTTTAAAACTCTATTTCCACTTAAATAGATTATATGTCTTATCTTCTTTCTCTTCAGACATCTATGCCTCCTCCCCCATCCCCACTGTCAACTATGTTCTTACTTCTATTTTTCTGAGAAAACAGAAATTATCAAAAATAAATTTCCATATACTCCACAACTGCTTTTGCAAACCTATCTGCAGATCTATCCACTTTCCCCTTTTCCCTGCTGAACTTGGGAATGAACTCTTAGTGCTCCTATTTAAGGTCAAGACCTCTACAAATTGAGGAACAGATCGTTTCCCTTACTCAGGGACATCAATCCAATATTTCCCTTTCTCTTCTGCATCATATAATGTCTATATCCTGCTGTATTATTCTCATCAGCATATAAATCTGCCGTAATATAGCTCATCTTAAAAGTTAATCTCCTCTTGATTATGCATTCCTCTCCTGTTATTAAACCAATTATCTTTTCTTGGCAAAACTTCTTGAAAAAGAAATCTCCAGTTTCCCTCCTCCCACTCTGTCTTGAACCCTTTCTCATCAGGTTTCTGTCCCCACCAATAAGCTGCTCTTGTCAAGGTCACCAAGGACCTGCAAGTGGTCAAATCCAAGGGTTTCTTCTCAGTCCTTATCCTACTGGTACAGCATTTGGAATTCAACTGACACAATAAATTTGTATTTTTCACTCTAATGTGGGTAAAGTTAGCATCAAAATACTTTTAACATGCCATTTACACCACTAAAGCCATTCATGTGATCATCTTTTCATAGTTATGACATATTTGGATTTCTAAATATGTTAATGGGTTAACTATTGCCATCATGCCCGGTGATGGCCTGCCAGACACTGTTGGTACTCAGTTGGTCCTCAGGTACCACTAGAAGGCAATGGTGTTTTCTTACTTGGGAGAAGATCCTTTTCATCACATGCATTTGTATTGGGCCTGAGTGACTTGCCTCTACAAAATACAGAGAAGAATTTGAATGGTCTTTCTAAGAGTTAGTTGGTTTTTAAAATTTTTGTCTTTATTGTCAAATATAGGTTTGTGACAAGGTAATCACTCTTTTTTCAAACTCTTTCATTGCTAGCATAGTCAATAATAATTGGCAAACTAAAATCACTCAGCATCACTCAAATTCAAGCACTGTATAGAAGGAAACAGTCCTAAATGTAAGACGGCTACTTAACAAAATTTATTTTCTGTATGTGGAATGTTTTCACTGATAATATTTGATTTCAAGTAATGCTAATATGTTCTCTTATGTATCTCTCTATTAAAAATAGATACATAATTATTAGGTCTGGTGACAAAGTTAAGGTAACTTTTTTTACATTTGCATTTTTGATTTTTTAAAATATCCTGTTAGAATGACAGAGGACATCTAAGGTATGGGAAATGGTGAAGTTTTGGCAATTAGAGTTTAGGAATAATTTTATAGACAGAGTTCTATCATCTCTTCTTGTTAGTTTCTCCAGGGGGATATGTAACTACTGGGTTCAGTGGCTACTACATGAATATGTTATCTTTTTGCAGGGAAATCTTGAATGTTTGATGGACAATTGTTTTCTCCAGAATCCAGCAATTCTCTCCATTTTGAAAGGGTCTTGAAAATAGAATCTCATTGCCTGATGTCTTTTTATCTACCACATGCCTCATTGTAGCTCTTTAAATTTCTGTAAATAATTCCTGCCTAGCCTGAGTTACATTATGCCCTTTAAATATTTGTTCACGGCTTTTTATCCTCCTTACCATTTGGCCAGCTTACAATTGTTTAACTCTATTAATGTTTCTGCATAAGTAAATGCCACCAGCACCTTAATCATTTCTGTGGCTTCGATTGTTCAATAATTACCTCATCCTTATTCCAGCAAATGAGATCACTGCTGTTTTCATGCTGAGGCCAACCTTGCCGTAGAGAAGACTGAACACATCTGCCGTAGAGAAACCTTCTCTCTGGGGGGTGGGGTCAGACTTGAATGGAGGGATGCAGAGGTTGGACAAACCTATGCAATACAGAAGGATCTGTCTTGGCTTCATGCCTGACACATTAAAGGAGAATGTAGGGAAAGTAATCAAACATCTTCACTGAACCTGCTAGGATGAGAGGCATTGTATATCTTATCTCTTACTTCTTCCAATCGCAGGAAATAGGGAGCATTATTTTTATTTTCACGGGTGAGAGAAAGTGAGGTAATTTTGCCACAGACTCGTACTTGGCAGAAGTAGTATTTGAATGCCGATCTGACTGATACAGGGTGAACATTTTTAGAATGAACAAAGTGGATCTTAAATAATAATAGAATTCAGCATTATATTCCAGTGTCTTTCTGGATCCATCCCTGGGATGGGCTAGACTGTCAGCCACAGTGTTTGCCCCTAATCATTCTTACCGGTTTTATGTGTTGTCTCCTGGGTGCTCCAGCAGCCGCTGTGACCAGCGACATTACACGCAGGACAACGTCCTCGCTCAGAAGTGTGTCCCAGCTCTGTCTCCACTTTTCCATTTCTCTCTAATGCTTGGGACGATGGGCACCAAGCTGAAGAGAAAGGCAGAGCTGTAATGGGTTCATTCCATAATCTCTTAGACTTTCCTTTTGGAGTAAGCTATCCCAGATGGTGTGGCGATGATGAAATTTTCCTGTAAGGTTTGGAGTATTTTATGTATGTCAGACTTTTATATTTTTCATCCCAAGGCCTTTGCATTTTGGAAAGTTGTAAAAGTAATAAAAGTTGCTGAAGTGTCAAGAATATGCAGTTAATAAGCTGAGGTTTCCTCTTCCCCTGCTACTGCTGCTGAGCTGATGCAATTTTTATCATTAGAAATGTCCCTGGTATCCAGATATTCCCATGACTGTTATCATTTTACTCTCTGGATGGTTCATTGTTGTAGGGTCACGTGAAACTGAGACTTTGAGTACAATAATAAGCACTTTTTGGCAACATCTGCACCAACATTTCAGCCTAGAGGTAAACTTTTCATATCTGCATGGGTTTTTCTTTTGCCCTGAGATAGTAGCAGCCAGGGATTATTTCAACAATCTCCCTCAGTTCATGAATTATACCATAAATATTCCTATTTGTTCACTTTTTCAAAAGGAAACACAGCACCTTGCAATATGTCATCATAGTTGGCTGGCATCATACTGCTGTGACTTTTTTTCTTTTACCCCCTACACAATGCCCTTTGTTGTCTTCTGAGGTAGGCCCATAGATATTTTTCTTAAAAAGTGAACGCAAGGAAATCCCCCAAATCTCCCCTGCATGGCCTCTCTCATTCACTCGCATCACTATTTTTACCACCACCAGTTACAGCCCCAAGCTCCTCACATCACACCCCTCTCCGTGGTGTGGTCGGTAATGGGGAGAGTGTGGACTCAGACACTGGGGCCTCGGGGCCTCACTCTGCCTCTTTCTGGCTGAGCAAACTCTATTGATACGCAGAGACCTCTATGCAAGGAGCAGGCCAGGCAAGGTGATTTGGAAGAATACCTTTTTTGAAAAATTTTTATTGGAGTAGAGTTGGTTTACAATGTTGGGTTAGTTTCAGGTGTATAGCAAAGTGAATCAGTTATGCATATACATATATCCACTCTTTTTTTTTTTTTAGATTCTTTTCCCATATAGGTCATTACAGAGTATTGAGTAGAGTTCCCTGTGCTATACAGCAGGTTCTTATTAGTTATCTATTCTATATGTAGTAGTGTGTATCTGTCAATCCCAATCTCCCAATTTATCCCTCCCCCACTTTCCCCCTGGTAATCATAAGTCTGTTTTCTATATTTGTGACTCTACTTCTGTTTGGTAAATAAGGTCATTTGTACCCTTTTTTTTTTAGATTCCACATATAAGCGATATCGTATATTTGTCTTTCTGTGTCTGACTTACTTCACTCAGTATGACAATCTCTAGGTCCATCCATGTTGCTGCAAATGGCATTCATTATTTCACTCTTTTTTATGGCTGAGTAATATTCCATTGCATATATGTATCACATCTTCTTTATCCATTCCTCTGTTGATGGGCATTTAGGTTGCTTCCATGTCCTGGCTATTGTAAATAGTGCTGCACTGAGTATTGGGGTGCATGAATACCTTTTTTTTAAATTAAAAAAAAATTTTTACATATACATGTATCTATTCTTTTCCAAATTCTTTTCCCATTTAGGTTACTACAGAATATTGAGCAGAGTTCCCTGTGCTATACAGTAAGTCCTCGGTGGTTATCTATTTTAAGTATAGCAATGTGTACATGTCAATCCCAAACTCCCAATAGTAGGCCTTAGAAAATCAAGACAGAGCTATGTTCCTTTGCCACAGGGATTATATTTACATTAAAGGGCCATCTACAGAGCAGAATTGTCCTCTCAATGGTCTGTTCTCAGTGTCTGTCTCCCTGCCCCAGAATCCCAGCCCCTCACACTTCCCCACCCCATGTGCTTTCCCAATTGCTTTGGCCCCATGCTTCCTGTTGGCTGTTCACTAAATATAGCCTGAAGATAATTGGTTAATTATCCGTGTATCTTATATTTATTTTGCCTCTTATAATCCAAACATTTACAATCTTATCTGTTGTTCGAGTTTGAGACAGTTGCAGCTACGCCTCCTCCCTTCCTCCTTTTCTCTTTCTCTTTTTGTTTGATTGTGAGAGAAAGAGAGAGAAAATATGTTGTGTGTATGTGTGTGTCTGTGTGTAAATAAAAGATTAACATGAAGCATGCTATGTGATGCAGATATCACGTGAGGCATAAAAGCAAAGTAAGTACTAAGTATGTTCAATTCTAAATTTATATATATATGTGTATATATATATATATATATATATATATATATATATATACACACACACACACACATACACTTAAAATTGATGTACTCACACTTGTGACTATTAAGACAGAAAATTTAAAAGAAGCCTACACAGGTCCCTACAAAAAGTCAGCTTAATGCCTCCCAGTACTTCTAGAACTCAGTTTTTTCAGACATCTTTTTTTGTTTTTCCTTAACAAACCTCATTATATTTTTCTGGGGTTGACATTTGCCTAGAATTTTTTTTTTATTTAGAGCTTTGATAGATAAAACCCAGTCACACTAGGTACTAAGCCAAAACCCATTTGAGAAGAATGAAGTTTCAATGAGGAAATATGGAAACAATGACAAGCTTGGAAGAAAAAAGGTGTAACTGAAATAAATTCACACACACACACCACAACCACGATCTGCAACTTAAATGGATGTTATGGCGCCCATAGGAATTTCAATCTTCCATTTTAAGTCCTTTACGTAATATTGAACACATTCATCAAGAGCAGCATACCATGTCCCTAAATAGCAACTAGAACGCTTTACAGAGAATGAGAAAGAAAAGACAAACAGAAAACTGGAAAAAGTAATCTACATGGTAGCATTGGACGGACTAGAAAAAATAAGACCATTGGATGGTAACCGCTTGGAATTGATGGCAGCAGCAAGCTTTGTTTGGAGGAGAGGGAGAAACACTAAATCAGTGAAGTTCTCAATTTTAAGAAGTTGAATTAGTCAAACATAGGACTAAAGCTATTGGATTTGTATCAAAAGTGCTGGTTTTGAAAGTAGGTTAGACTAATGCGTTTCTGATTAACAATCAGCCGGTGAAACTTCAAGATTCTCAAAAACCATGGCAGAGTGGAAGAGCAAAAAAAACATTCTTCGGTAAAAATCTCAGTAAATAGTAATTTTCCTAGTGAAGAAAATAATTATAAGTCAAGAAGATTCCTTTGTTCTTCAGGGAGCTGGTTATTCTGTGGTTATGAGCACTTGTATCCAAGGTGATTCCATTTAAAGAGTGCATTCTACATGAGTGGTTTGATTAAACATACTGGTTTAATAGCTGCTGTATCAACATTGGCTGCAAGCATCTTGTTTCATGCATATCCTACTATTGGATTTCAAGTTGCAGCTAAGAAACTACATAATAAAAAACAGAATTTGTAATACTTGTCTGTTGGGTTTAGTCTTAAGAAATATATGAACCCTATTAATTCAAATACATCTGTATACCGTAAAGAAAGCCTTAAGTTTAAACAATTACCATCAGGAAGCTAAAAATGAGGACAGAACAGAAAGACAGAAGAGATAATATACAGAGAGTGAGAGAGAGAGAAAGCCCTCTAAATGTAGAAGGTTCAGTCAGCAAGCAGAATCCTTAAGGTTGAGACTTTGTACTCTCTTACAGGTATTCTGCTGGCAGAGTGGCTGTAAGTGTCTGGTCCTCTTTAAACATTTGTTGCCTTGGGTAATTTAAGGGTGTTGCTAAACTGATAAACCTGAGATACTCCTATTGTTGCAAGTATAATAAATATAAGGCAACCAATATCTTAGCTCATCAAACTTTACCATTATCTACATTGAAACTCATAAACACTCTTCAAAGTAGACAACATCATGCCTAATTTTAAGTGAAACAATGGAAACTTACGGATATTAGTAATTTTTCCTGGGTGATACAGTCTATACTATACTATATACTATACTATACTCCTATACTATAGGAGTAGTAGGATTAAAACCCTGTATTTTTGGATTTCTACTGTGGGGGCTGCTCCTTTATCATACAGCTGCCTTCTCCCCTGAAGTTTCTTCATAATGAATAAGAAAAATGTATGGAGAATCTTCGTAGCAACTAGGGAACAATTGCAAGTTTTGAGAACATTCTTCCTAACCAGGGTTGGAAGTTACCCATTGGGAAGTCAGAGGGGGATGCCAAGAATTGTGGCTTTAGTTCATCTTCTCCCATCTCTTCTTTCTCTTACCTGCTTCTATTTAATTATGGGCAATTCCACTCCACTTTTTTTTCAGAAAGATTTTCTTCACTTTTATTGCTTCATGAATTTTGCGAGACTGTAAGATCCAGGAGACAATCCAACAGAATAAATGTTCTTCCCCAACTTTTGGGAAACACTATGATTCTTCTTTTTGTCCATCTTAAGCTTTTGTTTTTCAAAAACACATTTGTTTTTCTATTGATTAGAAAATCCTCTCAGTATTTCTCATATAATACTACAGAAGAAGACATTAAAAATCCCTAGAGTGAAACACTTCCAAAGGCTTATTTAATAACCTTTAGATTGAAGATGATATGTATGTCATCTAATTCTATTTCATAAATTTTATAGCAGTTTTTACATTCAAAATGGTATCTCAATTTTAAAATAAGTATTTTATTGAAGTATAACATTCACATTGAAAAGTGCACAAATCACATGCAACTTAATGAATTTTCACAAGGTGAATACTCTTGTATAAAGTTCACTTGGATCAAGAATAAAGCAATGCTCCAGAAATCCCATCCATATGCCTTTCCAATCAGTAAACCCTAAACATAGGCAGTATCTTGACTTCTAACACAATATATTAGTTTTCACTGTTTCAAAACTTTATAAAAATATACAGCATGTGCTTTTTGTGTCTGCCTTCTTTTACTTCACATTAAGTTTGAAAATTTATTAATATTATCTCTGGGAGTCGTTTATAACATCGGTAGCCATGTCTCCCTTTATCCTGATATTGATAATTTTTGTCTTTTTTCTCAAATACATAGGACTTGCACATACAAAATACCCATTTTGCTGACATGTATTATATTTTATTAGTCTGTTTAAAAGAAGACACTTTGGAATTAGTTGATTTTTTTCTATTGTATCTTTTTTGTTTCATTAACTTCAGTTCTTAACCTTATTTCCTTCTATTTTCTATAGATTAAATTTGCTGTTTTAACTTCTTGAGAGTATAAATTATAAGTTCATTAAGGCTTTAAGGTATTTAAATATACGTTTAAGATTATAAATTTATCTGTAAACATGGACCTGTAAGCATTTACCTTTAGCTGTATTGCACAAGTTGTGCTGTGTTATATTTTAATTTTCCTTTTAGTAAAATATTTTCTAATTCCCATTGTGATTTCTTCTGTTACTCATGATTATTTAGAAGTGCTTGTTTAATTTTCAAACATTTAGGGATTGTCTAGTTTTTTATAAAAGTGAATCACTAAATTTCTAGGTTAAAGCCACTGTAATCAGAGAACAAATGAAATACACAGATTAAAAACAAAATGTTTATATTTTTTCAGGTGGCAAGTAGAACGTTTTCTCTGTATCAATTACGTCATTTGGTTAATTATGTAGTTCAAATTTTTTCTTTTAACAACTGATTTTTTTCTCCACTTTTGTCAGTTACAGAGGCAACTATATTAAAAATCTCCCATATGATTGTAGATATTTCTGTATTTCCTCTAGACCTGTCAGTTTTTGCCTTTATTCTTTATAGGTTAATATAAAATTATTATATCTTACTCGTAGACATACCATTTTATTATAACATCTTGTTTTTTTGCTTTAATGTTTATTTTGTTTGCTATTAGCATAACTACACCAGCTTTCTTTGGTTTAGTATTTGCATGGTGATTATTTTTCATACTTTTAACTTTTCTATATCCTTATACTAATCTTGACATCTTATAAACATAAATTTATTTTGTTTTACTTTAGTTTTTGTTTTAAATACACTCAATCTCTGACTTTTAATGGGAATATTCAGTATATTTACATTTAATGAAATTGCTGATATAGTTGAGTTTAATTACACCATCTTAACATTTGCTTTTTTAAAAATATTTATTTATTTATTTATTTATTTAGGTTGTGTCAGGTCTTAGTGGCGGCAGGTGGGCTCCTTAGTTGCGGCTCCAGGATTCCTTAGTTTTGGCTCCCCGGCTCCTTAGTTGCGGAACACGGGCTCTTTAGTTGTAGCATGTGAACTCTTAGTTGCGGCATGCATGTGGGATCTAGTTCCCTGACCAGGGATCGAACCCAGGCCCCCTGCATTGGGAGTGCAGAGTCTTATCCACTGTGCCACCAGGGAAGTCCCATCATTTGTTTTCTCTTTGTCCAACCTATTCTATATTCTTTTTGTTGTTGTTGGTTTCTTACATTCTTTTAATGTGTCAGGAATATTTTCTATTCCATTTTCCACCATTATTAGCCTGAGGTTTATATATCCATTATAAATATTTTAGTGATTGCCCTGGATATTATCACATTTAATACTGACTTAATACAGTCTAACATAAATTTGAATCATTCCACTTTTAATAAAATGTTAGAATCTTATTATACTTTACCACTTAATCTCTCTAGCTTTTTCTTTCCTATTGCCATGCTTTTATTTCTATGTATATATAAAACTCATAAGAAATTATTTTTATTGTTTAATGCACTCAATATTTATTTAGATAATTGTGTTTTTCATTGCTCTTTATTCCTTCCTACATTCTTGTGTTTCCATCTGCGATTTTTTTCCTTTTGCCTAAACATCTTTTTTAGTAGTAGTAGTAGTAGTAGTAGTAGTAGTAGTAGTAGTATTTTAGCGTTGTCTCTTGGCTATGAATTCTTTCAGTTTTGTTTGTGTGCAAATTTATTTATTTTGTCTTTATTTTGAATAGTATTTTTACTGGTCATAGAATTCTAGATTGGAAGTTTTCTGTCATCACTTTAATGATATCATTCTATTGTCTTCTGGCTTCCATTATTTCCTCTTGAAAATTCAGCTGTCATCTAATTGTCACTCATTAAAAGGGAATATGCATTCGTTTTTCTCTGGCTTTTTTAAAAAAGATTTTTCTCTTATCTTTTATTTCAGCAAGTTTATCGTGATGTGCTTATGTATAGTTTTATCTGTATTTCTCTTGCATGAGGTTTGCAGCACATTCTGAGCCTGAGGTATAAGGTTTTATGTCAGCTTCAGAATTTTTAAAAATTATATTCAAATATTACCATTGTCTCACTTCCATCTTGCTAGGACTTCAATTACATTAATGTTAGTCATTTTCATTATGTCTCACACGTTCTTACTCCCTTTTCCAGATTATGTACATTTTTATGCTCTGTGCTTTAGCTTGCAAATTTTCAATTGAGTTATTTTCCAGTTATTTAATCCTGTCTTCTTTTGCTGTTAGACAAAAATCTATTGATTTCCTTTCCATTATTATATATATTTTTCAATTTTAGAAATTTCATTTGATCATTTCAGTTCTCTGGTTAGATTGTCATCATTTCTTCTCTTTTCTTAAACATATCAATCACAGTTACTTTAAAGTCTGTGTCTGTTAACTCTAATATCTGGAAACCTAAGAATCTGTTTTTATTTTCTGTTTCTCTCTTGGATCTTGTTGTGTTTTCTTTGGTAATTTGGCAATTTTTACTGAGTTTTGAACATTTTGGGTAGAAAACCATAGAGGCTGTCTATGATTTTATCTTCTTTGGAGAGGATATTTTTTTTCTTTTTGCAGGTAACTAGAGTAGGGGCAGAAAACCCCATTTTATTCTAGTACAAAATATATTTGAAGTTGATTTTCAAGTGTGTGTGTGGGGGTTTCTGTGTGTGTGTGTGTGTGTGTGTGTGTGTGTGTGTGTGTGTGTTAGCTTGTCTATTTCTAGATTATATTTTGGCAAAGAAGAGCTTTATAGGGGTTCCAATTGAAAGCCTGGATGTTTACCAAGGCTACTACTTATTGGCAAGCCCTGAGCTCCAAGTTTTGTCTCCTTAGCATTGTGGACTGCCAAAAGCTCTGCTCTGATTTTCAGCCTTTTTCCTTCCTCTGCTTCTGAAGCAGCAAATTCCGAGAGAACAACTGAAGCACAATACCATGCTTGGCTCCATGTTTCCTTTTGGGATGTTGGCCCCTCAAGTCCTGGTTGCCTGGGAAGCTCTCCAGGGCCTTCAACCAAATTTCTTTCTTTTCTTTTCTTTACTTTTTAGAAGTATCTAGCTTTCACATATGATGAGAGAGTTGGTTTTGTACTGGTTAGTTGGTCATAACTAGCAGTGAAATTGGTTTCCTAATTTTAAATCCTAACTCTCAGAGAAACTGGCAATTCAGAAATATTATTTCACTTTTTGGTCCCCATTTCCTGAATATAGAAAGAATATCACTATCTTGACAAAAATTAACAGAGTTGTTGAGGTACATAGGTATGATCAACAATTCAGTTACAAATTTTCTTCTAAGTCATTTCGTTGTGTTGGAAGAAAATTCTTGACCAGCTTTTTATTTTATTTCCTCTTTTGGAACATTATCTACTGACTAAATTCATTTTCAGTTCTAATTTCTAATCTAATCTGTAGCAATGATGGTTTGCTTTTGTCAATAATTGTTTCTGGATATAAATCTTTTGTATATTATTTGTGTCACGCTATTATAATGCTTGTATTGCCAGCTTTAAGTATTTTAAGGCTTTCGTGTTCTACTGTAAAAATGGGGTTGTTTTTTTCATTTTCCAAATTCATTTCCTGGCAGTTGCTAACAGCAACAAAGTTGTAGATCATCAAACCAGCTTCCAGAATGTTAAAAACTTGTGGGCTTGCAAAGAATAATATAAAGATTTGTATGTGTTCTAATTTTGGCTTTGTCCTTAAAGTTTACAAGAGAGATGAAATGGCAGATCCCATGCTCCAGGCTACTATAACTCTGGGAAAGAGTTTTATTCGTATTCACAAACACCTTTAAAAGACTGGAGTATACTTGACAAGAATATTCTTGCTTGAATCCTATGGTATGCTTTGATGCTGGTACTAGCTTATGCCCCACCCTGAACTGCCTTGGTCTTGCAGAGCTCTTTCAGATTAGAGAAGTGTATTTTTGAATAAATGACTCAGTTGCTACACGCTTCAGTATCTTTATTTGTGAAGTAAGTTAATATAATTATATCTATTTTGCTTGTCTCAAAAGTAAGACTCAAATGAGATCATACACGTGAAAGTGCTTTGTAAATTGCCAAACTCTATATACATACAATGAGGGGCAAACCCTGGGCCTGGGTAAAATCATTCAGTACATCTGTTGATCAGGGCACTCCTCTTCTGTATGCATGACAACACATCTCCTAGCACATTATGTTTCTAATTTCATTCCCAGGAATATTAACATAAATCGGTTTGGAAATCTAGGCTGGGAGGAAAAGGTAAAAGTTATTGGTTACTTACCTTCACATTTCTTATCTTTATTTGTGCTATAGTGTATTTTCCTATGTCTTTCCTAGAAGGAATTTTTAAAAAAATCATCCAGTTCATTAATCTTATTGTATAGATAAGGTAACCCACAAATATAAAGCCCAAATATGTAAATTTTCCTATGATGGTCTCATGTTTAGTCATTGTCAGAGCCAGATTAGAAATGATTCTCTTAATTTGTTTTGTTGATGTACTATGAGTATAACATAGCATTGCACCATTTCAGATAAAACATACACACAGATACACACATGTCTGCCTGTGTGCACACATATACATACAGAAAAAAAAAAACCCAACTTTTCTCAGGTTGTGCTGAAAGATCTAACTTCATTTCATATCTCTTCCTTCATTCCAAAGTAAATTTCCCTTCCATTCAGATACGCCTCTGTTCAGGCATTAGTTCTTCCTGTTGGAATCTTTTGCTGACTCTCAGCTGGCATATTTTTCTCCACCGTGTAATCACACTATGAGAAGATCTGATTATTAGAGCCCAAAGTCTATGAACAGGATCTATAAACTTATTGAAGAACAGTGTGATGAACAGGATCTATAAACTTATTGAAGAACAGTGTGATGGCCAGAGAGTGATACTAGATGTACAGAAGTGAAAGGTACAGGAGGGTGAAAATGGAGAAGAAAGCCCTGGAAAGTAGTCAAGTACAGAAAGAAAAGGCACAGCACCTTAGTGTGTGTGTCAGAGCTTCACATTTTGTACTCCGGGATGTGGGGAGGATTGATTTGAAAATAAAAGGCAAAATATTTAGATGAGACTCACTTGGTAACATGAACACAAAATGATAATGCTCAGGGACCATGATTGTTCTGCCTCAGTGGTAGACAAAATGTTTTCTGCTAGCCAGCATACTTTGCAAAGGGGTACGGATACTCTTGGGGAACAGAGCAATATATGGGGGTGTGAGAGCCCATAGCTACATCTTTGTGCAGCATCAGTTTTAGTTATAATTTAAAATATTTTATATCAAGCAAAAACAGATTATTGAGTAGAATACAAATT
The DNA here is from genome assembly GCF_028023285.1 of Balaenoptera ricei. Taxonomy (NCBI): domain Eukaryota; kingdom Metazoa; phylum Chordata; class Mammalia; order Artiodactyla; family Balaenopteridae; genus Balaenoptera; species Balaenoptera ricei. The sequence continues at coordinate 74,784,562 of NC_082656.1, read as the reverse complement.
TCAAATTTTTGAGTAGAATACATGATTCCAAAGAAACTCCTGCTTACTGGGTGCTATTTGAGGCTACTTCCCACAGACTCACCAGTAAATAGGACAACTTATTTTGCTCTGCTCTTAAAAGTACTTAAGTAAAAATGTTTGAGAATCACTGGAACATTTGTGTTGTTGAATATCTAGGCACCCTATATAGTTCTCACAAATCCTTCCTTTCACTCTCTGACCTTCTGAATACCAAATATCAGGTGTTGCCCTTTCTAATTCCTAGTGTGAAGTATAGATAGTTGATTCTTTGCAAATTAATGCATTCTTTTCTTCTACATTTTAATTTGCTAAAGTTACTTCTCTTGGAAAGCTGTGTTTGTACGTCATGGCCCTTCTAATGAGAGTAATTATTTTTCATCTGGCTTTAAAATGTTTCACAAATTTGCCTAACATGAAAGAATATCTTATATTCACATCCAGGATAAGAAAGAAGCATTTTTACTGTGTAAAACCAACTTTGAATGAATGAACAGGGGGAGGAAATAAAGGAGGAAATGGAGAAGGAATATATAAAGTGCTTCACCTGGTAGAATTATATACTGAAATTGATGACCTTACTTTGTATTTGTAAAGGACTCAAAACATTTGAAGGGATATTAAATTTTCAGATTTCAAAAATTCTTGAAAATCCAATGGCTTCTTTAAAAATATGACTTAATGTACTTTGGAAAAAGTAAAATGATCCTTCCCAAGCAGTCATTAGGAGATTAAAGGTGTGTAAGGTCTCTGAATCATACAAAAGGAAGTATACTTAGACTTTGATTTAAGGAAATTCAGAGATAGATATTAATATTAACTGAGTCTCAAAAGTTGACTTATCAAAGATATATTAAAGAAAGAATGTATTTTGAGTCCCAGATTTAATTGATGTCCAAAAAAAATTCCATACTGGATAAATTAATATCCTTTATGTGGGCCTTAAATGGGAAAAAAAATTTTATCATCTACTTGACTTTGTTGTCTTTGGTTACAGTAGAGTTAATATTTTTTTCTTTTTCCATACTAGATTGTCATGCAAATGCAAATTGTGTTGGAAATGCAAAGTTAAAAGATGACTGGTGTTAGAATAAAGAAGTGCGAATATATTTGACAATCTCAATTACTGACATCACTGTTACTGAGTAGAATTCCTCCTCATCTTCCTTCCTTCTTTTTTTAAATCTTAAAGAGAAACTTATAAATATCCAAAACCGTTATAGGAGATTTGAGAAGCTCAATTTCCCAATTGATACCCACTTTAACTCAATTAATAACAGAGTCTGTCAACAGGTATATGGTAAGCGATACAATGTGTTATGAAGAGCATCTTGGCACAGGTATTGAGTGTGAGTGGATATTCCTATTCACAGCTTTAGAGCAGCAGCCCAGGGTGTGGAGAAGTACTTAATTTCTCATCCAGCTTCCTTGTACTCCAGACAAGGATGAGTCTCAGTTCCTCTGAAAATTGTGGGGTTCACTGCACTAACAGATAATCCCTAAGATACTGTCTACCACCACAATGGCCTTATGTAGGTGGTGTTTCTTCAATTAGTAGTACAGCAAACAAAACAAAGTGTTACTACTCTCGTGCAACCATTTTCATTTTTCTATATTCTCTTCCATGTTTGTACATTATTTTAATCATAATGTGGATACAATCCAATCTTAGCTGGAATTAGTAGATCTCAATTGAGTTAAGATGTATGAAAGCGCCTTTAAAATTCTGTAGGGCCATCGCAAAGGCAAAGAAAGCCTGTTGTTGTTCAGATTCTTTCTTAAATATCTTTCCATATCTCCACAAGGGGGAAAAGTGCTTTAGAAAGGACAGGAAATGTTGGGAGAGGCTGTGGGATTCAGTGAAAGTGCTTTCACAGACACAGAGGGCCAACTGTGTGATGCTGCAGGGGGTAAAAGATACAGTCCCTCCCTTTGAAATGCTAACACTCTACTGCAGGTATATTAATTTCTTACTGCTGCTATAACAAATGACCGCAAATTTGGTGGCTTAAGACAATACAAATGTATTATCTTATAGTTCTGAGGGTTAGAATTCTGACGTGGGTCTCACTGGGCTACAATCAAGGTGTCAATAAGGCTACATTCTTTTCTGGAAGCTCCAGAGGAGAATCCATGTATTTGCCTTTTCCAAATTCTAGAGGCCTCTGGATTCCTTGGCACACGGCTGTTCCTCCATCCTCCAAGTCAGCAACGTTGCATCTGTCTGATAATTATTCCAAAGTCATATCTCCACTTTCCTTTTAAGAACTCTTGTGATTACACTGGACCCCCCCCCCCAAATAATCCAGTATAATCTCACTATGGCCCTTAGCTTAACTCTGTATGCAAAGGCCCTTTTGCCATATAAGGTAACATTTTCATAGATTTCAGGGGATAGGATGTGGACATCTTTGGGGAACCATATTCTGTTGACCACAATAAGGCAATGCCATGAACAGATAATCACAACCAACACAGTCAAAGAAACATCAGCACTTGGCCATAAGGTGTTATGAGAGCATAATGAAAGCTGACTTCATGCAGCTCTGGGTGCGGGGGGACAGGAAAGTCCTGGGAAAGGTGGTACTGGATGGGGAGGTGATGATGGGGTGAATAGGAAATAGCCATTTGAAAAGATGCAGAGGCTGGCTTTAGACAGCAGGTAACCAATGCAGAGAGCAAGCCTCTGTTAAAACAGCCTATCATTTCTACTGCCTGTATAGGCCTATGTAGCTCTCACTTTTATGCATTTGTCACCATCCCTCTGTTACCATCTCAGAGAAAGGCCCTGTCATCGGCAGCATGGTCATGGGGATGGTATTTTAACTGCATGCATCGTATGTGTCCAACAGTCCAGCAACCAGAGCAATCCTTTAAATACCTGCACAGGATTTTGTCACTGCCTGCTTTAATTTCATGACCTACCATATTCTCAGGGTAAAATTCATTTTTGACACAATTAACCAGACCTTCTGACATTTGGACACCTACCTACCATTTCTTGATATTGCTTCTCACTCCTTTAAAATAATGTCTGAGATTCATATAGCATCCTGTGACATTGGTTGGCCAAGTATTTTTATGTCCACTATGTAGAGAGATTTGGGAGGCTATGATTTACTTCAAGCCACACAGCCAATAAGTGCCTGACCCCCCAGTGTTCTTCCCATTGCCGTGTACTAAGGCCAGTCTACTGTCAAACTGTAGATTTTGTTCCTGGCAGTTTCAGGGATTTAGGGACAAACCACCTCATTGTTTTCTGCAAATTCATTTTCCCTTAAACCAGACAACACTGGGATTGGGGTACTTTGGGGGCATGGTAGTGAGTCATAACAAGTTTAATTCCTTTCACTTTACATGTTCAATGGCCCACATAATTGCAAAGCATAGACACTGCCTCTCTGCTGTTAAGAGAATTAACAAGTTAAGAATGTCTTGATTTTAATTAGCTTTTCCGATGCCCAAATAATATATGTGGCTAAGTGGGAAACAATTAGGGTGAGGACCATTTTCTTTTGTTTCTGAAACACTTTTTAAAGTGTTTAAAGAATATGCAAAAAGAACTTATATGGAAATCTTCATATTAAAATTCTTTATGGAATATGTGGTGCTTTTCCTTAGGGGAAAATTATGAGATTGAATAAGGACCACATTGTTTAAAACAGCAAGTAAATGTGAAAAAGAAAGTGTTTCTTTTGCATCTTTGTATTGACTGTGAGTTACCCATTTCCTTATTATTTTCTTTTCCCTGCTGTGCAAACTCTAGATATCTTAAAACTTAGCCATTGATACTATTAACCATTATACTATACGTTCCATCAAATAATTGGATAACTTGCCTTTGTCTATGTCTCAGTCTCTTTACCTCTGACACCACTCACTGGCTCCCTGCACTTGTACATGAAGCTTTCATACTGCATCTTCTCCCCCTATTTCTGATGTACTCCATCTCAATTATAGATAAGAGGAACCCTCTGTGACTGGTGGGATAATGAAAACTCCATAATTATTTCCTACTACATCCAGCAGCTTTGAAAACAGGGACCAAAGCCTAGATTTACAGCTTACTATGTGAACATTGTCAAATTCCTTATTTGGGTAAGTCTCAAATTATACATACGTATTTAAATTTTAAAAAATAGAGCTAATAATAATTGATATGTATGATAGTCCAAGGATTATGTCATGTAAATGTTTATAAAATTCTTGGTATGATACTTCACACTACTGAGTAATGACTAAATAATGGCTGTCATTATTATTATTAGCATTACATATTGAAAAGTACAGGGCGGAACATGAGGACTGGTGTCTCCCTGTGGGAAATAGAGAGAGGTGAGGAGAAAGAAGGATGCATTCTGATATTTCTAGGCATGAGGGTGCTTTTGGGAAGTAGGCTGCTACGAATTATTCCTCTGGGATGCTCCCATCTGAACGCTGGGAGTCAAGGGGACCCATCTCGAGGGGGAGCATCTGGAATTGGGTTATTTTCCACACAGTTGGGGAGAGGGGTGCGTGAGGGCACTGTGAGGGTCCAGGCGTCTGGAGTGTCTGACCAGAGAGGCTCTTATAGAGGAAGAGGCACAGAAAAAAGGGTAGAGCGTTTCCCCACACAAACTACCCATCTTGCTGTATTATTGTTTCCAATTTCACCAAAGATTTGGAGATTGGGGATTCTAATTTAAATTCTTTTTTATAAAAGAGCAGAAGAAATAAATGGTGGAAAAGAAGGAAAATTTAACCTCTGCTTAGCCTCTCCTAAGTGCCAGATGCAGTTCTTAAACCAATATACACCTGATCTCATTAGTGGTCTTACCTTGATGGTTTGACATTATTCCACGTGTGTGCTTATGAATGAGAAAACAGTCTCTGAAAGGTTAGGCACTTATTCAGGACAGGTCCCCATTAATGGGGTCTGCGTTCATGAATGTGCAAAAGAGTAGACTCTTCTCTGACTAGGAAACATTTTGTTCCAGCACGTGGGCTGTACAAGAGTAGAGCATTGTTGTTACAACTCATACTGTTATAACTTAGTGCATGTTGTCCTCTCTGAGATTTGAGGGTTCTTTTTTAGTTCCAACTGTATTTCAAGCTTTGCCTTTCTGGGATGACCTTATGAACTACAGATCTCATTTGAATGGAGGGACTTAAATGAACAGCAGTCACCAAATGGCTCTCCCTGACACATGGCAGAGCAAAACAGATGTAAAGATTTCATACAAGAATCCTAGAAGTCGGCATTAGTCCATTTTATAAAATCAGTATCTTCTCAGGTAAGTCAGGAAATACTTTTTGCAAGTGGAACTTACTGGTATTCCACAGATGTAGGCTGATGAGGATAGAAAGAAGCCATCATACAAGAATGCCTCAAACCCCCTCCCCAGAAAGTCTCTGAAATCTGCACATCAGCACATGGTGAGGGCCTTGACATAAGTCAAGATTTAGGAACTTAATTCTAACATTTTCACTAGAGAGGAGCTATGTTTTTGTTTTGTTTTGCTTTGTGTTATCTAAATAAATTGAGCTTTAAAACTCAATAAACTATATTTAAAATAGATAACCAACAAGGACCTACTGTATAGCACAGGGAACTCTGCTCAATATTCTGTAATAACCTAAATGAGAAAAGAATTTGAAAAAGAATAGATACATGTATATGTAGAACTGAATCACTTAGCTGTGCACCTGAAACTAACACAACAGTGTTAATCAACTGTGCTCCAATATAAAATAAAAATTAAAAAAAAAAACTCAACCAAGATGATTTAGTAAAATATCCAAATCAAGGAAACAAAGACTGTTTCCCCATAGGGAGGGTAAGAGACCATTTCAAAAGCAGTGGGATATCTAGGCAAGGCTTTGATGTAGGGCACTATTTTGATAGGCATTGAAGAAGAGGAAATAGTTTGGTTAAAGATGTGTATAATAAATATGTGTATGTGTAACCAAGCAGCACCACAAGGCAAAGACATTTTCAGATCCCAAAACATTTTAGGATTTAGAATCAACTCCATCTCTCACCAACTGGGCAAGAGTGGGCAAATGCTGTATATTCTCAGATTCAAGTTTTCTCTGTGTATTATACAGGTTAGGCTAAAGATTAAAATGAATCATGTGCATTAAAGTTTCTAGGTCTAGTACACATATAGGAAGGCTGTATTCCCCTTTTCTTTCATCTGATGAAACATCACCTTAACATTTTCTTTTTGATCAGTTGTTTGTTTCCTAACATAGAAACGGATGGACTTCCTCAATTGTGGTTTTGTAAACATGTTCAGTTGTGTCTTTTCTCTTTACTTCTGTATCTGGTGGTTAAATTTGGGGGCATAAGATAATTCTGTTAACTCCTTTAAACTTTAAACTCTGGAAAACGCATTACAGTACTGATATTGAGACACAAAATTTACATCAAATTCATTTCTTCAAATATGTTAGTACATGAGAAAAGACAACAGCTATTCAGGGAGGTGGAAATTGCAGCTCGGATTTTTTTCATCTGTTTCTGCACTAAATCAATAATCATGATAGTTAAACTTTATTTGTCATTTGATACTCACTGTGAGGCTTCCCCATTATTGTATATAAGTAAGTAGAAATATATCTCTCAAGATGTATTTTTTTTGCTGTTTCTCATCCAAAAGAAGACATGGCCTTTTAAAGTTGTCTCCCTTTGAGTTGATCAGGGAGATACTAATATATTTAGCTTATATGAACACATTTCAGGAAAAAAATTTTTTTTTTTTTTTAAAGATTGATTGATTGATTGATTGATTGCTATGTTGGGTCTTCGTTTCTGTGCTAGGGCTTTCTCTAGTTGCGGCAAGCGGGGGCCACTCTTCATCGCGGTGCGCGGGCCTCTCACTATCGCGGCCTCTCTTGTTGCGGAGCACAGGCTCCAGACGCGCAGGCTCAGTAGTTGTGGCTCACGGGCCCAGTTGCTCTGCGGCATGTGGGATCTTCCCAGACCAGGGCTCGAACCCGTGTCCCCTGCATTGGCAGGCAGACTCCCAACCACTGCGCCACCAGGGCAGCCCAATTTCAGGAAAATATTGATAAGGATTGAAAGCTTTTTTTTTTTCTATTAATGATCTTGTTACATTCCCTCCCTTCATGAAGCAACAGAGTAAGCTTGCTTAAAATATTATTTAAATTAATCCCCGGTGGAAATGTCAGTAGGAATGATCTTGAATGACCTAAAGTCACAGCATTTAAAAAGTCTTCCATTACTAGACCACAACCAGCCTTAAACACACACACACACACACACACACACACACACACACACACCGCTAACCTGCTAACATTCGCTACAGCAAAGCTTAGAATTTTGGATTTGGAAATTTAGAAACACAGCCAATACGTTTCTCAGGTTAAATTTTTAACATTTATTTTCCCCAGCTTTCATTGTATGTAAAGTAATAGTTTGCAGCTGATAGTGTTCTCTAAAATGTCATGACATCAGATCACTTTTCAATTAAGGAAAAAAAAAAAACCCAGACAAAACAGGCTGACTGTCTCTCCGCTGCTGATGTGCCACCTGCTCGCCTTGAGTTTCCTGGACGCCCGGAGCTGCCTGCAGACTGCAACCAGCCTTACCTGGCAGCACCCTCACCCCCTCCAAACCCAGCCTGTCAGTCAAGACGTCTTCAGAAACCTCTTGCCCCATGATCACCTTCCCCTGCCCTGGGAAGCCCACGCCTCCTTCCATACCCCACATCCTGGCCATCTGTGATTGGCCCACACCTCGCTTTGTCTCTGAAGTCTTCCCTTAACCATGTGGATTAGAAGGACAGCTCTTAGTGTGTGTGTCTCCACCACACGTTTTTCAGCTAGTTACCAAGGATGGCCATCTTCTTTGGCCAGTGGCATTTATAAATGAATATTAAGTCTTTTGTTATTTTTTAAAATAAATTTATTTATTTTATGTGTTTACTTTTGGCTGCATTGGGTCTTCGTTGCTGCGTGTGGGCTTTCTCTAGTTGCAGTGAGCGGGGGCTACTCTTCATTGCAGTGTGGGGGCTTCTCATTGCGGCGGCTTCTCTTGCTGCGGAGCACGGGCTCTAGGCGCCGGGCGTCAGTAGTTGCGGTGCGTGGGCTCAGTAGTTGTGGCTCGCGGCTTAGTTGCTCCGCGGCATGTGGGATCTTCCCAGACCAGGGCTCAAACCCGTGTCCCCTGCATTGGGAGGCGGATTCTTAACCACTGCGCCACCAAGGAGGTCCCCAAGTCTTTAATTATTGTTGATCTGTTTCTGTCTAAGCTACCTTGACGTCCACATGAAACTGTAAATTCTTTAAGGAAGAAGACACCTTAAACTTTCTAGTAGATTTGGGTCTTAACACTGTCTTTTGTACAGAGTTGGAATGAAATGAAGACTTTTTCATTTGTTTCTATACCTGTGTGCTGAAAGACTGAACCAGGATTTAAAAACTGGTAACCATGTTGGAATTTCTATTCTGTACGAAATTATAAAAGTAAAAAGAAAAGAACAGGCATGGGCAGGCACATGCTTAAGTGGTGTTTCTCAGTGCAGTGGTTTCAAGCTTGGCTTTTCGTTTTGTTTGCGCTATTCTTTGTTACCTGAAACCAGGCTCACTGAGGTGTGACTGCAAACCTTCCAGATCGGATCGTGTCCTCCTTTGTGGCTCCCGGCTACTCTACTTCTCTGGTTCTTCTCCAGCACACTGTGATTTCTTTCAGGGGCCGTAGCAAGTCAGTTACAGGTCAGAAAGGCTTTTGGGTGAAGAGGAACTTTATGCCCCGAAGAGAGCAGGCGAGTAGATGTGAGGGTACAGAACCCGTGGGGATGAGCAATAAGTCATTCTCTGTACCATTTCTAAAGGAGCTGTGCTAAAATACGGTCTCTGAGTAGCGCCTTTCCCAGCGGTTTTATTTCTTTATTTTAGAAATTAAAAGTATGGATCTGATGCCAAAGCCGCAAACCCCAAATCCAATTTAAGCAAAGGAAATCAAGACTTAAGACTCAAGTGTGCACTTGGAGGAGATGCGGGAGGTGGAAGGAGGCTCTGACTCTCAACCAGCTCCCCACTTCTCTTCCTCCTGCCCACCTGGCACCCCGAAAACATGTCCAAACTGCGAGATCGCTTATTAAATTAGCACACTCTGACTCTGAAACTGTATTTGTGAAAGAGTTAAAGTAGAACTTTTAAAGAAAATTCAAATACAAAACAATGAAAATTGAATACATAAGCTAGTGCAAATTTTCTCCCAGACTTGAGTAGATCAAACTCCCTTTAAAACATGCCTGGCTTGGTAAACAACAGGGACCTACTGTATAACACAGCACACATTCAGTATCTTGTAATAACCTATAATGGAAAAGTATCTGGAAAAGAATATATATATATATATATATATATGTATATATATATATATATATATATATAAACTGCATCACTTTGCTGTACACCTGAAACTATCACAGCATTGTAAATCAACTATACTTCAATTAAAAAAAAAAAATACCTGGCTTGTCTACAGCTCCACACCCCACAGTTTGCTTTATGAGGTATGCAAACATTCTCAATCTTTCCACCGCTGTAGATGTCCGCTATCTACCTTTTGCTCTAACGAGCAAGGCTTGTCTGATTTTCTTCAACAACTTAGTAAGAAGTAGTTTCCTTGTCTCCTTCCTGCCCCCTCACAAGTGCCTACTGTTCCTCACTTCCTGATTGCTTTTAGCCCAACCTGTAGGGAGAGGAAAGGGCAGTGCTTGCCTTATTCATTGTATGGGGGGAGGGCAGTGGTTCCAAACCTGTCCTTTCAAACGGTACTGGACTTCCACTTGTTTAAAAATAAATTTGAGTTTTACTCATATTTGTTTTGTATCTTCAGTTAAATGGTTTTTTTAAAGCAAGCTTGAAATTAGAGCATGCACAGCGGCATTCTCTTCCCAATTCCCTTAATAGATGAACATCCAACCTCTTCTTGACACTGTCAGGGCCAGGGAACCCATCACTTTGTAGGAGAGTTGGTTCTCTCTTTCACTGCACAGCTACGAGTGTTGGGAACTTCTCCATCTTTATTGATTAATTTATTCATATATTAATCATGTATTTATTGAGCGCCCACTATATGACAGGCACTGTTCTAGGCACCTGGGATATAGCAGTGACCAAAGATATGACAATCAGGGTCCTTATTTAAGGGCATTCAATCTGGGCTTCCCTCTACTTATTTGTCCTACTTCTGTCTTCCAAATAAATTCCACTGTTTTCATGACAGATGGACAGATATTGGAAAATGACTGATTTTTGCCTTTTTCAGATTAAACGTTCTTTGTTCACTGTGTCAATCACTGTCCTCTAAGCTATCAGTGTCCCCTCATTGTGTGCCTTCAGCAAGCCATTGTGACCTCTGTGTGGTCTGAGTACACTTGGGTCCTCAACCAGAGCAGGGCTCAGTGTACAGGGACAGGCTAGGAGGCCAGCCTCCAGTGGTTTCCGTACCAGCTCCATCATTTCCTTGTTGTGTTCTCTTGGGCAAGTCACATAACACTCTGTGCCTCAGTTTCCCCTTGTGTAAAATGAGACTAAGAATGCCACCTACCTCAAAAAGTTGCCGTGAGATTAAATGAGGTAGTATAGGTAAAGCACGTAGAGTAGCTCCTGGCCCAAAGTATATGCTCAGGAAATGATAGTTGTTATTCTTACTATTGTTATAATTGGTGTTGGAATAACCTTTCTGTTCCTGCAGCCTCATTATTTCAGGACTCACATCATATGTTGGTTTACCGATGCTGGGGATAATTGACAGTAATCTGCTTTGGCTATAGGTTCCTCTCAGCTCAGCAAAGAGTCTGGGGCAGAGTCCATGTTCAAGAAATGCTGGCTAAATATCTTGGCTTTTGAAAATACTCTTAAACAGAACATAGGAAGGATTTCTCCTCTTATTTTCCCATGTGAAATGATATATTCCTGTAGCTATATTCTCAAATTTTAATGGCTGATGTGCTGTTAAGGATTCTTTGAAAAAGTTGTTATAAACTGCCATTCATTTTAAGCCTTAATTAAAAATGGTGGAGAGGCACCACTTCTTGTGATAAAATATACGGAAGGTTTGGGTTTTCAGTGTATATAGATCTGGTCACAATTGAACTCTAAGTTCCAGACCAAATTCTACATCATCCTTCATGAAACTTCCACATTGACTTCCAGGAGGTTGTGTGTGTGTGTGTGTTTTAATTTATTTTCATAACCACTGGCTTAAATGTTTTCCCTCTGTAGTTGAAGAAGACAATGTTGACTTATTATGAATAAGTACCTCTGAATGCCTTCCCTTCCTGCCTCTTACCCTGCTTCTCTGGAGTTTCTGGAGGACTGACATTGTTAACAAAAGGGTTTTTACAAGGCTCATCTCCTCGTAGAAGCAGCTGGGAGACAAAGTCTGAGACAGAAACTTTAAAAGGAAGCAGACCTCCGATATTTGCATCTTCCTTAAATAGAAGTAAACAAAGTATTTAACAGTACCATTTTCATCTGTTCTTACAGTTCTACCCATTGGGTGAAGTTCTCCCCATAGTTCTGGATGTGAACGGGCAAAGTGAGTTTTATATACCTGCTCTGAAACACTGTTCAAAAGTATGAGCCTCAGCCCTGGAGAATGTATTGACCTGTCCTTGTTACCTGCAGTTATTTTAAAAATTTGCCCACTGTCCTGATTACTGCCTTGGCATAACACATTTAGGGAAGTGTTTCCTGGCTCTAAAGCAAATGTGTGCTAAAACGTGGAAAACACCGCATTTCAGGCAAGGTTCCCAGTTTACTGCTCTACACATTCTCATAAGAAAGCTAATAAAACTACACATCTGCTCTGATTCTTGTTTTCATGGTTCGTGCAATAGGATGCATCCCGACTCCAATGTTAACTTTCACTGAAGGGCTTTGGATGCTGAATTTTATTAAACAATAGTGCACTTTAATTTCAACAGATGCCCTTGATTCTTTAATAGCATAGCTTTTGTTCTGCTAAGTCTCAACTTCTAATAATGTAAGGACGACTGGAGAGCAACTCAATATGACCTGCTATAGGCTTGACTGGCTGTAAAAAGTCTTTGAGTCAAATAGTAGTTGTTTTTCAGATTCCTTAAATTTAGGGAATCCCATTTCTAGTTTCTGGAAGGAGAAGTTAATCATACTTTCTAGTGCTTTAACTGAGTGTGTTAAAGTTAACATATAATACTCTAAGCCTTAGACTTTTTTCCTACTTTTTCTCTTTTTCAGAAAATAGATTTTCTATTTGTTATATATATATTTTGAGAAGAGAGTTGAAATTTCTGACTATAATTTTAGATTTTTCTATTTCTTCCTCAAGTCCCACTGGTTTTTGCTTCATGTATTTGAAGTTCTGTCAGTAGATGCAGAAACATCCAGGATCATTATGGATTCTTAGTAAACTGACTTATTTATCATTAGGAAATGATCCCTCCTTATACATTGTAAGACTGTTTGCCCTGAAATTTATTTTGTCCTTTATTAATATCATTTGATTTTTGCTAGCATGGTATATTGTTTTCTATCCTTTCACTTTAATTTTTAATAGCTCTGCTAAGGTATAAAAGATAATAAAATAATCTGTGTGTATTTAAAGTGTACAGTTTTACAAGTTTTAACATATGCAGCCATCATCATACTCAACATTATCAATATGTCTGTCACCCCAAAAGTTTCCTTATGCCCCTTTGTACTCCCGACCTTCTGCTTCTCCCGGTCCGGTCCCTTTACCACTCTCCAAGCCGTCACAGATCTGGGGGGAAAAAAAAGAGATTATCTCTTTATCACTGGTTTTAAGTACTTTCAATATGATGTGTCCTGGTGTAGTTTTCTTTATGTTTCTGGTCTTTGGAGTTAAGCTGTTTGGATCTTTGGTTTTATTGTTTTCACCAATTTGGAAATTTTCCAGCCATTATTTCTTCAAATATTTTTTCTTTCTTGCCCTCTTGACACTCTCCCCTGGAGTCTCCAATTAGACATATATCCAGTCATTTAAAGTTATCCCACAGCCCACTGAGGCTCTGTTAATTTTTTTTTTAAGAATTGTTTTCTCTGTGGGTTTCATTTGGAATCATTTCTATTGCTGTGTCTTCAAGTTCACCACTCTTTTTCTGCAGTTAATCTAACTTGTCATTAATCTCATTCCATGTATTTTTTTCATTTCATAAACTGTAGTTTTCACCTATAGAAGTTTGTTTTGGGCTGGCTTTATATTGTCTGTGTCTGCACTTAACTTTTTTTTTTTTTTTATGGCTACTTTATTTATTTATTTATTTATTTTAGGCTGTGTTGGGTCTTCGTTTCGTGCGAGGGCTTTCTCTAGTTGTGGCAAGCGGGGGCCACTCTTCATCGCGGTGCGCCGGCCTTTCACTATCACGGCCCCTCCTGTTGCGGGGCACAGGCTTCAGATGCACAGGCTCAGTAGTTGTGGCGCACAGGCCCAGTTGCTCCGTGGCATGTGGGATCTTCCCAGACCAGGGCTCGAACCCGTGTCCCCTGCATTAGCAGGCAGACTCTCAACCACTGCATCATCAGGGAAGCCCTGCACTTAACTTTTGAATGTATGGAATGTATACAGTTTTAAGGGCTGTTTGCCTGTCCCTGTCTGGTATTCCAACATCTGGGCCAGCAGCTCTAGGTCAGTTTTGACTTATTGATTCTTCCCATTGTTATGGATCATATCTCCCTGCTGTTTTGCATGCCTGGTAATTTTCTTATTGAATTCCAAATATTTTTCACTTTACATTTTTGGATGTTAGATATTTTTTGTATTCCTATAAATGTTCTTGAGCTTATTCTGGGGTGCAGTTAAGCTACTTGAAAACAGTATGCTCTTGCTTTCAGAATTTGTTAGGTGAAACTGAAGCATTGCTCAAACTAAGCTAATCCCTTCCCCCCCCATACTAAGGCAAGATGCTTATTTATACTCTGCTCAATGCCCCATGAATTATGAATTTTTCCAGTCTGACTAGCGGGAATAGGCACCGTGCCCATACTTGTGTGTGTGTGTTTGAGGCACTGTTACCTCTGTTCCTCTCAGATGATTTTCCCCAGTCTTGAGTGGTTTCCTCATATGCAATTTTTCATTAGTACTCAGCTGAATCCTCGAGGGGACCCTCTGTAGAACTTTTTTTTAGAACTTTTCTCTCTCTGTAGCTCTCTCCTCTCCCTGGACTCAGCTCCATCTCAATTTAGAGAATCCACTGGGCTCCCCTTCCTTCACTGTGTCCTGGAATATCTCTCAGGCTTTAAAGTCAGGCAATAGTAGAGCTCACCTTATTTCTTTCCTGTCTTCCAGAGACCTCTGCCTTTCATTTCTTGGTGTCCAGTGTCTTGCAAAGTTTAATTTGTCAATTTTTTGTTGTTTCATGTGAGAGAGTATGAATGGTCCTCATCACTCTATCTTGGTCAGAAGTAGAAGTCATTTCAGCATTTAAAGAAGGTCTGCATAATTATTAAGCTCTCTCAGATTGTGGTATATGGTTCATATAGCATTCACATTATTTTTCAGTCATATTTCCTGCATTGAAATTTGCTCATTATGGTGTTTGACTACAAAATGTTAGCAAATGTTAATAATACTCTTGGGCCTTTGTTCCTTAAGCCATTCAGTTACATTTGATTAGTCTCAAACTTTATGAAGAACATAGTGAGAAGCATGATTAATATTTATAATATGCAATTATATTTTGTATTATAGTAAGTATAAAGTGGCTTCTGTGTTGAGCAGCAAAAAGTGAAAGGATTGCCTGTTAAAATTAAGCGGTGTGATTTTGGCCGCATTATATGGTGAAATGAAAACTTTTTCTTCACTCTATGCTATCTGGGGTGTGTGTGTGTGTCTTCACTGTAACAAGGTATCGTAAGTTAAACATAGAATTTGTGAGTGTTTCAGATCCACCAGAGGGCAGACAGCAGAAGCAAGAAGAACTACAATTCTGCAGCCTGTGGAACAAAAGCCACATTCAAAGAAAGATAGACAAAAAAAAAAAAAAAAAAGGCAGAGGGCTAGAGGGCTATGTACCAGATGAAGGAACAAGATAAAACCCCAGATAAACAACTAAGTGAAGTGGAGATAGGCATCCTTCCAGAAAAAGAATTCAGAATAATGATAGTGAGGATGATCCAGGACCTCGGAAAAAGAATGGAGGCAAAGATCAAGAAGATGCAAGAAATGTTTAACGAAGACCTAGAAGAATTAAAGAACAAACAAACAGAGATGAACACTACAATAGCTGAAATGAAAAATACACTAGAAGGAATCAATAGCAGAATAACTGAGGTAGAAGAACGGATAAGTGACCTGGAAGACAGAATGGTGGAATTCACTGCTGCAGAACAGAATAAAGAAAAAAGAACGAAAAGAAGACAGCCTAAGAGACCTCTGGGACAACATTAAATGCACCAACATTCACATTATAGGGGTCCCAGAAGGAGAAGAGAGAGAGAAAGGACCTGAGAAAATATTTGAAGAGATTATAGTAGAAAACCTCCCTATCATGGGAAAGGAAACAACCACCCAAGTCCAGGAAGTGCAGAGAGTCCCAGGCAGGATGAACCCAAGGAGAAACACACCGAGACACACAGTAATCACACTGACAAAAATTAAAGACAAAGAAAAATTATTGAAAGGAACAATGGAAAAACAACAAATAATATACAAAGGAACTCCCATAAGTTTAACAGCTGATTTCTCAGCAGAAACTCTACGAGCCAGAAGGGAGTGGCATGACATATTTAAAGTGATGAAAGGGAAGAACCTACAACCAAGATTACAACCAAGATTCGATGGAGAAATCACAAGCTTTACAGACAAGCAAAAGCTAAGAGAATTCAGCACCACCAAACCAGCTCTACAACAAATGCTAAAGGAACTTCTCTAAGTGGGAAACACAAGAGAAGAAAAGGACCTACAAAAACAATCCCAAAACAATTAAGAAAATGGTAATAGGAACATACTTATTGATAATCACCTTAAACGTGAATGGATTAAATGCTCCAACCAAAAGACACAGGCTTGCTGAATGGATACAAAAACAAGACCCATCTATATGCTGTCCACAAGAGTCCCACTTCAGACCTAGGGACACATACAGACTGAAAGTGAGGGGATGGAAAAAGATATTCCATGCAAATGGAAATCAAAAGAAAGCTGGAGCAGCAATACTCAAATCAGATGAAATAGACTTTAAAATAAAGAATGTTACAAGAGACAAGGAAGGACACTACATAATGATCAAGGGATCAATCCAAGAAGAAGATATAACAATTATAAATATATATGCACCCAACATAGGGACACCTCAATACATAAGGCAAATGCTAATGGCTATAAAAGAGGAAGTCAACAGTAATGCAATAATAGTGAGGGACTTTAACACCTCAGATGCACCAATGGACAGATCATCCAGACAGAAAATTAATAAGGAAACACAAGCTTTAAATGACACAATAGACCAGATAGATTTAATTGATATTTATAGGACATACCATCTGAAAACAACAGATTTTACTTTCTTCTCAAGTGCACATGGAACATTCTCCAGGATAGATCACATCTTGGATCACAGATCAAGCCTCAGTAAATTTAAGAAAATTGAAATCATATCAAGCATCTTTTCCGACCACAGTGCTATGAAATTAGAAATAAATTACAGGGAAAAAACCATAAAAAACACAAACACATGGAGGCTAAACAATACGTTACTAAATAACCAAGAGATCACTGAAGAAATCAAAGAGGAAATCGAAAACCACCTAGAGACAAATGACAATGAAAACATGTTGATCCAAAACCTATGGGATGAAGCAAAAGGAGTTCTGAGAGGGAAGTTTATAGCAATACAATACAACCTCAAGAAACAAGAAAAATATCAAATAAACAATCTAACCTTACACCTAAAAGAACTAGAGAAGGAAGAACAAACAAAACCCAAAGTTAGTAGAAGGAAATAAATCATAAAGATCAGAGCAGAAATAAATGAAATAGAAACAAAGAAAACATTAGCAAAGATCAATAAATCTAAAAGCTTGTTTTTTGAGAAGATAAACAAAGCTGATTAACCTTTAGCCAGACTCATCAAGAAAAAGAGGGAGAGGACTCAAATCAATAAAATTAGAAATGAAAAAGGAGAAGTTACAATGGACACCACAAAAATACAAAGCATCCTAAGAGACTACTACAAGCAACTCTATGCCAATAAAATGGACAGCCTGGAAGAAATGGACAAATTCTTAGAAAGGTATAACCTTCCAAGACTGAACCAGGAAGAAACAGAATATGAACAGACAAATCACAAGTAATGAAATTGAAACTGTGATTAAAAATCTTCCAGCAAACAAAAATCCAGGACCAGATGGCTTCACAGGTGAATTCTATCAAATATTCAGAGAATAGCTAACACTCATCCTTCTCTTCCAAAAAGTTGCAGAGAAGAAACACTCCCAAACTCATTCTATGAGGCCACCATCACCCTGATACCAAAACCAGACAGAGATACTCCAAAAAAAGAAAATTACAGACCAATATCACTGATGAATATAGATGCAAAAATCCTCAGCAAACTACTAGCAAACAGAATCCAACAACAAATTACAAGGATCATACACCATGATCAAGTGGGACTTATCCCAGGGTTGCAAGGATTCTTCAATATACCCAAATCTGTCAATGTGATATGCCATATTAACAAATTGAAGAATAAAAACCATATGATCATCTCAATAGATGCAGAAAAAGCTTTTGACAAAATTCAACACCCATTTATGATAAAAACTCTCCAGAAAGTTGGCATAGAGGGAACCTACCTCAACATAATAATGGCCATATATAACAAACCCTCAGCAAACATCGCTCTCAATGGTGAATAACTGAAAGCATTTCCTCTAAGATCAGGAACAAAACAAGGATGTCCACTCTCGCCACTATTATTCAACATAGTTTTGGAAGTCCTAGCCACGGCGATCAGAGAAGAAAAAAAAAAAGAATACAAATTGGAAAAGAAGTAAAAGTGTCACTGCTTGCAGACAACATGATACTATACATAGAGAATCCTAAAGATGCCACCAGAAAATTACTAGAGCTAATCAAGGAATTTGGTAAAGTTGCAGGATACAAAATTAATGCACAGAAATCTCTTGCATTCCTATACACTAATGATGAAAAAATCTGAAAGTAAAATTAAGAAAACACTCCCATTTACCATTGCAACAAAAAGAATAAAATATCTAGGAATAAACCTACCTAAGGAGACAAAAGACCTCTATGCAGAAAATTATAAGACACTGATGAAAGAAATTAAAGATGATACAAATAGATGGAGAGGTATACCATGTTCTTGGACTGGAGGAATCAACATTGTGAAAATGACTATACTACCCAAAGCAATCTACAGATTCAATGCAATCCCTATCAAACTACCAATGGCATTTTTCACTGAACTAGAACAAAAAATTTCACAATTTGTATGGAAACACAAAAGACTCCGAATAGCCAAAGCAATCTTGAGAAAGAAAAACAGAGCTGGAGGAATCAGGCTCCCTGACTTCAGACTATACTACAAAACTACAGTAATCAAGACAATATGGTAGTGGCACAAAAAGAGAAATATAGATCAATGGAACAGGATAGAAAGCCTAGAGATAAACCCATGCACGTATGGTCAACTAATCTATGACAAAGGAGGCAAGGATATACAATGGAGAAAAGACAGCCTCTTCAATAAGTGGTGCTGGGAAAACTGGACAGCTACATGTAAAAGAATGAAATTAAAATACTCCCTAACACCATATACAAAAATAAACTCCATATGGATTAAAGACTTAAATGTAAGACTAGACACTATAAAACTCTTAGAGGAAAACACAGGAAGAGCACTCTTTGACATAAATCACAGCAAGATCCTTTCTGACCCACTTCCTAGAATAATGGAGATAAAAACAAAAGTAAAGAAATGGACCTATTGAAACTTAAAAGCTTTTGCACAGCAAAAGAAACCATAAACAAGACGAAGGCAACCCTCAGAATAGGAGAAAATATTTCCAAACGAATCAGTGGACAAAGGGTTAATCTCCAAAATATATAAACAGCTCATGCAGCTCAATATTAAAAAAACAAACAACCCAATCAAAAAATGGGCAGAAGACCTAAATAGACATTTCTCCAAAGAAGACATACAGATGGCCAAGAGGCACATGAAAAGCTGCTCAGCATCACTAATTATAAGAGAAATGCAATTCAGAGCTACAATTAGGTATCACCTCACACCAGTTAGAATTGGCATCATCAGAAAATCTACAAACAAGAAATGCTGGCGAGGGTGTGGAGAAAAGGGAACCCTCTTGCACCGTTGGTGGGAATGTAAATTGATACAGCCGCTATGGAGAACAGTATGGAGGTTCCTTAAAGAACTAAAAATAGAATTACCATATGACCCAGCAATCCCACTACTGGGCATATACCCAGAGAAAACCATATTCAAAAAGACACATGCACTGCAATGTTCATTGCAGCACTATTTACAATAGCCAGGTCATGGAAGCAACCTAAATGCCTATCGACAGACGAATGGATAAAGAAGATGTCGTACATATATACAGTGGAATATTAGTCATAAAAAGGGACGAAACTGGGTCATTTGTAGAGACGTGGATGGACCTATAGACTGTCATACAGAGTAAAGTTAAGTCAGAAAGAGAAAAACAAATATCGTATATTAACGCATATATGTGGAACCTAGAAAAATGGTACAGATGAACCAGTTTGCAGGGCAGAAATTGAGACACAGAAGTAGAGAACAAACGTACAGACACCAAGGGGGGAAAGCGGCGGGGGTGTTGGTGGTGGTGGGATGAATTGGGAGATTGGGATTGACATGTATACACTAATGTGCATAAAATAGATAACTAATAAGAACCTGCTGTGTAAATAAATAAATTAATTAAATTAAATTAAAAAAAAAAAAGAACCTGTGAGTGTTTCAAGATGCTACAGTTTGCTTTCAGAATCTGTCATTCCAAAGGAGGTCTGCAGCAGTTTTTGCCATGGTGGTTTTCTTAATTAAAAATAATCCTGTAGGGGCTTCCCTGGTGGCGCAGTGGTTGAGAGTCTGCCTGCTAATGCAGGGGACACAGGTTCGAGCCCTGGTCTGGGAAGATCCCACATGCTGCGGAGCAACTAGGCCCGTGAGCCACAACTACTGAGCCTGCGCGTCTGGAGCCTGTGCTCCGCAGCAAGAGAGGCCGCGATGGTGAAAGGCCCGCGCACCGCGATGAGGAGTGGTCCCCACTTGCCGCAACTGGAGAAAGCCCTCGCACAGAAACGAAGACTCAACACAGCCATAAATAAATAAATAAATAAATAAAAGAACGTGAATTTCTAAAAAAAACAAAGAAAAAAAAAGTTAAAAAAAAATAATCCTGTAATAAGAAATAGAAAGAAGGTTGTTATTAAATATTTAGACACTGGCTGAGTGAGCATGGAATATTCTGGTAATTTAACATATTTAGTAATATGTGCTTACTGCAACTATATTGCTAAGATTTTGAATAGCATTGGAATGGGGTGCTTTTCTAAGTGAGCTTCAAAGATAGGCTTCTTTCTGGAGCTTATAGACCCTGAATATTTGAAGAGTTCAATGCTGCACCAGGAATCCTAAGATACCTAGGTCTGCTCAAGGTCTGTCTGCTCCTTGAAGCTTAGGGTCAAATATTAAACAAGATCTTCACTGCTTGCCTTCCTGTTAGTGATCTTCTCAGACATTTCCCCAGGAAGAGGCTTTACCCACTGTTGTTTTCTTAATATATTTTACCTAGAGGGAATTTTTTGGCCAAAATAATTTTTGGAAAATAAGCTTTAAATTTTTTGATGTTTCCCTTTCTAAACCCACATTTATCTGTATCTCAAGTATACTCTGCTCCTCTAATTCTTAAATAAGATACAAAAATGCATTTTGATTTTAATTCCATTTAAAGCTTATGTATAGATTTAAAAAACAAACAGAAGGTGAATTCAGTTCAATAAATATTTGTTGAGCAGCTGTTCTCTGTAAAGCATAGTGACAGTCTATTTTGAATAATAATGATGCAAATTATCAAAAGATTTATAATTTATTTTCAGGCAGATAGACATGTAAACCCAATAATTTAACTCATGATTAATTGACATAAAATCATATTACAGGTTCTCTCCTTCTCCCTTCAATAGACAGCAAGCTCTTTGAGAGCAAGAACTGTATTTTTAGGCCAGATTGTATCCCTAATACCTACAGGCAAAGGATCTGGTAGGCGAAGGTGGAGAGGCTATAGTAGGCTGTAGAATCCGCAGTTAAAATTCAATAGACGTGGTAATGCATTGGATTGGGGTGATGGATTCAGCAACTATTCTGAAATGGCTGAAACAAGGTTCCCAGAGGGATGGGGCTCTGGAGGTAGCATGCGGTCAGTGCCGGAAGGAAATTGAATGACATTCTCAGAAATTAACAGAAAGATATAGCATATTTTCACACCTTTAGTTTTATCATTTTCCTTAGTGCCCTTGTCTCACCCTCTTTTTCAGCTCTTTAGAAGAGTTCCTTGGCGTGGTTTATTTTTATGATTGGACTATATGATAATTTATGACTGGATAAATTATTCACAATACTATTTTCTGCTACTAGGAGTGCCAAAATCTAATTAGAGCTACCTCAGAAAATATATATTCCAAAAATTGCTTTTTACCCTGTTAAAAAAATATATGATTTCCCATAGCTAATAGAGGAGTGACATTTAAGAACCTATGCTGATAGAGAATGGACTTGAAGACATGGGGAGGGGGAAGGGTAAGCTGGGACGAAGTGAGAGAGTGGCACTGATATATATACACTACCAAATGTAAAATAGATAGCTAGTGGGAAGCAGCTGCATAGCACAGGGAGATCAGCTCGGTGCTGTTCGACCACCTAGAGGGGTGGGATAGGGAGGGTGGGAGGGAGACGCAAGAGGGAGAGGATATGGGGATATATGTATACATATAGCTGATTCACTTGTTATACTGCAGAAACTAACACAACATTGTAAAGCAATTATATTCCAATAAAGATGTTAAGAAAAAAGAACCTATGGTGATAATTAGTACTGAGATTAGTATGTGTGTATATACATTTATGTATTTGCCATATAAAAATCCATGCCATATTGTACGTTTTTCAATTTAAATAATGATTTACATTATGTATACATTATTCTAAGAGTTATCCTGATTTCTCTTTTGTCAGTCTGCACATTTTATGAAAATAATTTGTGACAGTGATTGATTTAAATGAACCCACTTCTGAGAAAGTGATTGTTTTAATTTAAAATGTTGGGTATTTTTTTCCCTGTACCTGAAGGCAGCTGGACTGATTTGCATTCCTTTCAGTTCTCAGTGTTGAGGCTAATATATTATGAAACATCTTTTTTTTTTCCTTGATATACATGCACATTAGCTTTCATTATTTCTATTTTAATTAATATCAGAGAGCATAGTTAGAGTTTCACTCAAGGAGTATCCTCAGAACATTTTTAGTAAAATGTGCAGGCACAGTAAATACAAAAGACAAAACAAAAGGAAAAGGATAATTAAGACAGGCTAAGTTTTCATATTTTCTTAAGCAGAGTAGATATTCTGAATGCGTAAGTATTTTAAAAGAGAATAAAGAACTCTAACAATTTCATAAGCTGGAAAATATTTTGCATTTTTTATTTGGCTAACTAAAATATAGGTGTGGGACTTCAGATATTTTTATTCATCCTTCAATTATTAATTGAGAGTCCAAGTTGTAGGAGTTTGGGCTATATCGGTATTGCAAATAAGATCATTGATTTTGTAGCACTTTGTCCCCAAACCTTCTTATCCCGTTAGTTTAAAGAAAAATGTGAACATGCACCTCAATATGTTTGTTTCACACAAGCAATATTTCCATTCTTTTATATCCTAAGGCATAATATTCATTTAGAGTGAGGTTCCATTCTTATCACAGTAGATGTATTTCAGATCGTCTTCTAAACATTTTTAGAATCATTTGGCTGACTTCATGTGAGATTTGAATAGATTATCATTATTTCGATACTTACTTCCACGCTTATTTTTAACCACATAATCCATGTAGAAGATATGTCATCTTTGTTATTTTCTTCATGTTAAGCTTTTGCTTGCTTTTTTTTGTTTTTTTGTACCACCTTTGATCCATACTATCTCTGGGATTTTTTTTCCCCTGCACTATCCTAACTTTAGTTAAACTAAATAATATAACTTATCAGCCCGCTTAACCAGGAGCACATAAATTTCAACATACTGTAAAGCATTCACTGGGAGCAGTGACTGAGAGCCGGGGTCACTGGGCCAGCCCCTCAGCATTATGGGATGCCCCACCTGCCTCAGGTACTTCAAGGACCTAATGTGACACGTGACTCTGAAGACACTGATGTCAATTCGTGTCAAGTATTAGTGAAGCTTAAGTTCTTTCTCATTTTTGGAGATAATAAAATAGTAAGTTCTAATACTGGGTCTTCATACCCTGCAGTGCACTCTCCTACAATCCCCTTGGCCAGGAGAGACGCTCCACTTTGGACACCGTTGCTTTAAATTGCTGCACAATCTGGGTCCTATCCATTCCGGCAGTTATGTGAGATTTTCTTGGTCCTTTTTTGTCAACTTTTCTCTCACGGAGTCATAAAATAATACATGTAAGTTATCTGTCCAGCACATATTAGACGGAAGTTGAGACTTGTATTGAAGTAGAGTGAGAAAATGAAGGGTTAGAGCCTTCTATTCACAGTAGGTCTAGAAGATTAGTCATACCTTTGTGTGACTGCACGTAACTGATGTGGTTGTGTTGTCAGTAAAATTGTCTTGTTTTGTTTTTGCTGTGATTATTTGGTTGCATACTTTAGGCTTAGGGAGAAAGCGTTTTTTTATTTGTCTGTTTTAATTATTTGAAAGACTGACTTTAAGCTATAAATGGCCACATTGCACAATGGCCAATTATATAAATAAGGATCACAGTAAAGGTTTTATGGACATGTGATTATGTGCAAAGAGAAAATATTAAGTGGAATTCTTGAAAAGTTGGGGCAGCCAGTTAATCTACAACAGTAATAGGTGTTTAGTTTACTTGCATATACGTATGCAATATTATTTGCAAGTAGGTACAAAATGCTATTTTAACTCATTCTTTCTCAAAGCCATTAATAGATTTACTAAAATTTCTGCATTTGCATTATAAAATTAGCATGCCATCATGATAGGATATTTTGCAAATAATAAAATATTGAAAGATAAATATTCCAATAACCATCAAAATAGAGTTAGATTTAACATTCTGGCATATTCTCCCCCATTTTCTCTATGGATAGTATTTTTTACATAGTCATGCTCATGTCGTATATACATATGTTGTTACACAAAACTTTATACCACACTGAGGATTTATTTTGGGGCTAGAAGTGCAGAAAGTACAATTACCTGATCAAAAGTTGTGGACATTTTTAAGGCTTTTCCGTGATTTCTGTCGTAGTTTTCATGTTGTTGTTCCAGTTTTCACTTTTACCTGCAATATGCAATTACTGGAAAATTACACCTTTGTCAGTATGCATTCAAGAAATATATACTGCATAGCTCTCATTTATCTAGACCCAGGAAATGCCACGGTGAGCAATAGCGTACATTTCAGTTTTCCTTATGAAACTTACAGTCTAGGTTGGAGACAGACATCAGTCATACAAGTGCACAAATAAATGTGGAATTAAAGTTCTGAATTATAGAGCAGAATGTTAATGTCTGTTTAATCTCAGTGGTGGGTGCATGGATGTAGGTTGTGTTGCTTTCTCTATCTTTTAATGTATGAATAATATTTCCAAATGAAATCATTTTGATATTTACAAAATGTTACACCTGTAAAGAATGCTGCCATAAAAGCATTCCAAGGAGGAGTCTGACCCCTTCTGAGGTGTCAGGCAAGTGCCCCAAAGGAAGTACTGGTGGAGTCAAACTTGGGAAGAAGAAAAAGGAGTAACTAGGCAAAGACATGTGCACGTGGGGCTGTGTGCACAGGTGCACAGGGGAGCCTCTCTAGGGAAGCGGATGTATTTGAGACACGTAAGGTTAAGGGAACAGGATAAAGGTGGGAGATTATGGGATCTTTGTAGGCAGCCCACAGTGACCCAGGTTGGGCTATGCGCTGAAGATGGCGTGGGAACAGTAGAAACCAAGGTCGGGCAGATAGGATGGGGCCCCACTGCTGCAGGGTGCGAGTAATTCAGCGGATATTGGAGAGTGGCTGCATATTTCCTCATCTGATGGATCGGAACAGGCATACTGCAGGTTGTAAGACCACCTAGGAGCGGCCACTGGGGGCTGAACTGCTGCTGGCCGTGAACATAGAAAAAGGGAAAAGAGTGAAGGAGATTTTCAAGACAGCATCTGTAGGAATTGGGCAACCCATTAGGTGGAATAAAAAAGGCAAGCATGGTGTTGGTCTCAGGGGGTTGACAATGTTAACCTCAGTGTCAAGTCAGGAGTTGACTTTTGGCTGAAGTTGGTGGAGATGGGGGAATTAAAGTGAAAATGATACTGTAGGAATTTAAACGTATACAGTATTAAATTTATAATTTTGGTGAGGGTTTTATGGGTAGAGATTTATTGGAAATGTAGCCAATGGCAAAGTAGGGCAGATCTTAGAAGAGATTTTCAAGAAATTTGGTCATTTCTAACTTTATGTTATTGCTTTATATTATAGATTCAGCTCCAAGTATGCAGGGTTAGGGGTTAGACACAGCTAGAGATAATCTTCGAGAACCTAGTTTAAGAAAACAGATGAGTTTGTATTTTATTTTAAGTTTTTAAGATGGTTTAATTCAATTGTTCGATTTTTACAGGCCACATAATTTAGTAGTTAAGTGGGCAGGATCATGTCAACCCCAGCTTTGCACTTATTAGTCATATGCTCTTTGTCAAATTAATTCACTGTTCTGTGTCTTCACTTTCTCATCATCAAAATGGGCTTCCTATTAAGTAAGTTGTGGTGAAAATTCAATGAGTCAATCCTGGCCCCTGAGAAGAACGCGGTCGATGTTATTACAGTTTCTAAAACAAACAAACAAATAATGTGAAACTATGTAAATAGAAATCAATTTGGTTTTTCTTGTCTTTAAATAAGAACTCAAAAACACAATTTCATGTTTTACTTGTCCTTTCTTATCAGACATGAGGTGTGATGACAAATTAGGCCCTTAACCTAATGTCCTTCAGGTTCACTTCTGTTGTCACAAATGGCAGGATTTCCTTTTCTTTTATGGCTGAATAATATTCCATTGTATATCTACACCACATATTTTTTTTATCCATTCATCTATTGATGGACACTTAGGTTGTTTCCATGCTTTGGCCACTGTGAATAATGCCTCAGTGAACATGGGGGTGCAAATATCTCTTTGAGATCCTGATTTCATTTCCTTTGCATGTATACCCAGAAGTGAGATTCCTGGAGCAAATGGATCATATTTCTATTTTTCATTTTTTGAGGAACCTCCATCCTGTTTTCCACTGGGACTGCACCTATTTTACATTCCCACCAACAGTGCACAAAGGTCCCCTTTTCTCTGCATCCTCTCCAGTGTTTGTTCTCTCTTATCTTTTTGTTAATACGAAAAACAAAGGAGAAGGGCTCTCGCTGTGTACGTGTGAAGGGACTTGCGGGGGTTATGGGTCTTCTCACTGCCTTGCCTGATGTACGTAATTCAAGTGCAGAAGATATAGTTGCTATGATATAGGATTACTAAAAATAAGTGATCCAGAACATAAAGGTTTTGCAGAAAAACTGTCAATCTCTAAAATGCTCTATATGTTTTCATGGCAACTAAGAATCCCTACCCTTGTCTGCGCCTTTGTTCCCTTCCTTTTCTGTGCTACCTGTTTTCAGTGACAAGCAGAAATATGATGCAGCAAAACTAGGAAAAGTCCTCAGTGCTTAAAGGGTCAGTAGCCCAGCCAAGTCTTATTGGATGATGGGCAGATTAAGGCACAAGAGTAATTTTTTTCACTAATGCACATCTTAGAATTATGTGATTTTTAAAATTATATACTACAGAGTAAGGAACATACGTGACACAATCCTAATAATCACGTAGATGTTTCTTTTCAAAATCCTACTCTTCCAAAAACACCTGTATTCTAACATGCTTGATCACATGGATGCTGTGATTTTCATGTATTATTTTTCAGGTTTTCTTCAATATCATAGTATCTTTGAAGAAAATCTGTGTACCATGGGGTCATTTTTCAAATTCAGATATACATAGAAACAGATGCTCTCACTTTCTAATTTCTCGAGAACTAAACATAAGGCTGAGGATATTCTGTTTTGAATAGCTTTTTATGTTTGTTTTTGCATGTGGTTTTTCTTGTGTGTGTTCAGCTGTTTGCAAGTTCATCATTTTATGATTGATTACAAGATGCTTTGTTTCATCATTCTGTAATATCCTCCTGTTTTGACAGCATGATCGCATTTGCATGTCCTATCCAGGGGTGGTGGAGAGATGCCAGTTGCCATTGCGGGAATTCTGATGTCCCCCATCAAATCTAGTCATGAGATGAGGATGGCCTTTGAAAAGACACATGCAAATGTTTAAGAAGCCTTTAACAAGGTTTCTTAAAGCCAGAAGTTTGCAAAACTCTTGTCCTGCCATCCTGAATGGTATTAGTTTAAACTATTAAGCTAGTTAGTTTAGGACTTAACTAATAACTAAACTAACAGATTAAGCAGTTTAATCGTTACCTAAACAACCATGTAAATACACACATATCAGTTTCATAAAATGACCTATTAGCTTCAGCTGACGACTGCAGTTTCTTCACCTTCTGTGATTAGCATCTTCCAGGTTTGAGAAATACAGAGGCATCTGGGAAACATAAAATAAAAGGTGCTATGTCCATAAAATACCCTCTTACTTCTGAAAAAGAAAGAAAAGAAACAGAAAAGAAAAAAGAAATTCAATTGTGACACATTGTGAGGCTTATGACCACTATGTTTGCCTTTCAGATCCCCAGCTCAAGGGTATAGTGACCAGGTTATATTGCAGGCAAGGCTACTACTTGCAAATGCACCCCGATGGAGCTCTCGATGGAACCAAGGATGACAGCACTAATTCTAGTAAGTGACAACCTCAGGCCACCAGTGAACACAATTGGTAGAAGATATGCTGCTACTTAAATGACTTAAAAATACACTTGCAAATATTGGGTTATGTTCATTCATTTTTACAAATGTTACACAATAGAGTGCCATTGACAATTTTACTTGGACCACATGGATGGAAATATTCATAGAGCCACAAAAGAAACCTGTCATTTTAAGAGACGTATTAGTTAATCTTTTCAGTTTTTTTTTTCCAAACAATTGTCATATCCAGCATTATTGTTACTTTAATCTCATTATCATCAAAGTCAAGTAACTACACTGACACGTTCAGGTGAAAGTTGATTACATGTTTACTTTGGAAGTTTTATCTTTATTAGGCCTGTAGCTTCTTAATGATAACTGGAAATTCAAGAGCTACAAGGATTAGTTGTTTCAAATAATAGAAATGTTATGTTTCAAATAATAGAAATATTATTTTTCAAATTCTTTGTGTTCAACAAGAAAAGATAATATCTTTCTTTATAGAGAGAACATGAAGGCTGTGTGCTTTTAAATGCATTGTACAAATTGTTTATTTGATAAAATTGGGTCTGTGCTTTTAATTTTTTTTATTTAAAAAGCCACCCACTTTCCCTTGTTTTAATGTCTGTCTTCATTTTACTATTTCTTTATATGTAACTTTTCTTTGTATTTTTATTCTGGTGCCTGCCCCTCTTGTTCAATTGTGTTTTCCTTTCCCATTTTCTGTTCATACTGGCCTCTGATTCCCTTTAGTTTAGCACATCAGTTCTAAAATAGACACACTTTTTATTGCTCGGGAGAATTAGTGAAAAGCAAAAATTGATTTTATTAGAAATATTTAATCACATATTACTAGTAGATATGAATCTTTTCATTGATTTATCATTTATCCTTCATATACAGAACATCATTCTATGGAAAGAAGGAGGCTTTGAATACATATAACCAAATTATAGATTCTTCCTGTTTTAAAATCTAGTAATCAACTGTTGAGAAGCACTGATTCTGAGAGCAGCTAATGATATAGACTATTTTTGCATTTGGTGTTGCTAAGTGAAATATCAATATTTTCCCAGCCATTGTGTTTATATTTTAGACTTTGGACATCGCTTCATTTTTTATTTTTCTTTCAATTTTAAATATTTTCTGTGTTTATCTACATTCTCCTCCTATTCAATGTTTAATCTTTTCCTCTCTTTGTTTATATTATGTCATCCTTTTGTACTTTAAATTTTTCCCTATCATATTTGTTCATTGATTTTTGTTCACTTTATTTCCTCTTTTGATTTAGAAAAAGAGAAGGTAAAGCAATTCAGGCACAGGGAAGAAAGAGAAGACATTTTTATTCATAAGACTGATGTCAAACATTGTTTACTTTTTGGGATTTTGATATTAGGTTGAACTTTTCAAATCATCAGCACTTGACCATCTTTGACCTACAAAAGATGTCAGTTTCTTCTGATTCATGTTAATACATATATATCTGCTCATTTTCCCTTCCCCACTTTTAACTCCTTACCCATTCTTTGACAAAACGCATTCTCTTTTTCTTACATCTTACAGTCATGGGGGTCATGGACTTTAGAGATTCCTAAGTTCTCACGTCTTCAGTGTTCTCTGATTTTCTTCGGCCAGAGTCTAGTAGAGCACGAGAACAAGTTTTCCATAACCATGGTTATGATAAGAGCTATGACACTCTGATTTATCAGACTAGAGGTTGATGCCATCCATTTTGACAAAAGTTTTCAAGAAAGGAAATATACTATAGCCGTATGAAAATGCTGCTTAGTTGGACTTCCCGGAAAAATAATTTCCTTCAAACAAATGGTTTATGAGTTTTTTCCCTCCCTTCTCCTTTTGTTTTTGTAATGCCAAACAAATTGGTTATTTTTCATGATGGACTCAATATGGAGTTAAAAAGTGTCAAGTAGACACTGTCTTTTAAAAGCATATTGCTTCACAACTGAGTAAGCAGCACAGTATTTCCTAAATTGTGAAAGTACAGATGTAGACATTATACACACACGTGATTATATCTGGTTATCTGCATAATATTAAACAGTAGACTGGAAAGCTGAGATAGTAGAAGATACTAGACCTTCTGTTGCTGACTGTATGCGGCTTCTTTCCTCCTACTGTGTAACTGCACCCGAGGAACAAGAATCTCTGGGTGGCTCGTGAAATCCTTTCTAATCCCCTTAGATACTGGTGAGGAACAGTTCTGGGAACCAAGCAGGAACAGGAGCCCCAGTGGACAAGAAAATCAGAACCAAATCAGAGTGACCTCACTAGAGGGACTTCGATTGCTATGCAAAGATCTGGCCCACGGTTTCTTTTCTTACAAGTTACCATTGCATTTTATGTGCCCTTTAAGCCAGTTAGGTTAGTTTCTTTACCATTTCAGCATTTGCAAAGACAAAGCAGAACAGAATAAGACAGTCTGAGATAAATGTTTCCTTCTCAAAAGGTTATAAAAATTGTATGACTGTAAAATTTAATAAAACTTGGCAGATTGTAGCAGCTTTATAAAAGCAACGGGAATTACTAATTAACTCTACTTTTGTGTACTATCACCATCTTAATTGAAAAACACAGGTTTTTAGGATGAATTTTAAGATATTTTCTTTTCTCTGGTTTATCACAGTAGTCTTCTACTCCTAGGGAAATCGTTAGCCTTGAAAAGTGTTCTTTAGAAATGGGGGTGAGCATCAGAGATGCTGACAGACAGACAGGTCCTCATTAGAGCACTGCCCTTTTTGCTTGAGGAAGGCTATGATGTAATAATTCACAAACACATTCCATTGTTTTATATTTCTCTGAATGCAAAACAAGGATTAGTCATCTGTAGGTAGGAAAAATAAAGAGAAATAACCTACACGTCACCCTGATGCCATCCCAGAAGTCATCAAATGACAAAACTGAGGCTTGAATCTTCAAATTTTCATGATTTGAGCTCAATAAATAGCCCGCTACTGAATATGAGATTACGTAAAACTAGGTAAAGTCAGAACCACCCTGCTCAGCTTCCTTTGTCAAAAAATTTAAATGTGTTGGAAAGGAGAAAGGCCTGCTGGCGAACCTGATACTAATGTCCTCCCAGGCTTAACGGCCTGAGATCTAGAACTATCTGGGCAAGAAAATGGTTGATGATGGATAATTGGTCCTAATAGAGAGGTACTGGAGCAACTCACCTGCTTACCTAGGCTTGCACGTGCCCTGGAAAGATCTTTCACAAAAGGTAGTGGGCACCTGGGTTACTTCATCACTACACTCATTTTCCGGGGTGTGTTTCTTTAAAATTCTTAGAGTTTCCCTTCTATCTGCTAAAGGTCAGCATTACCATGACTATGGTGTTTGATTAGGGAGTGGTTTTCTTCCCCAATTTGCTTCTGGGGATGCCCCGGGGGTTTTCCTGTGCTCTTAAACTTCTTTGTCCCCATTACCAGATACTGCAAGCAGAAGAGGACTATAGAAATACCCATATGCAATAACTATTGCAAGATCAAAGCCTCACACAAACCAATCCCTCTCACCTTAGAAGTTCCCAACCTGATAACTTGCTGTTTAAAAATGGCGGGTCATTCACAGTGCCCACTCCCGGACAGGCCTTAGGAAGGTGGTTCTCACCTTGGCTGTAGATCAGGGTCATTTGAGGAGCGTTTTTTAAAAAAAATTCGTGATGCCCTAAACCCACTCCCAGAGACTGATTTAATTCCATTGGTCCGGAGTTGGGCATGGCCATCCTATTTTATGAATACAGCTAGTTTTAAAGTGCAGCCAGGGTTGAATGAAATTCACTATTATATGGAGACTAGAGTGTTCCACAGAATGAACAAAGTAGCATGGACATCTTCATTATTCTTACTCCCCTAGGTCTTGTGACATTGCTTTATAATTATGTTGTATACAAGAAGAGTGAAAAAAACGTAAAGATGTTTCATTTAATGTGGGTATCTGTGGTTTTGATTAGCACCATGGTTCAGTCATGGTCAGCTCTGAATAGGTTTCCACATTACGGTGGTTCTATGGATTCACTTTCTGTTTTCATCCTGTAAATTGTAATAACTATTATTATAATTATTATTCAGGTCCCAACCAAAATCCTGGGGAGGGAGACAGTTTTTTTTTAGTACAGTCATTTTAGACTATCTTCTATAATTTTACTCTTTCCCATACTGTATTATTTTAGTGAGCTCATGATGCACTTACCTTCTAGGATTATTCCATCTGCCCTATATCAATTATATGGCACCTACAAATACCATTAGATATGTATGAAGGTTAGAATAATTAAGTTTGAATAGATTAGGATAGAATAGTTTGCATGGACAGATGTACAATTATGGTTTTCAAAAAAAACTTTTGCACATAAATCAGGAATTACCCTATGATGCCCATCCTTTCAAAATATAAGGGAGATGGGACAGTTCAGGTATTAAAGAAGACAGTGAAAATGGCCAATGGCTTTCTCCTATGAAGAAGGAATACTAAGAGTTACCATGACACAAATACTCAATAAATCCACACTCATGTTTAATATTAAATAATAGAAATAAGCAAACATAAGCCTTATTCCTCCATAAGGATATCATAAGCTCCTAGAATCCAACAGAAGACAATCCAGTGTTAGTTTGCATCATGAAAGCTAATATCCACCTAACCATATACGCCCCTGAGTGTTCTTGCAGGATAATTTTCTAGGGCCATGGCCTGCCATTTTCCTTTCATCATCTGAGTAGCACAGACATCTTGAGATCTCAAGATCAGTAATATGTAATAATTGGAAGAGAGGGTATAATTTTCCCCTACCCTATTCAGAGAAAACATGTGCCTTGGAATTAAATAGAACACAATTTAGAAAGTCCATTTAAAATTATGCACTGAGTAAACCTATCGATTTAAGTCAAAATTGCCCACATTTTTCAAGCTATGTATCTTTTGTGGAATAAAGGTGAGAGCCTTAACCTAAGATATTTTACTTGTACATTTACTTCGACATTTTAGTGATTTCATTGCCTCTTCTGGCCTGGTTCTATTACTTAGAATTAGACTTGAATTAAGAACTTGAATGGGAGCAGATAACCTCCCATAATTAACAGTTATCTTATAGATGTGTCTCTGATAAAATCTCCAAGATCATCCAGCAGTTATCACCAAGAATAGTGTTAGAATACCCACTACACAGACACATGTAACCATGGCATGGAAATGCATTATTAAGGATGTTAAGACTTTTTTTAAAAAAAATCAGTGATAACATTGCTGTCTGCACAATGTGAAATATACGTAAAAATACATTTTTGTCAATAAGAGAAGAAACAGAACATGGAAACATGAGTTTTTATCTCTTAAGTGGGTAAAATTGAATACTTTTCCCTCTTTGTTTTAGTTTTCACTCATAGTCTTATGAAATATTAATAAAGAAAATTATCTATGAAATTTGCATGCCATTCAGTTTAATTAGTTCTTTCTAAATTTAGCACATTGGCAGGTGCACATCATTTCTGGGCTCTGCTGGCATATCATGTTGGTTCTGCAAGAGTAATTTAGTTTTGGAATTACCTTTTAAACTTCTTGCCTGTCCTACATTACAGTGATGAAGCAAACCTTCTGCTTAAGAGACCAGAATAAACACTCAACTTGGGCTCTTAAAGTTCTGCTCTTTCAGAATCTTTGTAGCTTATTTCTTTTGCTATCAAACGGTGTCAGAGACAGTGATACTATAATCACGATTACAGGCTTGATTCTAGAATCTCACTTACAGGCTTGATTCTGTTTATTATGCCATCAGTCCTTCAGAATGCTATAGGGAGACTGATAAGATCTATAAATTGGAGCTCAAGTGCAAATTTTACTTGTAACAGAAGCTTCTTAAGTAGAGAAATTAAAAGTTAATGAATTGGAACTTCTCAGAAGGTTGTAACAAGCATAATGTTTCTCAAATAGAACAAGTGAAACAGAGAAAAGGGATGGGGATGCTTTGCTTCTTCCTGCCCTTTGGTGACAGACTGTCTTTCTCTTAACAGCACTGTTCAACCTCATACCAGTGGGGCTGCGTGTCGTGGCCATCCAGGGAGTGAAAACAGGGTTGTATATAGCCATGAATGGAGAAGGTTACCTCTACCCATCAGTAAGTAGCATGCCCAAGATATTGGCCATTCATTCAATGTCTGCAAAATAGCGATAGCATCAACCACAAAAGTGAGACAGTTCTGTCTCATGACTCTCATTTTTGCTTTAGTATTTGACCTTTACTGCAATGCTGTAGGAGCTATTAATTCATTAGTCATCAATGTTTGATAATATCAGTGTATCAAGTGGAAGAGTTATATCACCTCTTAAAATTGTGCATTTGCATATTTTTATATGGCCCAATTCATAGAAAATTGAGCAATTTTGAAAGCATTGATATTAATATAATCTTTTTCTACTGTTTAGAATTGTGCTTGTCTTAGGGAGTTTCTTGTAAAAGATTATTTATAAATGTGAATTCTAAAAAAGTAAATTTAGGAGAGAGTAGTTCTTTTAAAAATGAGAATTCAGATTGAGTAAATGCTTTATTGGGAAAATAATTCTAAAATCAAAATGGATATTGCATTTAAATTTAAGCAAGTCTCGGTTTTGTGTTAATGTGTACTAGTAGCTGGGCACCTTCTAGCCTCTTCTGGAATATTTACTGTTTACAAATAATTCATATCCAGATATACTGTATCCATATATTATAATGCAGTTGGAATTCATATCTGTCACAAGTCCAAGCAATAGAGACTTAGGTGAAAATACTTCTTTCCACTATCCCTTGAGCAAAAGTGGATAAAATCATGGAGCCTCAAAGAAAATTCTCTTATTTGGGTTTGCATGTCATCTTAGTATAAATCCTTTAAAACTCTGTTGTTGTTAAATATCATCATCAAAAAAACCACATGTAAACATACATACATTTTACATACACGCACACACCTAAAACTTAAGCAGAGAAGAAGCATTCTCTGGGGCCTCCCGTGCAATGTGGTATATTTTCTTCAGCAAATCCGGGAAATCCTGTCAAAGAAGATGAAATATGAGCTGCAGATTCCCTTCGTGGTGAGCTGGGAAATGCTCTTGTCCTTTGGAACGTTCCTCCGCCTTCCCTGAAGGGTGTTCCTGCACACAGACCTGGGCCCTACATTATGCAAATTGCATTCTGTTTCACAAGATGAATATTCAACATATTGGGAGCAAGGGGAAGCTAGAATTCCCTATCTCTCCTTTAGGAAAAATTCGATTCAGATAAAGATCATTTTCTAGAGATACCTTATTTCAGATAAAAGTCAGTTTCATTGATTTGACATTTGTTCTGTTATTTTTGTTTCTTTTACCCGCAAGTTATCTCTGAGATGCCTAAAAATTATTAGATGCAGTTTCTGCCATAGCTTCTAGTTCTGTTTCTGCTGATGATTTTATCATGTTGTCCTGCTCAGGTATATGCATTGATGTCAGGGGAAATGTAAATGTTTGTTTGATCTTTTTGCTTCTGAGATGCTTTCTGTTTTCTTGTGATGAAGTTGCACGCGTATGCCGTTTTTTTAAAAGGTAGAGAATATCATCGTATGTGTCTTAGCTGAAAATCCAAGTGCTGGTTGTGTCCAGTGCAGTCTAAGTGGTGCAGCAAGAATAGAGTGAGGACAGAGCTAACTGCCCAGTCCAGTCCTCGGCACCTTAAATACGGCCTTTCCACCCAAAACTCATATCTGTGGGCAGCACATGCCCTAGGATTAGTCCCAGGAACACCATCAAGCTTTTTATCTGACCCACTGTTTTCTACTCTCACCTTCCAGATTCTCCAGGTACTTGGCTTCTGTGCCTCCCTTTTGGTGTCTTGATTCTCTGATTTGCAGGTCTTGGTTTTCTCCTCTTCTCATTTTTGACTCTTTGGTCCTGAACCCAGGACCTGGTAAGGAGTGCTCTATTCACCCAGCCTTACCCTAAAACGTCCCCTGCCCAGGCCAGGCCCTTACCATGCTCAGCATCTTGTAGGAAAAGGATTTAGATAAAAATTGAATGTGATTTCCAGTTTTTACTAATATTCTACGGTTAAAGTGCTCTGTTTATTTCAAGGTAATGAAATTTGAACTGCAAATATTTCAGGAAAAAAGAATGTTTTCCCACATTCAGTCCTTTATTCCATAATTAGTTTCTGAGAGCCTACTAAAATAATAATCTAGAACAACACAATATAACAATTACTATAATATGTAATAATAATAATGGTTAATATGTATCTAGTGTACTCTGCCTAGCGCTAAGTGCATTACAGTCTTAGCCCATTTAATTCTCCCAACCAATTAAGCAAATATTGTTAAAATGATAATACTGATGAACAGAGAGCTTAAGAATCTGTGCGGTCACCCAGGGAGTAGACAGAGAAGACAGGATTTGAGCCTTATTAGTCTGACTCATTAGCTTACATTTTTAACTGTTTCACTGTACTGCTTTCATGTGCCAAACAGTTTTCATAATATGGTCTGGCACCCATTCTAAGAAGAAGTTATAAACACAAGATGAGGTAATAAAAATCTTTAGAGAATTGTTACCTAGGGAAGAAACTTAATTTCAATTATTAAGAAGGATCATTTGAAACATAATGTTTCCTTTGGAGATTCTCAAATTAAAAAATCGTAGAAAATGATAGTTAGCGGAGGAAAGGTTGATATTATATACTGGGTGCTTAATATTCTTAAAATGTATCACATGTAACGTTTGAGCTTAAATTTTTAAAGCCGACATGGTTAACCCAACTAAGAAGTTTTGAACTAAGTTGAATAACTTTTTGAAACGGAAAACTCCGCTCAAGCTAAGATTTACAGAAAAAAGTTAATGAAGATTGAAGTCCGAGAAACGAAGGAATCTGTTCTAAGCTTATGCCCACTTTAAAAAGATCAAATTAGACTAGTGTCTGATATGAGACCGCATTTATTGAGGATCTATAAATTTAGAACATAGGCAATAAAATCCTCAGATCATTCAAAGTGAGTTCCATTAAATGAAAGTCACACTAGGGGTCTGACTTGGAGTGTATATTCCTCTATTTGTATTTCAGGAAGTAACTCTCATAATCCCTTGCCATCCAAATAAAGATATTTAATTTGTCAGATAATTCCACCTCAGGGGGATGAAAGAAGGTATCTTGACTGAGATGTAAATAATCACATTTCCGATGCTGAAGGCACTTGTTCCCTGTGGAATCTCTTCTTCAACATGACAAGAGTCATTTCTTTTGTGGTCATAACGATTGTAATATGTTTCTTGAAGATGCCTCTCAAGAGATTTGATGTTAGATACAAACAGTTTGCTTGAAGATAGAATGCAAGCTGCATGGTCACGGAACAGAAACTGACAAGGAAATACTTTTTTAAAGAATTAGTTTAAAATGATATTTAGGAAAAATGCATGTTGACCAACTATCAACTATTTGTAGTGCACTTGTATTTCTGTGCCCATGGAGTGATGTGTGAGTTCTTTGCTCATCCCTGATATCCGTCTTGACTCTGAATAGCATCTCTGGACATCCATCCTCAGGAAACTGCTCACTATTTATCCCAGTGCTGGTGGGGTACCCTAGCTGTGCCTCCCAGTGTTCTGTTTTTCTTTAGGTACCAGGCAGTACATGAGGTTAATCATGTAATCTGAGCTACAGTGACTGTCTCTGGCCATCACTATCCATTGCAGGTGAGCCAAGGGCCTCAGTAGCCTCTGATGACTGCTCATCCTGGGGACCAGCCTTTTGTTCTTTGATGTGACCCCTGGGAGCCGGGAGGCAAAACTCTAACTGAGCAGGTTTCCATTCATCTGGTTACACAGAGGTGCCCCTTCCATTTTTCATCTTTCATTCTTCATCTCTCTGAATGGGTCAATTTCTTTATCTTAAAAAGTGTATTAAATTTGAGATGATTGTTAATGTCTTTGTTATTCTAAGAATCTATGACTCTATATGCATGTTTTTCCGCACAAACAATATCTAACACCTTTTGAGAATGTATATATGTATGTGTGTTGTGTGTGTGTATGTGTATATATATATATCATTTGTGTGTGTCTGATTTGTGTGTGTTTCAGTGGAATTACACATTGTGCCTAAATTACACACACATTTATTTACATGATTACAGTTCTGGTCAGAGTGTTTCTATTTCTTTGTACGAAATGTTAAATAATAGTTTTAAAATTTACACCTATTCTAAAGGTTTACTTACCATGCTGAATATATATTTCTTTTTTTATCAAATTTTCCTATGGTCTCTTCCACATTATGACTCAGATGGATATATCATCCAGGCTCAAAATGGCTATTATCCTTTCTTGGTATTTTGGCTCAGATAATTTCTAGTAATAAGAAAGCAAGTATAGTGCTTCAGTTAATTTATCTCCAGCGTTCATGTAGTTCCTATGACCCTGAATACTGAGGCACAGAATATGATTGATTATGACAAAGGCAAGAATGCCGTCATTCTACTTAAGGTCACTTACCAGAAGGAAAAAACAATTTAGAAACAAAAGCAAATGGTAGACTACATATAACTAATTTTAAGTCGTCTTTGGACAAAAGGAAAATATGAAACATCCTATTCTTCTATTGTTAGGTTGATAGTAGGCAATAAAAATAAATAAATAGACGTTCAGGCTATCCAAGTTCCAGTGCCATTTTATGGAATTTGGAGGAAGGAATTGAGGTTGAGATGGAGAAGATACTAATAGGAAGAAGAGAGAAAAAAAAGAGAAGTGAAAAGAGAAGGAGATAATAAATCAGCAGTAGGAAGATGCATTAGGCAGCATTGGGGAAAAGGGGGACAAAAGAAAGAGAATGAAGGGAGGATGAGAAAAGGAAACGGCCAAGGGAAGAAAATGGGGAAGATACATCACAAGGAGGGGAGAGAGGGCAGGTCATACCTTCACTCCCTCCATCACATTCCTGGAATCCACCTGACTCCTGGCTCCAGCCTCCCACTATGGGGTGGAGAAAACAAAATCCTCCTTCTAGAAGCACAGTCTAGAGTTTCGAATCACACCTAAAATATTTTTTCTTTTCTATCCCCATAACCACTTTCACCTATTTGCCCTTCCAGAATGGTAGCTATGCCTGGTTAGTATTATAGCCATATTTAACTTCCAAAGGATTATACCTGTAAGAATGAGTGGAAAGAGGTGAGTGGCAGTGTGAAAACCATTGCAGTAGTCCAGGTGAGAGATGCTGAGTGTATTCAATGGAATGTTATCACCCTAAAGAAAGAAAGAAACCTGCCCTTTTCAACAGCATGGATGAACCTGGAGGGCATTATACTAAGTAAAATAAGCCAGACACATAAAGAAAAATGCTGCATGATCTTACTCATGGAATCTAAACAAGTCAAATACATAGAAGCAGAGACTTGAACTGTAGTTGCCAGGGGCAAGAAGGTAGGGGAATGGGGGAATAAAAGAAAAAGAAAGAAAAAAGAGTGAATTAAATAGAAATTGCAAACTGCAAACATGTGTTTTGTTTGGACAGACTGTGTGTGTGTGTGTGTGTGTGTGTGTGTGTGTGTGCATGCACACACACACATACACACACACTGTGATCTGAATGCCTTTAGGTTGGGCAAGTACTCTCCAGTCTACAGTTTGGCCACAATGACAACTACTCCTTTTTTTTTTTAACTTTTATTGGAGTATATTTGATTTACAGTGTTGTATTAGTTTCAGGTGTACAGCAAAGTGAATCAGTTATACATATACATATATCCACTCTTTTTTTTAGATTCTTTTCCCATAAAGGCCATTATAGAGTACTGAGTAGAGTTCCCTGTGCTATACAATACGTCCTTATTAGTTATCTATTTTATATATAATAGTGCGTATATGTCAATCCCAATCTCCCAATTTATCCCTCCCCCCACTTTATCCCCGGTAACCATAAGTTTGTTTTCTACATATGTGACTCTACTTCTGTTTTGTAAATAAGTTCATTTCTAAGGGAAGACACTATATACACAGTAACTTTGTTTCTACGCACATGTTAACTTTGTTTCTGGGCCTAGAGACACTGGTGTTGGCAACCCCGGAATTAAGGGACTGGAAAGGCTGAGAGATATTTGAAAGTGTTTCTTGGGGAGTTATGGGAAGAACTCTGCAGCTGTCCGGGTAGGGGAGGTGACAGAATCACAGCTCACTCTGGTGTGATTAACTCAGAACCTGGTGAGCTGTGATGCTTCCCTTGAAGAAAACAAAACCCAGAAGGAGGAGGGAGCCTGGGTGGAGGAAGGTGCTGCATTCAGTTTTGGAACCAGGATATCCAGGTGGGTTATAATCCCCCTGCTGGATGATGGCTCATGTATCCTGGAAGAACCACATCTAAGGGCTGTCTTAAGAATGGTTTGCAGATGGAGAAAGAATTGTTCTGTGATAGATAGTGATTGTTTTCCCTTTCCTGCTGAATGTCGGACAAAGGTGAAGAAATGGGGTCAACAGCATCTGCGTGGATGAAGTTAGATATTAGAAAGAACATTATTAAGTATCATGACTTCTTGAAAAAGCTTTCTAATATATTTTGCTTGATTTCTAAATATACAGAATCGATAGAGGCAATTTTGGACACCAGGTAGTAGAGCAGAGGACTAGCTGAGTAAATTCATAACTTGTGCCTTTATGAAAATGATGCTAATAATATGGGAACAAAGTATCAGGCCTTTGGATATTCTTACAGTAATTCGCAATCCTCATTATACGTAAGACTTACTCAGATAGCATTGTAAATATCCAGATCCCAGGACATTAACCTAAAAGGTTCCCATTCAGTGAGTTCGATATGCCTCAAAATCAGAATTTTGAATATGTGTCCCAGGCATTTCTAACACATGTCCCTGAAGGAGTACCCCTGATAAACAAGGGTCTGCATCACTGTCTCAGGAGCTGTGACTCTGAGATGACATGATTTTTTATTTACCATTGCTTTATGATTATTGTTACTGTTGTTATTTACAAATTCATGGTCCAGTTCAAGCCCCTTTGAAGTAAAAGCAGAATGACGTGACCATAAGCAGTGCTCAGCTTTCCCACTGATCAAATGAGCTGGGCTTTGAGGAGCTGCACAGAGAAAAGTCCGAGCCGTGATCACTCTGCTCAATCTGGAAAGAATAGGACAAGAAATGTGTCCTTGAGCATCAAGATAATATAGGGAAAGACGGGAATTTTGCTGGGACTTGAGAAAATGAAGTAAGAGAAATAGAAACAAAGACATTGAATTTGCAACTAGTAACAGCTGGTTTGCAAACTTGAAAGAAAACTAGTCTTCACCATGTAAAAAGCTCAGGGGTTCTCCCTGAGATGATCAGTCTGGGGCCAGCACGCTCTGCTGACCTGAAGGGCTGGTTCAGAACAAGGACATCCTGTCAGAGCAGGTTTTCAATGACAACAAAGCTGGGTTGCTTCAGAAGTGAACTCTTTTTAGGATTTTTTTTTAAAAAATTACTTATAAAATAAATATATCTATATTTAATAAATTGTGTATTTTCCCTAAGCCTCTGTTTCCTTGGAGACAAGTTTGTTTTCCTCTAAGCAGGACCTTCCCACACAAGTCCCATTTCTGGAACAAAGGAGGCCTCCTTCTGCCCTAGACGATCAGCAGGTTCCTGATGCTTGGAGTTTCTTTTCCGGGTCCTGTGAAGAGGGTGGGTTGATCCCATGTGGGCCCACCATTATATACATTTCTTAACTATACCAAAGCCCCTACACCTCACAAAAATTAAACACATATGTCTGATAACAAGAGTGTGCAAGAAATATATAGAAGATCAGCTCTGCTCAGTATAATTGTTCAACACTTAAATATAGGCTGAAGAATCAAGCACTCTGTAGAGATGTGTATAATCATAAATTCATTTATTTGCTCATTCAAATCAACCAGTATTATTGTATGCCTCCCACTGACAGCTATTGTGCTGTATGTGCTGGAGCTTCAAAGATAATGTGAAAAATTCCCGATTTAAAAACAAACAAACCAACAACCAAAACCCTCTAAAGTCCAATAGATATGAGAAAATCATTCAGAGGGCATCTTGACTAGATGAATTCTAAGAGTCTTTTCTCCTCTCTTCTCAGAACCTGTGATTCCATGATTAGGTTTGTACATTTCCTATCACTCCTTTGATAGTGATGGATACGTAAGAAGTCTTCAATCTGTAGTTCTTGATTGCTTATTGTTAAGGTGGAATCAGTTTCACCAGCAAATTTTATGAATCTATTCCTTGAATGCCTTCCTTGTTCATGCTATTTATTATGCATGCCACTTATCTTTTTTCCCCACAAAAAAACATTAAGCATCAGCAAAGAAGATAGGAGTCTGTTAATTTCTCGAGTTAGAATTGCAGAAAAGCACTTATTTACACATTTCCTTTCCTGAAAGGGCATGATAAACTCACAGAGGCAGAACTCGGATATGCAATGTCTGCCTCTATATCATGGTCATATTTACATTAATGGGTGAGTGGTAATGCTGTCCTCATCTTAAAAAAGAATCTCAAGGCAAAAAAGTAAACCCTGATTTCTAGTAAATTGTCGCTACCAGTTGAACAATTTAAAGCAAGAGCATGAATAATGATAATTAGAGACAGGACTTCGTTGTTTCTATATGTTCATAAATGATATACTTGTAGTGTCAAAGAAAAAATATCATTGCATTTTGCAATTTTATCCTACTTTACTCTAGGGTGAAAACTATAAAATACTGTAGATAGTAACAAAATTTAGGTTAGATCTAAATGTTTCAATTTTTTAAAAACCTGTATTTGTAGAGGATGGATGGTAGATGGTGAAAGGAGTTTTTATATGTAAGGAATTTCAAAGACTACCTGAAAAATTGAGTCCTAAATCAATAGATAATATTTGAGAATGAACTATCTCTTTGTTTTCATTCTCCACACCATGAAAAAACTTTTGCAAAAAAAACTAAATACATAAATGCTAAGAAGGCCGATATACCATATAGTGAATGACAAATCAGCTCTAACATTAAAGCAGTAATTAATACTACTAAAACTGGGGGAAAATTGTGATTCTTTAAAAAATTGTTTGTGTATGTGGAACTCCTC
This sequence comes from Balaenoptera ricei, assembly GCF_028023285.1. Classification (NCBI taxonomy): domain Eukaryota; kingdom Metazoa; phylum Chordata; class Mammalia; order Artiodactyla; family Balaenopteridae; genus Balaenoptera; species Balaenoptera ricei. The sequence goes on along the minus strand of NC_082656.1, from coordinate 74,741,259 downwards.
CTTATTGAAATTGTATACACCATCCACCCAAGTAAAGTTGAAGGGGTTTGTTTCTGATTATGTATTTTACTTTTAGAGAATTCTTTCTATTTCTGGGAATGGGGTTGTATGTAAGCTACTTGCCAGGGACTCTTAGAACCCATGAACCATGAGTTCATGGTGGGCTCTGAACAGAAATTGGGTGTTTCTCTCAGTTTCCTCAACGCAGCCCATTTCTTAGTAATTTACATTCCATTTCTTAGTTACTGGGAATTAATAAGAAATATTATTTAGAAAATAATTCATAAAAATATGACTCATTTTTTTTCCAGAGAAACTACTATAGTTACCATTACTGAAAAACCAAATTGGCTGTTTTTCTTCACATTATTTACTAAAATTGGAAAAATTGTTCCTATAGTGAAAACTCTATTGTTCACATATATAGTTTTTATATATGTGAACTCCATACATTTTAACTTTGAATTATTTCTCTGTATTATGGAAGGGTGTTTTGTGCTCTGAGCTACTTAGGGTTTCGCTGAATGTTGGCTGTTTGTCTTAAGGTAATGTATTCAATTTGGATTGCAAGTTCGTGGAAAGGTACACAGTGTACTTCTGAATAAGGACATAGTAGATCTCTTGAGAGTTTTATTTAGAGTTAGATATTGGTTTTAAGATCTGACAACTACGTGAAATGAAGAGATGAGTCACTTGTTAATAGGTACATCCCAACCCATGCCACAGCGTCATAATTGGTTGTTACTTGCTGTCCCAGTAGAGAAAGAGACTGAATGGGAACGAGATATTTTTGTGAGGCTTTGGAATTGCTACATCTCTGACAAGATGGAGATAATTTTATTTGGTTATTAATCCTGGATCCAGGGCACTATTTAGCAGAAATAGTTATTTGGACAAACAGGAAACATTATTCTACTTCACTCTTATGCTGGTACAAATAGTACCGAAAGGTACTAGCCTGACAAATGGTGAATATTGGTTTACGTCATGAGAGGAGGAGCTTGTATCCATGTCACGTGAGAAATTAGCTGTGAATGCCCTTCACAAGGGCATAATGACAAGGGGTTGACCTTCACTGACTCCCCATTTGTGTTAACTTCTCCAGTTAACTCATCTGTCTCTCAACTCTGAACCCTTTATAACACTGTTTCCACTCTCTAAACCTGAGGCGGAGTGCATAAGAGATCCAGATCCTTGTCATGGCAAATTATTTTCCCTTAAGAGCTGCATATTTATTGTGGTATGGAAACAACTGTATTTATTAGGAGGCATGTAAAATGCTCACAATGCAAAGATGCACATTCATTTGCTAGCACCTCTTCTGCAATCAGTACTTATTACTCATATTATTTTTGCTATTGTGTTAAATGGTAAAAGAAAATTATGTAACTTCAGAAGAAATAATGGCACCTACTGCATTATTCATTATTTAAATATTGCCATTTAACATTTTGCTTTCTATCCTGTAACCATCAATTAATGTTATCAATAGAAGCAATGGAAAAAATTTTTTATATTAAGAACTTGCAATTTAGATAACTCTACCTACCATATACCCAACTCCTACGTTGGTTTTATTCCAATTTCAATTAGAATTCTATGTTTCTTGCAATATTAATAACAGAAAAAATCAACTTTCAAACTGTTCAAAAGTTCTCTAGACAACTTTTACCTAGGGACGAGGTAAGAGGCATTCTCTTAATGTCCATGGAGAAATAAACTCTAATGTGAAATATCATATTAATATAAAGGAGGAAATTTTTAAGAAATTGTTCCACAGGTACCATAAATGGGTTAACTATTTTTCTAATGCAGTTTGAGTCCTTTACAAGACTGTTTTTACAGACTTAGCAAAGCCAAATGTATACCCAGGAGAATAGCAGTGAGCTTTTAATTTAAAATTACATTATGTGAGAATGCTTGTACATTGAAATGGGTAGACAGAAGAATTGCCTTGGGCAGTAGTTCCCTTGTGTTTACCTAAAAAAATCAAATAACACGTTGTAGGAATTAGAATGCAAAGTTCTTATTAATTTTTATGCATCATTTATGCAATAACAATAACCAAAAAAAGGGAAAAGAAACCATGTCAGGAATACGTGATTGTGTCAGACTTTGGTTCTCTGAGCCCTGAAAACCAGTCCTGATTTTATTTTATTCCTGATGGTCAGTCTTTGGGACCAGTTAGAAATTCCTCAGACTTGTTAAACCATTAACTACCAGGACTAAAATACCATGTTATTTAAATTTTTAATGAATAATAACTTCATTAGACATTATGTTCCTAATGTGACCAGGGAAAACTATGGAATGTGGTACACTGTAGTACTTCATTTCAATTATTTAATATTCCAGTCATTTGCTTAACAAGAGACTTTGCCCAAGGGTTTGCTGAAACACTGAATATCTGGCAAATTACCGTGTACTAATTGATCCAATAATGGCATGTTAAAATTACCTTAACCATTCTGCTCAATACTTAATTGTATTTTCTATTGATGTCAGTGTTCTACCTAGAAGCATTTTGTCCTTTAAAATAATTTTTTACTCTGGAAAAAAAGTGGTAGAAATGCATTATCGGTTACTTGAGAGGTTTTTACATTTGAGGCCGTAACAGTGAGAACAGCAAGATAAAGATGTAGAAACATAATGCCCAAGTCCTGGAAATGTAGAGACTGCAAAGCCCCAGAGTTTTATGTATTAATGAACTAATCTTGTTAATCCCACTTCAGAGTGAGTTTTGCAAGGATAACTCAATAATCTTGAGGGATTACTGCGTCATACCTGAGTATGTTACCACAGGGGAAAAATAGAATTATTGTACGGGGGGTGCTGTGTAGTGTGTGTGTGTGTGTTTGTGTCTAGCTCTTCTATAACCACAAACTACTAACACATACTCTTTTCCTACACGATGAAAAGGGTACACACATAGAAATTACTATTCTGATATGTAAATGTGGGTGTTTTCTCTTAGTTCTCCTGTAGGCATTTTTCTGAATACTCATTGTGAAGTCCTATGAACATAAAATCAATCTTTACAGATAGTGTATAGAATTTATAATTCACAAATCCAGTTATTTTTAATTTTTCTAAGAGTTCTTCTTTTGATTCTTCTTCTACAACTCATTTCTTAGGTGGACAACAGAGTGGGATTGGTAGGTGGACGTGTATAAAGGGAGGAGAAAATACCCAGTTCAGAAGACTGACTGAGGGCTGTCAATGCCACCAGCACTAATTGAAGCATTTGGGCCCTCTTGGTGACTCTGAGAATTCTGAATGACTTTTTATAACATGATGATGACATTTGAAACGCTTTCCAAGAAATAGATGGAACACTCAATCCTGTTTTCTTTGATCTTCAGATATTGTGATTATGTTCTGGCAGAATGGTGGCAACTAATTACGTAAGGTCAGCAGACGTCGCCATGCCTGTCACAGACACATCACGAACAAGTCAGAGCTTCCCCAGCTGTGTGGTTGGTCTGGTGGGCACAGTGCCAGCCGCAGCATTCTCTCTCTGACACTTGTTCTGCCGCAGAGAGATCCCAGTGTGGAAGCCCTGGGTTAGCAGGGAAAGAAGGGGGCGTTCTTCCTCTTCCCTGCTTATCTGTCCCAGGATCTCTCTTCAAAATTTTAAAAAGACTAAAATTATGATACCTGCGAAGGGCATTTATATTGATCCATCAGTGTATGTACATACTGGTCCTCACCTCAAATAAAGATTCCACTTAAGTACGTGGTTCTTCAGATTTGTGCTCACACAGTGTCAATTCTTGTAAGACATCTGCAAATATACCGGTTTTCTAAGTTTCAAAAAGTTTAATGAGTTTTAAAGAGAAATGAAATAACCTTTCTGAGGTCATTTTCCAATTATTAAAGCAACAAGCTTGTAGGAAAGAAAATCTGGAGCTTTGGGTTAAAAATATTTCCTTTTCTCTTCTTTTATTTTTTTAAGGATTTACAGCTCAGTTCACTTCATTGGTAGCCCTCAGGGTTTCTTTATCTCATGCCTACAACTGTTATTACTATCTTTCTCTTAATGTCACATTGCTTTCACGCTGTCACTGAAATGACCTAGAAACAATCCCATGAAAGTAGATCCCATAAAATAACATTTCCATGGCATCTTTTTATGTCCTAAAACTAGATTAAATGTCAATACAGTATAATAAGTATATAATAAAAATAAACAGTTTATGCATGATTCTAAGGGGAACTTGTTACTGATTTTTAAATTTATTTCTTTGAAAACTAAATTCATTCATTCTGTGGGTTTTACAGTTTTTAAACACAGAATATAACTTCATTTTGGCCGTGATTTTAGTAAAACTTTTATTTCAACCTGCAGTAATATGTATTCTGTGTCATATTCTTAAGAGGGCCATTTTATCACCTTATTTGGAAAAGACAAACTTAATTTCTTGGAAAGATACACATGATTACAATGTGTGTCATCACATTGATGATTTTGAAAATATGTTTTATTTAATTGTGATATATTTCTGCGTCTCCTAACAGTGATCTTCTGTTGAAAAGTTAACCGTATTCCTATTCATATTCGTATGAAAGAAATAACACCATTGCAAGGAAAATGCTAGCATTCAAGGTGCTGATATGTATATATTAGGAGAAAAACATTTCATCCATATTTAGCTGTGAGGTTGGTTTCAGTATATTTTCCATTTAGCATTTGTAATTCTGTCATAATGAAGAAGTATATAATTGTTTTATCCTATTTAATCTATGTGTAACAACCAAGGATATTTCTGGATATCCAGATTGCCAAGATGAATGAAACATTAATGTTTTCTTTGTAAAAGATACTGAAAAAAAATTAAAGGGAAGAACATGTCCTTGGTTCAGCTCTACTGCCTTCAAGTTTGAAGGGGGTTGCCAGATAATAATATTTCAGTCCATTTCCATTTTCATTCTTGCTAAGATCCTTGATAAGGTTGCTTGTCAGATACTTAGTTTTTGTACAGATTTCTACTTGTATATCCTTCATTATTGATTCTCCAGATGCTGATAAATTTTTTAAATAATCATAATATTTACAGGAGAAATAAGGCACTACTTTGGCTTATGTATGTTTATATCATTCTTCTTGGACCATATAGTTTATTTTTAGTATCCTTTTTTTAATCTTTTACTTTTGTCTTAGGTATCATGACAGCACTAGTAATGAACTGTGCACACCTGGAAATAAATTAGACACAACTCCTATTAGATCAAGCTGCTGTCCAGAGAATTGTAAGGGAGCAGCACAGAGCACAATAGGGAAACGCTGAAAAGACACACACGGCTGCACGCTGGCCAGATTGTTGGCACGTTGACCGGATATGTCCACTGTCCGTGCTGTTTTATAATTATACACTGACCTCTGCCACATGGGGGACAGTCAGGACACTTTGCACTGGACTTCAAAGCTTTCTGCCATCCTGAACTCTGAAGCCTCCCTGATGCATTGCCCCTACACCCATCACACCCCCAAACAAGGAGAAATCTTTTCTCTTCTTCAAACACCTGTAACATGCTACTTGCGCCTCACTAATGGCTCTGATGCCATTTTTCTTTGCTTAGAGACAGAGATTTTTCTCAAGCTACCTTTTTGAAAAGTCACTTTCTTTCTTTCTCACCCTTGATTTCTTTTCTGTCTCTCTCAGCATGCCTGCACTGTCGTTTCCCTGATCCCCTGTCTCTGTATTGTGACCTTCGCCACTACCCCCAAATCATAATTAGTTTCTGCCACTGGATATTTTCAAGTTAATCATTCACCTTCACATGTATCTTTGTAAATGGCCACTTTAGAGTACGTTCTTTTCTGTGCCAGCAGTAATTCTCCCTGTCCAGCTGTTATAATTAGAGGAATTGCTCCCCAAGTTTTCTTATCAGATTAGAGCTGTTATTTGTTGTTTTATAAGTTATGTACACATAAAGACTTATTAAAGCAGCACACTTAAGGCCTTGGATTAGAGATGCTTTCAACATGCAACAGTTTGTGAAAGCTGTTGTGATGATTATTGAAAAATCCAACACATAGCTAAATTTCCACTGATATTACATTTTTAAAGAAATTTTGTTTTCACTAATGAAGGTTGTGTTACTTACAAGTTCCATAGCAATTCTTCTTATCGCAGACATTTTTAAAAACTCGCTATACCTTAAAATATCATATTTATAACTGCATAAGGAATTTCTTTATAAATTTTTTTTCTGTCTTCTGCATGTTTGCCATTACATGACATTTACAAAGTACCAGCAGCAATATGGTGGTAAGGAGCTCAGAAAACAAGAACTTCCAGGCTGGGACTTCCCATTTTAGGTAGATCATAGAGACTTTCCGTTATTCTACCAAATCTAGAGAGAGTCAGCCAAAACAAAGATCTTCTTGATCCGAATCCATTCCTGTAAATTTCTACAGTGTCAGAGGAGGTGGGAATGTTGATCTCTGGCACCTGCAGTACAGTCTTTCAGATTTTCAACATCACAACTCTGCTCTGAGTTAATTGTTCTGAATTTGCCAAGGTATATTCAAGAACGCACATGTACCTCTATGGAAGTATCACCCAAGCAAATAGCTGCACATGATTTAGGGAAAGTATATTCCTCCTAAAACAAAAGTCAGTAAGGATGTGCATTGAGAATTATGTACTGATTAGATTTCATCACTTAATGTTTGGGCATTATAAAAGGGGAGAAGCATAACTGCACTACCCATGCTAAGCCCAGAGTACCATGTGTTATAAAACGGGCAGTTCTGTTCTGCCGTAGAGCAAAGAATTAAAAACAAAGGTAACTCAGCCATACGGTAAGAGATGAGAACTGTGACATATGTTGAATAAAAAGCCTGTAAATATGTGGTTATAATGATAAATGAGCTGTAAATATATGTCCTTTATTCACCAGGGCTCCAAAGCGAAATGGTTTCTCTGGAAGTTGATGTTTTCATGCGTGGCCTTCAAGCCAGTTTCAAGCAATGTCTTTTAATGAGGATAGGAGTGCAGTGAACACAACATTTGGGGTCAGTGAGCTGATGTATGGGTGACATAATGTCAAAAATCACCAGTTACACTAGTCTTGCTATGGATCTGGCTTCCCTAGTTTTAGTAAATGTCCATAATTGGCAGCAATGCAGGGATCTTCTTTCTATGACTTATTTGTCATGGTTTCAAGAATGTTCTAGTGGCTTCAATTTGTGTCCTGATGTTTGTAGTAATAGACTTAGAAAACATATAAAAGTATTTTCATGGTTGAAAGAGCTTATACCTTTGAAACACACTCTGTCTCTTTACGCTCATGTAATTTCAATTATGCTCCTATCTTGTCCATGGCAGACCTTTACAATAGGACACAATAGGTTAATGTTGCAAGTATCATATTACAGTCCTTTCTTTCTTATAGTAATTTTAAAAGTCTAGGTATAGATAACTGACATTTATTTTTATGTCCCACGTTCTTATTGTAAGTCCCACGGAGTTTGAGAGAGCTCTTCTTTACATGAAATTTACTTTTTCCATCGCCTCCTCTTCCCACCCCCCAGCCCCAGCCGCCAGTTATTCACTCTGTCATGAAAACTTCCATTCATCGGTCATAGAATGGGACAAAGGTCACCTTCGCTGATCCTCCTGAAGCCCATTCAGTCATTATATCTTCCCTACTCCCTTATTTCTGGGTAAATAATCCTTTTGCTCCTTATTATGTTTCATCATAAGGATTTGTTGACAGTGCCATCTCCTCCTACAGCTAGAGGTGAACCACTTCAGCACATATTATTCAGCTGTGTGAGTAGCATCACATTATGCATAACTTAAGCAAAGTTCCCATTATACGTGGACATACACGCGAGCATGTGCCCAGAGTGAGCGTAGGTCAGAGACATTCGTCTGCTTTCCTTCTATCGGATTCAGCTCTGGCTTGATGATGCTCATTGCTCTTCAAGCCACACTGGTCAAAACCTGCCTACTTGACCTCTGTCTCTCTCCCTCTTCTCAACTCCCTCCTTCTCCTTACATGGTATAGAGATGAGCACCATTACTTTTCACATGAAACAATACTCTCTCACAGCCCTTTTCTTTCCAAAGAGCATTTTAATCATCTCCTACACAGTCATCAAGTAGCATTTACCCTTTGGCTTCCTGAAGATGTGCTGACATCTGTTCACCTGTCCTCTCTTCTGAGTCTGGATTTGACTTATTGAAGTTATCAGTATCCTTGCCCTGAGGGGTTCTGTGTCCAGGAGCATCTTTATTGCTCCATTTACCATTTGTAAAACTAATGTTTCGCAGGTAGTAACACTGACAAGTAAAGCTTAACCTTATGAAAAGAATTGCTAATGTGCTGGTAAGAAGGGAGGAAAGTACCAGATGTGTTATTAAGATGAAAAGAGTAGAGAAAGAGAGAAGAAACACAAGGGTGAAAGGAGGATGCCAGAAAAAGCACCCCTGCCTGTTGTCTGAGGGCAGAGGAGAATATTGGAAGAGGGGCAGCAGGAATTTGGCATCTGACGGAGCTTAATTGCTTTTTTCCAATCACTGGGCATCCAAGGTTCCTCAGAAAAGGTGAGATGTAATCCTAAAACTACACCAAAAGAGCAATAAAATCTGTAGCTGAGTTACCATAAGCAGATCATAACATTTACAAGGAAAACTTGAAATATAAAAAATGGATGTATATTTAGTCGTATGCATATTTAGTAACCCAGTTGTTCACACAAATAACTATAGTGAGTGTGCTTTTCACATGCAAAAAAGTACATTTCTGGAGTCTGCTGTAGAAAAAGGTGGGCAGTTCAGAGGAGACCTGGAAGAAGCAGAAATTCTTTTGTTTGTGACTCAGGGGCACTCAGGTTATCAAAATATCCACTGGTCCAATGTAGAGTCTGAGTGTGATTCAGAGAGCTGACAGTAATGACCGTTGGTGTGCTCTACGGGAAGAGGAGTCATGGGAACGTGGCTACCCTTGCAGCTGCTATCGGGTCACCACTGGTCTCCTAGCTGCTAATTCTAGGGACACTCTACCATTCCAACGCTCGGTAAATTCTGGCCACTGCATTCCCTCCCTGGACACTTGTCTTGCTCCTAGTCTTGGGTTTCATAATTTCATGGAAAGCGGCTCAGTTGGTTTGAGTTTAACATGATGGGATTTTGCATTGTGTATGCTTAATAATAAATTATGTTAGAGAACAAATCTATTAGCTAAAATCTAACTTAAATGGACTAACTCATAATTCCTTTGACTTGGAAGGCAGTTTAGATTATGGAACCAAAAACAATCCATACATATTTTTGATTTCTTGAATGATTTTGATTTTGATTTCTAGAATGAGAGTCTATGGGATTATCTTCCTCAGTTCAATCAGTGGCCCTTGGGGTATTTCCTGGTAAAACACTCTCCCCATAGGCCATGCCTAGAGTGTATTCTTTTTTTTTTTAATACTTTATTTTATTATATTTTATTTCATTGGCCACACTGCAAGGCATGTGGGATCTTAGTTCCCCAACCAGGGATCGAACCTGTGCCCCCTCCAGTGGAAGCGCAGGGTGTTAACCACTAGACCTCCAGGGAAGTTCCCTACAGTGTATTCTTAGTGGATAACATCATGCAAAGAGACAAAAATAGTATAATAAACAATGTTAATGTCTTTTTAATTGTTATCAGTCCTTATTGTGTACGCCACAGAGGATTGTTTTTAAAATCAAAGGATAACTATTTCTAATGACAGAGATACCAAATACCAATAGGATGCAATGTCTCTACATATTATTTGGACTTCCTGATTTAATAGTGTCCATAGTGGGACATATAATTATCCCATGATATTTACCCAGTAGGACTTTTCCACTTGAGGCCCACACTTGAAATTGTAAACTCCTTATTACACGGAAATCCAGATGGTAATTGCCCTGTTAATAATAGATTTGTATCAATCCATCTTTTATCTAGAGAAAAAAAATTTTAAACTACGGAACTATGGTTAGAATACTTATTAAAGCATAAAGGCACATATCCTTGATTGTCTTCAGATATAGATAGGTTTGAATAGTTAAGGTTATGACAATAGAAATGTATAAGGCATTTTAGAGGAAAATGTGTAATAACCTGTGTGTTTTTAAGCCAATATTTATTTGGTTGTTATACATGGTACAGAACACTGCATTTGCTACTTTGCATGAAAGACTTCAATACAGGTGACAAATTCTTTGACTTAAATCCATGATTTCTTTTAGTATTATTTCAATAATAGCCTTCTGTGCATCTTTTAACTATCAGTTCGTAAATGCGCATCTTTATTTACATAATGGGGTCAGACAACTTACTAGAAAGTGTATCATTATATTAGTGGATTAAGAGAGTTATTACACCTCACTGAAAAGACATTCATAAATATTTTTAAATTGCGAGGGAAATTAAATAATTGACACTTAAGATGCCTATTTTAAGTAATAGAGAAGTAAGGAAAAGTTGCCTTCAAGCAATAGGATAAGATATAAGAAATTAGGAATTTCTTCTCCTTAATGTGTTTTTTGTTTTTTTGTTTTTTGTCTTTTTTTAATTTTTCGCTGCCTTGGGCCTTCCTTGCTACGTGCAGGCTTTCTTTCTTTTAGTTATGGCGAGCGGGGCCACTCTTCATTGCGGTGCGCGGGCTTCTCATTGCGGTGGCTTCTCCTGTTGCGGAGCACAGGCTCTAGGTGCGCGGGCTTCAGTAGTTGTAGTATGCGGGTTTCAGTAGTTGTGGCTCTTGTGGCTTGCAGGCTATAGAGCGCAGGCTCAGTAGTTGTGGCGCACAGGCTTAGTTGCTCCACGGCATGTGGGATCTTCCCGGACCAGGGCTCAAACCTGTGTCCCCTGCATTGGCAGATGGATTCTTTTTTTTATTGAAGTATAATTGCTTCACAGTGGTGTGTTAGTTTCTGCTTTATAACAAAGTGAATCAGCTACACATATACACACGTTCCCATATCTCCTCCCTCCCGCATCTCCCTCCCTCCCACCCTCCCCATCCCACCCCCCAAGGCGGTCACAAAGCCCCAAGCTGATGGCAGATGGATTCTTAACCACTGTGCCGCCAGGGAAGCCCCTCCATAATGAGTTTTAAATATATATATATATATAAAATGACTGCATTAATTTCTGTGAATTGAAAAGAATAGACTAGAGGAACTGCAGATCATTCCACAATTTAAAACAACTTTAGAATCCTTTTTAAATAGATATAGTCAATATTTCTTCTGTAAAATCGGATTCAAAATATCAACGGAATCCACTTTACCTTGGAGTTAATTGAACTGGTATTTACATTTTAGGACAATTATTTCTCATTTGCCAAGAAGAGATTGAGGCTTGGTTTTCCTTCAATAATGTCTTCATTGGGCATTGAACTTGACAAGTATTTATAACACTACCAGTGTTAAGGGGACACAAAAACATGTCAGCCGTTACTCCTGAGTAGAACTAATTTTATTTGCTTCCAGCTCTGTCCAGGAGGTTAGGTTCTTATTTAGATAAAACATCTCTAGAGTGAAGAAGAACTATCTGTTAGGTTTTACAAGCTTAGAACAAACATTAAATATTTTTCATTTTGCATCTGTACACATGAAGTGATATTCTAAATCATGTGTTATTTACCTGGGGCTTTCTTTAATATTTCATGGACTGTAATTCAGTTTAAACAATAAAAGAGAGAAATTGGGAGAACACAGTGGCCAAAACTTAGATGAAGCCTTATGTTCAAATTCTGTTTTTTGAGACTATCCTGAGCTCATCTATCAGTTTGTTGTGGCCTTTATTAAGCTGGAAATTCTGAGAGTTGAGTTTTACATTAATTTTACCTTTATTGTGAGTCATAATTTCATCTTTCTCTTTATTTCTAAATATCCTCTTCACATATTGAATTTTTAATTTCTTTAAAGTCAAAAGCCAAGGCTCTTCTCAGTATTGCATTTGTGCTATATGGGCTACAAATTAAATTTCACATTGTATTTCATGGTCCATTATCATTAGAAGCAACCAAAGAGAACCTACCTTTGCATTCAACTTAAAGTTCATAAAAGCCTTTGCAATACTAAATTAAAATTGTAGATTTCATCAGACACTGCAAAGTGCAGAGCAATAGAGAAGTGTTAATTTTTAGGTTCTATTTGTTAATAGATATACACCATTATTAGTATTATTGTATCTTTCACGTTACTATAAAGCAGTGGATTTCAGCCTTGGCTACACGTTGGGCAACTTTTAAAATATATTAATGCCTGGCTGCACCACCTGAGAATATCACTGTTCTGGGAAAAGGTATGGGCGTTTCAGTTGATCATTTTGAAAGCTCTCTAACTAATTTTTAATAGATATCTCAGGTTTTATCTGCTTATGGCTCTAACAGTAGACAAGCCAAAAAGCAAACAAACAAACAAACAAAATTATTTGAGAACAATTGGAAAATATAAATTCTCACCCCACTAATCATCCATGTTCCTTGGAAATTTTGCTTAGATATTCTTTACTTATCAACTTTCTCATTATTTGAGAGTGGTAATTAGGTAAAAATCGTTTGTACCATCTGCAGCTTCTTTTTCTGAATAACTGTGTTTTTACTGAGTTGCTTGCTTAGTTTAAGCTCGTTATGCCAAAATGTATTTATGTGAGGACTTTACTTTCTGTCTACTTTGCACAGCACCAGACTTCTTGTCTATTTACTTTATATCCTTATAAGAGCAGAATGCTTGAAAGTACTTTTAGCTTCGAAGAGTTCTTTTGAAAGTTATGTGATTACCAAGCAACCAAAATTCTTTGCATAAGCACTCATTAGTCCTACCAGCATTTCTCTTTCAAATATAAATGTTAATCTTCGAATAGTGACTTCCGTGCACATTTTGGCTTCAGGCTTCAGGATAAATCCCTGTGCCTGTAGCAAAATCTTTGCGGGGATGGAGCAGAGCATCCAAAGAACAACCAGGAATCACCAGGGAGCCCTCTGATTCCAGGTGTCCTCTTAGGAGAAGTAGGACATTATGGAACAAAACTCCCCAGAGATGCAAAAAGTTGCAGGGTCACAGATATGGCCTTTTTAATTTGAAATACGAACATGGTTAAGATGAAATTCCTATTGAGGAAAATTAGAATATATTTCAGAATATACTGGTATAATTATATATATAATTTTCTCATCTTTATTCAAAACAAATACATTTAAATACTAATTTTGAGTGAATCCATGAGAAAAATACCTAAAAAAAAATACTGCGTGGTTCCTACCCCTTGACATTTTGATTTAATTGCTCTGCATGCAGCCTGGGCATTGGGACTTTTAAAAGCAACCCACGTTATTCTCACATACAGCAAAATTTGGGAACCATTGCTTTAAATCTTACCCAGCTTATGGAATTAGAATCTCCAGATGGGGGTGGGATCTTATAGTTTTCATCTTAAGAAGCACTTCAGATGATACTTATACACACTAAAGTTTGATAACCACTGGTTTTACTATGTGATAGTTTCTTCCAAGAAATTTTGTCTCTCCTATTTGACGATTTTGTCCTTGCCTCCATGGTTCGCGTTTTAGGTATAAATATGGCACTATTTTTTTTTCTAATTTAACCACCATATGTGTTTGTTTGCTTTGTGTAGGTTCAGGCATATACTAGGCATTCCTGTTTCCACTGACTTCTCCAAGAGGACTGAGATAGTATGGTGGAGCAGAAGTGGTGTGTAATTTTACATATGCTACTAAATCGCTTGGCAGTGTTTAATCAATAACTGAGGTGTAGGGGTAAGCTTCTTAAACTCTATCTCAGAACATTTAACATTCTGACAATTACTCTCTGTCTAGCCTTGGGTAGGTTACTTAATTGAGCTTTCTTCATACGTAAAATGGTAGTTTTTAATATTGGTCTCTTAGGTTTGTGATTTGGAAAAGGCAGTAATACATGGTAGTACTGTGTAATTTGCAAAGTGCTATGCAGATTTTAGGTATGGCTGTCTATATGTTTGCAAAATTAGGAAGTTTCATTTGTAAGGTCATTTCCATTTCGAAAATCTGTGATTTTTCACTTCACTATGTCCAACACATTATTTGTATCCCCCCCGAACAATTTATACAAGGAAGGTGGTCCAGGTGTGTTCTTCATTGATTATGTGGTTTAGAGTGATTAAATAATTCAAGAAAATAAAGAAATTTGGAAATCAAAAGAATGACTTAGTATGAATCTTTGACCCAACACTAAGAATTTTATATTTCTTTCCACATTTCCGTGTTTGTTTTTTGTTTGTTGTTGTTTTTGTTTTTGTTTGTTTCCTTTGTTTTGGTGAGGGGAGTGAGGGAAATTTTTGTATTCTTCCTTTGTCCGCCTTTCTGCAGATTAGGTTACAGTTGGGAGAATGTTAGAAGCACCCAGTGCTTAAAAACAATTACTATTAAAATACATATTACTGAAAAAAATGGATGGTTGATTTAATGGGATAGTTTGGATTGTTTATTTTAATAGTATTATTGTTTGTATTTTGTTTTGAAGCACGTAATGATGAAATATTCTGGTTTTCTTCTTAAATGCGGTAAAGAGCAATCCTACTTATTTTCACAAAGAACACTGGCAGGCTGTACCCAAACATTTTGCTACAGACTTTTCTGAAATGTGAAGCTGATCCATGTTTGGAACCTAAAAGATTTTATTGGTCCCAGCTGGCAATAAATTGAGAACTATTCCTTAGATCTCTAATTACTTTGGTGGTTCATAGTATACTCATAGAGGTCTGTATTGACTTTCACTGCATGATTTTTAATATGCAGTGTAACTATTTTATTGATAAAAAAATGTGAGCTCAGATGTTTTATCTTAGCATAAAGTAATTAATGAACTAAGAATATAAGATTTATTGAAGTTTTGTGGGTTCTTCCCATATAAATATAAGATTACTTTGTTATAAAACATATTAAAGTTCACACAGTCCCCATAAATGCAATCTGTCAGTATTTTACATAAGATCTATTTGATATACCTGATTTATTCAATAGAATAGATAGATGGGGGGGGGGACAGAACAGCTATAGATAGAATAAATAGAGAGGGAACCTGGTTAGCTGGCACAGAAACTTTAACTTAATTGATAATTAAGACTGAAATAAGACCATGAATAACCTGTACTTGGGCAACCAGATGTTTTATTTTTGCAATGTATATACTTAGAATGCTGTAGCATGGCCCCGGCTATAAGAAATGAGAATGTAAAACAGGAGGTCGGTCAGAGGACAGGCTGGATGAGTATTTTGAGATTGCCTACATTAAGATGACAGACAGAGACAGAGACCAAGACAGTGACAGAGAGATGGTGAGAAGGAAAGACATTAAAAAAACATTTAGCTCAATGGCAGCATGATTAGAATGAATCCACTGTCTTCCTAAATGACTACTTAGACAGGCAACATTCATTTGAACATAGTCTTAAAAAACACTCTCATTAACTGTATACCAAAATAAAGAAAGAAAAAATATAAAACCTTTCAGATATCTTCTATGTTACAGGGAGTTAAGCAAGTCAAAATAAGTTCTTGTCTTTTTTATTGAGTCAACACCAATGAAACATGTATTTCTGAAGACCAACATGTGCAATTTTCACGTTCAGATTTTTGACTTTATACAGAGAAATGTGTTCCCTCACTCACTCACCAAATATTTCTTTATAGTTTTTATATTTATGAAATTACTACATGTCAGACACTCTTCATAGTGTTGAGGATACAGTAGTGACCAAAATAGGCATACGTCACTGTCCTTATGACCCTTGGGTCCTAGCGAAGAGTTGTATGTGTGCACACAGGGTGTGGGGAGACACCAACCCCAGGGGAAGATCAGAACTGAAGTTGTAAGGTTTATCGCCAGTGCAGCTGATTTACGACATGCTAGAAGAGTGTTGTACATTTCTTTTACTATTTTCATAGTTGTTGTCTAATTCTACCCTTCTTTTTAATAAACTTGGAAAGCTTTAATATGTCTCTGTGAAGTCATATTTGGTTTTGCAATGCTTTATGTTTCTCTTGGAGTCAAAAAGTTTGTTATCTAAGTTGATCTTGGCTGGGTTAATTTAGATGAAGTTTGTTTAAATATTGAATATATTGAAAAAGAGAAAAAATAAATTTCACACACACACACACACACACACACACACACACACACACACACACCACCTCCCTAGGAAGGCTGAGTAGAAGCAACACTATTTATCTTCAGAAAAGTTTATTGCCAATCTAAAGAGCAAATTTGAAACTTTCTTATTTTGAAATGATAAGAGAAGCTGAATATAGATTTATTGTAAATGATTTAAAGTACAGTTCTTTGTCACAATTAACATAATTCTTTCTCTTGCTTCCAAATGTCTATATGCCATTGTAGTTAAACTTTGATTCTTCCTGTGGAACCAGCAACAAATATTTTCTGCCTAGTCCGTGTTTGGCTTGTGAATATGACTACTATTTATAGGAATGTTACATGTTTACTTTGGCTTGATCAAAATTAGCAAGAAAGTTATGGTACCAGGATATCTTAACCAGTGTATGTAGGTCTCTAACTCATTTCTCATATATGACCCTTGTGCTGGTAAAATTATGAACCTTGATTCTTATATATTTATTCGTGCCTTATCACCTTGACATCTAGGAGGGACTAACTGCCTTCTACAATACATTTCCAGTCCTGTTTTGTCTTGAATTGTCTGTAATGGAAAAAAAGAATTACATCCCATGTGGTTGTTCCATTGAGAACAGAGATTTTAAAGTACTCAGTTCTTTGACCAGATCTTTCTTTGAAGTCGTACTTTATGACAAATGATACTCAGTCTTATTTTAGTGTTGAAAATAATAATATATACTATCTACTACTTAGCACGTATAAGTGGGTCTTTGGAAAAACCTTTTGACTTCATTTAAGGAATCAATAGTGAATTAATGAAAAGGCTTTATCTGTAGTAGTGCATATCTGTAACCGTGGACCACCTGTATTTGTCATCCTTTTGCTTATTGTTTGATTAGGAATGTCTCATTTTGTTTGTTAAAGAAGACAACTTCAAGTTACCCACATTCCCAAATGTTTAGATTATAACAATGCTTTGATACAAATTTGGAAAGTATCTGGAGATAACACGGTGATGTGATAATGGGCCATTGCAAAATTGAATGAATGAATTTTGCAAAATAGAGAGATTGTATATTTAATAAAGATGCACTATCAAAATTTGCTAGGAACACTTTAGCATTTCAGTTCAGGTTCCAATATTTTACATCTTTCTACCTGAGTCATACTCTCACTTGGAGGTAATTGCTTGATCAGTAGGGAAATATAGTATTGGTTTGAGAAATAAAATAGCTAAGTGTTAACTTTTGAATAGCACTACATATGAATTAGGACTATGATCTTGTTTGGATGGAACATTCCATTAAATTTCTTGAATTTATGTCAGGATATAACAAAGTGCATTCATCAGCTTAGGTGGTTTGTTTACTTCTGCATTCAGCATAATTTTGGTTTCCCCAAGTCTACAATTAAGCATCAAGACACAATAACAGCCTTTGAATTTTAATGGCAATTGGCAGGGTGCTGAATTGTAATTAAACCAGTGGAGATGATGAATTACTTACAGATTTAAACTGTGTGCAGACTAGCCAACATAAAGCAAATAGTCTATGGTTTCCTCTATTGATGTACATATATCAATAGTCCTATATATACTATATAGTCCTGTATGTACTATATATGCTATATCATCCTTTTAAAAATGCAAGTATCTCACATAATTGAACAACTTTTAAGGGACTGCCTTCCAGTTGTCCAGTTATAAATTAGCTAAACTTACATACTATATTTTTTTCTGGAGAACAAGAATCCTACTTCCTCATCTCTATATCCGCAAGCACTGAGTAGTTTATGCCCGTAGTAACTATCCAGTCAATACAGCTGAAAATGTTTCTTAAATGGGAATCCTGCTTCTTTTCTCTCACAATTAAAAAGAAAAGTATATATAAAATAACAACAGACCTGCTAAATATTTGTCTTTATGGGCACTTAACACACAAAAGTTCTCCATTCTGAAAAGTACTTCTGTATAAAGATAGTTGAGAATCAAGGCTGCATTTATATTTTCAAAACAAATAAGCTTTTGGGCTTCCCTGGTGGCACAGTGGTTGAGAATCTGACTGCCAATGCAGGGGACACGGGTTCGAGCCCTGGCGTGGGAAGATCCCACATGCCGCGGAGCAACTAGGCCTGTGCGCCACAACTACTGAGCCTGCGCGTCTGGAGCCTGTGCTCCCACAACAAGAGAGGCCGCGATAGTGAGAGGCCCGCGCACCACGATGAAGAGTGGCCCCCGCTTGCCTCAACTAGAGAAAGCCCTCGTACAGAAATGAAGACCCAACACAGCCAAAAATAAATAAATAAACAAAATGTGGGGTTTAAAAAAAAAAGACAAAACAGTGAAGCAGATATTATAGAATATATTTAAAAAACAAACAAAAAAACAAATAAGCTTTTAATGCCATGCCTATTCAGGACAGTGTGAGAAAAGGGTCTGTGTACCGTGTGAAAGCGTTCTATCTTCTCCCCAAACTGGCCTGACTCAGCCATCCTGAGTGGGAGCAAGGATGGGAAACCACCTCTGCTACAGCCAGGCCCGAACCCTGATCCCGGGACAGCAAGCCACTGCTTTCTGGCAGCAGTGCCAATGAGCCTGGGCAAAATAATTATTCATTTATTAATACTTATATGGAATTGACCAGAATTAGTGGAAAAAAGCACAGGAGAACAGCAATATTGAGAAGTTCTTTATAAGAATGTAGATTCCAAACCATTTTATGAATAACTCCAATCTTTCTTCTTTATATTAAGTTTTGTGATAGAACTCATCTCACAGGACTCCTACAAGCTTCCCTCAGGGACTCTTGTGGCTCCTTTTCATACTGTTTACTTAAAAGTGATATCACTCACATGTGGACTCTAAAGAAATGATACAAACGAACTTACTTACAGAACAGAAATAGACTCACAGACATAGAAAACAAACTTGTGGTTACTAAAGGGGAAAGGGGAGGAGGGATAAATTAGGAGTTTGGGAGTGGATACACACTACTATATATTGTATAAAATAGATAAGCAAGGACCTATTTTATAGTACAGGGAAATATATTCAATATCTTGTAATAACCTATAATGGAAAAGAATCTGAAAAAGAATAGATATATGTGTATAACTGAATCACTTTGCTATATACCTGAAACTAGCACAACATTGTAAATCAACTATACTTCAATTAAGAAAAAAAAAAAGAACCTGAAAGAGAAAAAAAAATGAACACACTTTTTCTCCTCATAACGTCATGATCATGAAGCAGCGGTCTCATTTCCAGGGTACACAGAAGTCGGAGAAGGTAGTATGATTTTGGTCTCGGCTGCTACCTTAAGTCTACTTGCTTTTACTTCCACTCTATTCTTCTATTCTTCCCATGGCTTTTGTGGTTAAGAGATGCCCACCATTCTGTGCCTCATCCTGCCCTCTCTTCTTGTTTTGCCTCTTCTGCAGATACCAGCTGATCTCTATAATTTCTTCAGAAATCACTCACTCAACCTTCTTCTTCCTAGATTTAATGACTTCCCTTCCCTGCAAACATCTAAATTCCCCATCTGATCAATACTGCCTGTATTAGTTTCCCAAGGCTGCTGTAACAAATTACCACAAACTTGGTGGCTTAAAACCACAGACATTTATTCTGTCACAGTTCTGGAATCCGGAAGTCTGATATCAGTTTCACTGAGCCAAAATCAAGGGATTCATAGGGCCACGTTCCCCCGGAGGCTCTAGAGAAGAATCGATTTCTTGCCTCCTCTGGTTTCTGGTCGTTGCCAACATCTTTTGACCTGAAGTCACGTCACTTCAATCTCTGCTCCATGGTCACATTGCCCGTCCTCTCTGTGTGCATCGAGTCTCCCTCTGTCTCTCTCCTACGAGGAGGCATATGACGGAGCTCAGTTCTTACCCAGATGATACAGTATAATCTCCCCATGGCGAGAGCCTTAACTTAATCACGTAGGCAAAGTCCGTTTTTCCTTATAAAGTGGCATTTACCAATTCCAGGGATTAGGACCTGATATCATAATCCTGCAGATTTTACTCTAGTGCAGACCAGCCTTTCTATTAGGGTTTGGCAACGGAATGCACTGATAATTGACCTTATTTTAATCCAGGAATTGATCATCTAACTTTCTAGCTACTTAACAGGTGAATTGAGGCAAAGATCTCATTACAGTAAATAAAGAAATGCTTATTAAATGAGTAAATGAATGAGTTAATTGCCAAATCCAGAAAATTCTTGGGACACCAGAGACACTTTCTGTCTCCTAGGGAAATCCACTTTTTAGTGACCTAGGATCCCAGGTTGATCTTGGACCTGCAGAATCTCCCTGTACGTGCATGGCAATGCCCCTGAATCCAAGTTCTTCCTTTAATGAGCCTGGGTTTTCTACAACAGGAAATGTTTAGGAAGCATCCTATGGAAGATGCAATTACAGGAACATCTGGTAACTCTCTCTGTTGAGAATTCAGTAGTAACCAACATATATAGCACTTACTCCATGTCTAGCTCTCTTCTAAGTGCCTGACATATTAGCTCACTTAATTCTCACCAAACCGTGTGAGGTGGTGGAGGAGGTAGAATAATGCTCCCCTTCAAGATGTCCACATTCTAATTCCCCAAACCTGTGACCGTGTTACCTTACATGGCAAAAGAGACATATCATATGTGATTAAGGACCCCGAGATGAGAAATCCCAGATTATCCAGGTGGACTAAGTATAATCACAAGAATCTTCAAAAGTGGAAAAGAGAGAAGCAGAAGAGGAGAGCAGCGTGACGTGATGATAAGGACTTGACTGCCCTTACTGGCTTTGAAGATGGAGGAAGAGGCCACAAGCCGAGGAGTGCAGGCAGCCTAGGAGCTGGAAAAAGCAAGAAGACAGATTATCCCCCCTAGAGTCTCCAAAAGAAAAAACAGCCCTGTTTGCACCTTGTCTCAATCTCTGCTCCTCTTCCCCTTCTGTCCTTCATCATAGCAGTTTCTCCTTACTGCTAGCTCCTCCCCAGTCCTTACAAGAGATACAGTTCTACAAGATGCCTACAAGAGCCTCTTCCAAAATAATGATGATGATGATGATATTGACGTGGAGGAAAAATTCAATGGTGATGCTATACTTCTATGTAGCTATTGTTTGCTTTCTCAGGTTTCTACTATGGCCACTATTTTATTTCAGGTACCACAACTCTATGCATTAGGCAGGCATATACATTTTACATGGAAGAGAACTAATGCTTAAGGAGATTCAGTAGCCTGCCTAAGACCCCCCTCCCGCAGGGAGTAAGAGGTGGCAATAAGGACCACTTGTTCTTCTCATCCAGCCCCTTGTGCTACAATGAAAAAGGCAAACGTTTTGAAGTCTGTAAACCCGGTTTGATTCTAAGTCGATATTTAAAGATCATGGAAACATCACTTAACTATTTTAAGCCTCATTTAAAATACTTTCAAAATGAAGATAAAGATCCCACCTTGTATATTTGTTATGAGCATTAAATAGGGTAATGCACTAAAACGTTTGCCTCGTAGTAGAAGTTAACTGAATGTTAATAGTTTTGGAAATCTTATCCTCTAGAGGATCTAGAATCTACTGTGGGTTAGTGATGGCGCCATTCAGACAAGGCAGTTATTTCTGAAATTCTTCCAACCTCGAAAGATCCTGGTGTTTACTTTAGCCCTGGGTCATCAGTTTCCCTGACAGACCACAGATGTTTTTATGATGCCAGAAATGGGTTTTAGTTAGGGTAGACTCTTATTTGTTCCCAATACCTCCAGAACAATTGAATAGTAAACACTCTGAAGAGTGTTTGGCAGTGCTGACTGGTTAATGCACTCTTAACTGGTATAAGAAATGTAACTCACTACTTTTTAAACCACTATTAAAATAGTTGTTTTCAGGCTCTCATTGTTTGTAAATATATAATTTCTATTCTCTCTCTTATTGTGGTTGGCATTTCTTTATAAATTAAACAGAGGAGAACCCTATGATAGCACCTTGTCATATTACATGGAACTGATTTTGCTGAGCTTCAGTCAAAGTTGTTATCTCCCTGCTCTTTGACACCTGCATTTTTAAAGGTGGTTCCCTCACAGGGATGTATAAGAATCAGGCTGGCTGTGAGCTAGCTGGTTCTTTTTCCAACTTAGTTCATTTGTGCTTTCTGTAAAGAGTTTTGGATGGAAATAATATTATCCCTTAATTCTTCTTTTTTTTTTTCTTTTTGATGTCAGTGCCCACCTGCAATTAGATCTGTGTCTCAGCCCAGGGATAAATAGCAAAGCTTTGAATTTGGAAGCACCAGGAACACAGCAATTCAAACCCTGAAGGGCAGAGACCTCAAATGAGCTTCCTTGACCTTGACTTAGTTGCTGTCAGGAGTCTCTTTCTATTGCCCACTGTGACTCTGGTAATGCGTTTCCACTGAGAAGACAGGAAAGGTATGAGAGAGGCTCCACTCTCTGACTTCCCTTCCTGAGTGTGTATGTAAAAATAAATGCAACAAAAGCAAATCAGTGGAGATTTCTTTAAAATGTGTTACTTCTTTTTTTTTAAGCCAGAGGTATTTTTATCTCAACTCAGCAAGCATAATTGGAATAAAATTAGAGCATGTAAGGAATTGAATCAATCCATGGATTAAACCTGTCCATTCAGGATAGCATGGCTATTACGGATCTAATCTAAAATGCAGCGCTAGCCGTGTGCCTGTGTAAAGCTCAGTGCACTGTGCTGAATACTAAGGATACCGGACCTCCTTGCAATCCTCAGTTTGGAAACTCCATGATGACATTGATTACCCAGTAAACTCAGAAACAGTTATTACGCGGCGTGCTTGTCCTCGTCTCCTTGCCAAAAAAAAAAAGGTCTGTTTTATTTTTAAAGTCTTTGAAGTAGCTCTAGGAATTGTTCAACAGTTAATGAGTGTCATACAGTGACAACAACAGATGAATGTGTTCATTTTAAATGGTTTGGAGGATCTAGTGGGGATATTCAGTTCTCAGTGAACAGCTTCCAAGTCAGTCTTATTTAAATGATTTACTGTACTGTGTTTGAATCAGCCATGGAGGAGCAAAACTGTTGGCATTTTGGAAACATTGAGGTTCGCTAATTGACATGCATAGGTAGGGCAACTACTGCATTAAAACAATTGCAGATCATCTCATTGTGGCTTTAATCTTTTAAAAATAGTCATAATATTACACATATATGAGATACACTGTGTAATATATATAATGTGTTTCATTTATAATATACAAATGATTTATTTAAACGAGTTACACTTGGGATAGGAGAATGGGGGTAGATTTCGTAATAATTCAGACATGAACTGAAATCTGTATTTTTGACATTCCTAGGGTGAGCCTACCACACTGCCACATTTTTTTTAGTAAATAGTCAAATTTGCAGGTGATTTGTTTAAATTCATCTGTAATGATTCAGGTTAATGTCTCTGAGCACTTGAGGGTGACATAATAGTAAAGATCTATATTGGCTTGATTTAATCAATGCAACTAAAGTGAAACATTGTACCTTGGTGTTACTACAACTAAGTGTGCAGTGATTATTTTCATATTCCATAATTAAGGTTACCATGAATGGTCTTAAACTCATAGACAATCTGAGTTGTACAAAAGTCTAGGTTAAAGCATACTGTTTTCATTGTTCAATTTTTCTTTATAAATAAGCTACACAGAAATCATTGGAATAATGAATGTAAGTTCATATTTTCACAGATATTTTCATACATATCTTATGAAGAGATTTACTGTTTCTGGAGATTGAAGGAAGTGTAGAAAACACCCGTAGGAGAATTTATGGGAAAAAAGCCTTAGATGGCTATTAATAAGAATTATACATTTTTAAATATAAATACAAAAACACATTTCATTTGAAATGCCAAACTACTGGAACAGTGGGAGATTGATACAACATTTTATGATCCTTAATTAATTAAGAGTTGAATACTTATTAATGTTTGTATTACCTCTGGTAACTGTTTTGTCATCAATACCAAGCCATCTGCATTTTAAATGTAAAGGACATCTTCTAGTGCTATATAAAATTTGTTTTTTTAAAGATGACATCATTTACTTAAAAATGAGCAAATGAAATGAATAGCATTTCACAAAACAGAATATACAAATAGCCAATAAGCTTATGAAAAGGCTCTCAGAATCATTACTTATCAGAACAATGTATATTAAAATGATAAAGTGATGCCTCTTGTCTGACTTGAATGGCTAACATTAAAACGATTGAGAATACCAAGTGTTGGCAATGACATAGAACAACAGCAAAAAGCCCACTTTCATATATTGCTATTGGGATGCCAACTGGTACAACCATTTAGGAAAGCTTTTTGACAAGGTCTACTAATGTTAAACATACTTATTTCTTAAAGAATAGCAATTCCATTCCTGAGTATATAGCCAAGAGAAAGGAATGTTTATTTATACTAAAAAGATGTGTATGAAAATGTTAATAGCAATGTTACTAACAATAGCCCCAAACTGGAACAACCTAAATACCCATCAGAAGTAGAATGGATAAATAAATTATAATATATTCATATTATAGAATACCACACAGCAATGAAACTATAAACTCACTGAAATATGGATAGATCTCACAGATATAATAAGAAGCAAAAGAAGCCAGACACTAAAGGGTACATCCTGAATGATTCAATATATATATTAAACTGAAAATCAGGCAGATCTAGTCTTTGATGATAGAAGTCACAATGGTAATTACCTTCAGGGAGAGATTATTGATTAGAAGGGGGCACAAGTGAGCCTACTCAGGTGCAAAAAATGCTTTATATCTTGGTCTGGTAGCTGTGTGTGTATGTATGTTTTTATATATGTTTGTATGTAGTGTATGTGTTGTGTCTGTGTATATGCTTGTGGTACATGCATGTGTCTATGTGCATGTCTGTGTGAGTCTGTGTTGTGTGTATGTGTATATATGTGTGTGTGTATAATGAATCTGTAGACAAAACTTATTATTTGGATGCTTTAATATATGTAACTTATATTTCAATAGAAAGAAAAAAGAGGGAGTAAACATGACCTAAAAAGCACTTTCAATGTTCCTTTTCACAATCACCCTTGCATTGCCATAGCTTCTTTCTTCACTTATATGAAAAAAAAAAATGACCTGACTACATTTTGATAAGTTTTGTTATGGGAAACAGAGTATTTTTTTCAAAATTCAAATTCAGATTTCCTTCTAAAATGTTAACTATGATTTTGCTATGATAGCTCAACTCAGAATCACAAACTGAACACCAAGTCTTCACCTACCCCTTGGATATATTAATTTTGGTCCTATTTCATAATTTTAACTTTATTATTAGTCAATGCTTACTTTATTCTAATTTATTTTCCCTAATTTTTAATAGCAAAAATATTAAAACCTTTTAGGACTCATCTATTGGCCACTGGTGCTATACATAAAGAAACCATGTTGTTTTAAATAGTCTATCTGCTGAAAAGTGCTATTTTTTCTTATACAGTCTCATTACAGAACATACGTCTTTTATTGACATAATGTGTTTTGTCAAGCATCAGAAACATCCATCCACTGATAAATTGCCGCTGCTGTCTCTCTGACATTTTATATCCTTTGGGGCCAGTGAGCATCTCCCACTGGCATGTCCCTTGGTAGTTTTATATTGGTGTAATTAATTCTCATCTTAAATCTTTTCACCTGCTGTCAGCCAAGAACTAGCTATGAAAAGCTGATTTGCCAAAATTTGTAGACTTTAGATGACAAAAGTGACGAGTGTACTGTTGAGTCTCAAGTACTCTCCTTTTTTCTAATTATACACCTGTGTCCTGGCACAGCTGTCAGTCACACACATCAAGGGGGGCGTCCCCACATCTGAGGGACAAATGAATGTCTACAAAGCAAGGATTTCAGGTCCCCAGATGGAAGATGTAAAGGCATATTTTCTCTCTGAGTGTAGTTGATCTATCATGTCTCTTCATGAAAAGCTTAAAAATCCATTATTATGATAGATTTGGGCATGAATGGAGGACACTACTAGAAAAGATGTAGATACCTGCACCGTTTCCAATGTGCGAGTCTAAATTAAGCAGATCATTGGGTTTGCAGTTTACTTGAAATATTCAATTTCACATTCTTATTTTTTTTTTTTTTAAAGAAATTCACGTTCTTTTATTTATTTATTTATGACTGTGTCGAGTCTTCGTTTCTGTGTGAGGGCTTTCTCTAGTTGCGGCAAGTGGGGACCACTCTTCATCGCGGTGCGCGGGCCTCTCACCATCGCGGCCTCTCTTGTTGCGGAGCACAGGCTCCAGACGCGCAGGCTCAGTAATTGTGGCTCACGGGCCCAGTTGCTCCGTGGCATGTGGGATCTTCCCAGACCAGGGCTCGAACCCGTGTCCCCTGCATTGGCAGGCAGATTCTCAACCACTGCGCCACCAGGGAAGCCCCCACATTCTTATTTTAAGTACCAGAATTATATACCATATTATTCCCTGCCTATTTGTCTGCAATATAGATTAACTTTTAAGTTATTGATGTCTAAATTTAATGATAGGAAGATAGTTATTTCTTTACTAAAACACAGATTTCTCTCTTCTTCACCCCAAGTCCTTGGACTTACTTTTGATGTAAGCCTTCCCACTGCTACACACAGCTCTCACAATGGGCCTCTGGGCTAATCCATGTCCCCTTCTGGGTCTTTCAGTTGAGTCTATTTGATTTTTCTTAAGAAAAATAACTGCCTGTAAAGGAGGGATCTTGGCTGTTTTTCTATCACCCTTCTTCCTTCTCGTTGCCCTTCTCAATAATTTAATTTGTCAGGAATTAATTTAACACTTCAGTTAATGTAAGAGCTCCGAAGTACTGATGAGTTTCTTAAACTCTGAGCTTTGCTTTCCTTTCCTTTCAGTTTGGGATAAGTACTCCCTACCTTATAGGCTTATTATGAGGAATAAATGGGTACAAAGCACTTGGCATAAGGTAAGTACACAACAAATGGCTGCTATCATGTTTCCAATTTGTTTTTAATTGATAACTACTCAAGATGACCCAGAGAGTAAGCCTCACAGGAAGTGAACTGAAGAAAGGATAAAGAGGTTATCCATCCTTTTGACTTAGAGTAACAGATGGGCAGTGCCTAGTCAAGGCAAAGTCGGGAAAGATAGGTAGGTAAAAACAAATCAGGTAGGCTTAGCTCTACACAGGGATACTTATATTTTACAGGTTCATGTTGCACTTCCTTTGGTAAAATAGACCTTTGTTCATCTTACATTGATTAAGTTGTGTAATTCTCTGAAAGCTTATAAACAGTTCTAGAATGGCTAGAAATATAATTTATTGGGAAACGTTTTCGGTAGATTGCAATTCTGCCTAAGATACCTCTTCGTAAATATTGACGGAACTCTCCAAACGATCCAAACACTTAAGAGTATAGTTGTGATCCTCAAAAGAAGCCAAGAGGGTTTCAAATTGATGTTGTGGTGTGACAGGGACCCCCCCCCCCATTGTGACGGTCTTGTTTGAGTTGGACCACAGCACATACATATATGTCTTTTTCAATGGCTTTTCACCATTATAAGAAAGCTAGAGGATTAACAGAAACTAGGATGGAGTATATTATCCAAAATACCCTGTACAGCAGAGGGAAGACCTGCTTTGGCAGGCATCCAAGCTCAAGTCCTTTGGAAGCACCAAAGCTGACAGAGAAAATAATAGTTTGGTTGGGAATGATTTCTTTATCACAATTGCTAAGTATGGGTTTGGTCCAGGAATATTTCCATCTAAAGAAGTTTTAAGAAAATAACAAAAGAGGCAAAAACTAATCTTTCACTGCTGACACTCTGACACAGAATATTCTTAGTGGATTCAGGCTTTACTGAGCTTTCGAAGGTTTCATGTGGCCCTGGATATTTTTCCCAAGACAAAGGTTTTGGTTAGAAGCTGAAAAACAAGAGCATCTTCAAGTCAGGGTTCATGTCTTAGTCACCTTGACTTTCCAAGAGCCTTGCATACAGTTCCTAATGTATAATAAGCACTCAATAAATGCATCTTGGCTGAGGAATTGAATGAGCAAGTGAGTGAAGAATGATGAGGGTGACCTACAATTTATTTAGATCATCTATGTTCTATACATTTGTGCATGGTAACTAATTTTTTACAGTCTCTGGTTCTCTCTCTTGTGTTGTTTTGATCACCAAGACCATAGCTGACAATCCTCTATGAGACCAAAGAGTTAAAGATGTTTCTCAGACTATTATGTTTGCTAGGCAAGTTTTACTATTTTCTCTGTTTTACATAAACTCATGCTCATGCAAGAGTTAGATCCTGATGGCATCCAGGGTACTGATTAAGTTTACAGGAAGAAAGGCAGGCAGTGTAACTTAATAGAGCATCCTTATTCAGAACCTCAGAGGGTAAATTTAACCTCTTATTTCTCCAATTCCTTGCTAGTAAGAGGGAAAAAAATGAATTCAAATGGAAAATAAAAGATTAAGTGTCTCTTCAAAGAAGATACTGCGAAACCAAGTAATAGCATTGGTAATGATGAAATTGTGTGCCTGAGGCTATAATGGACAGAAGGAAAGAGCATAGCTTGTCTGTGCCTTGCTCTTCTGAATAATGTGTCATTTTTTAAGTAAAGTCCCAAATAATTAATCAGTGTTTACATTTTAGAGAAAATTTTGTATTTAAGGTTTATTTTGTGTTTTTTAAAATTTATGTCTCAGGCACTTCAAAGCTTCTTTTGCTAATTCATAAATTGAAAGAAAAACTTCACATCCATTGATTAAAGGATGGAACCAGAAAAACAAGGTGGGGGAAGGGAGTAGAAACTTGATTATTATATGAAGTGAGTGTGGCCTGAACATGGCCAGAATTCCAGATGCCCATTGAGAAACCAGGATCCTGAGAGAAGATTATAACCATGGGTTAACTCATGGACCTGTTTGGAAGTAGCCACTTAAGTTCTTAGAATAATTGAACAAGAATACTCTGTTCTTCCTCATATGAAATTCTTTAAAGATGAGAGGAAGAAGCAGGTGAGATGTGACCTTAAACATCTTTCTTTGAAAGAAGATAAAATGATTTTACATAGTTTTTAAAACCTGCCCATTTAGTCAGAATTGATAAAGAATTTGAGTTTAGCAAAATAACAGTTATACCTACTATTACAATAAAAAAAGTTTCCCGTTATTAACAGTGATTATCTATGCATTGTAGGAATAGGGATAATTTAAAAATATACTTTCTATATGTGAATGTATGTCTTTTATTTTCTGATAAAAATAAATATTATAAATAGTACATTGGATTTCTCTGTTTTAACCTAGAGTTTTGAAATGAGACATCTATACAATAGAATAGGACGTATGAATGAGGGTATAAGAAGGTTAATGAAGTACAAAAATAGCATATTTTTCTTTATTAAACTATGCAAAAACCATGCTGAGATAGACTAAATTTTTTAATCCAGTCAAACTAAAGTACTGTTTATGCTCTGTAATTTTTTTCAAATCTCCGTAGCTGTAGGGCTTTTACATAATTTTGTCTTCATAAATGACATATCAAAATGGCGACCTGGGTAATTCTATCTTAGGGAATAAATTGATATTATGTCATTTGTTAGACAATTGTATCATTTCACTTATAGGTGTATTTTTAATCCCTTTCTTTTGCCATGCTATGTAGGGGAGGGAGAGCAAGAAGTTCCAAAAGTCAAAGATGTATATGTCAAACAAAACTTTTAAACCTTAAATCTCCCTTTAGAGTTCTGTAGCTAAGAGAGCTTATCGCATCTCTTGCTAATAACCCCCCACCCAGCTGTCCGCACTACTCTCCTTAGTTTCCTTCTCAAGCCAGCCTTGACTTTTGCATACTCAGGTACGTGGAACCTTTTCCTCCCAGCTCACACCTAGTTTTTTTTTTTTTTTTGGAAAAGTGCTTAGGAAAAATCTACATAAGGGAGTGTTACCCCAATGGCTACATCATCCTCTTCCTCCAGCTGTAACTGGTTAGTATCTTGGGTGAGCTGCCTAGCAGACAAACACATCCTTTTTAAGTCAATGAGGGGAGGGAATTAACAATGTGATGTCCCTCATATGGCTTCTTTCATCTGATTTTGCCAAAGTGTCTCCAACCTGCTCTTCCCTTGTCTCCAGTGCTTCTTAAAATATAAGGTTAAGGGCAGCCTCAAGTACCTTGAGTCACAGCCCTGGTAGCTGCAACAACACAAAAGAATTGCAGGTGGTTCTCTATGAGCTGATGGAGATTCTCTATGATTAGCCCTCTGGGGTGCCATATTGTTCAGTCCATGAGCATTCTTTCAAGACCTAAGACTTGCACGCACTTCATAAACCTACCTTTCATCTTAAAATTACCTTCTGAGTACGTTTCCTCTATTGCCTTTCACGAACATCTGCCATTTGTTTCCCAGACTTAAGATTCACTCCACCCTTTCACCTCCTCACCACAACAATCCTATTACTGGACTTTCCCAAAAACATTGTTGCTTAATATAGACTCCCACCTTCACCTTCTTTTCACCAGCCCAAATATCAGGATCCAGATCTAGTAGGGAAATCAGTCTTCCTCTAACCCTCTTGTAGAGTTACACAACAACTCCATTCTTTCCTCTACTTGACATCCTGGGCTCTCTCTCCACATTAGGAGATGCCCGCTTTGTTGGTATAAATGGTTATTGTAAGAATAACTGTCTAGGAGACTAATAAGTCTGTTTAGGTTTTTTTTTTTTTTTTTTTTTTTTGCTTGCTCATTATTTATAAATCAGATTGCTGATTGATAGTTATCAAAACCATTTTGGAGACACAAAGACTTATATGCAAAAGTTCATTGCATTATTATTCACAGTAAGTCCAAAACTGGAAGCAATCCAAATATCCATCAACTGGTGAATGGATAAACAAAATGCAATATATCCATACAGGGGAATATTATTCAACAATAAACATAAATACATTAAACATATTACTGATTCCCTTAGGTTAACCTCAAAAACATCATGCTAGGTGAAAAAGTCAGACCAAAAAAACCCCTAAATATTATATGACTCCATTTATATGAGATTTCAACAAAACACAAAATTATAGCCACCAAAAGCAGATCAGTAGTTATCGAGGAGCAGGTATGGAAGAGAGGCTAGATTGTAAAGAGACCTGAGGAACTTATAGGGATGATGGAAGTGTTCTAAAACTAAATTGTGGTTATGATTGTATGATTGTTTAAATTTACCAAACTCATTGAATTACACCCTTAATGGGTAACTTTTGTGGTATATAAATTCTGCTTTTTGTTTTTTTTACAGTTTACCTTTTCTTTTTTTTTTCATTTATTTATTTATTTTTAACATCTTTATTGGAGTATAATTGCTTTACAATGGTGTGTTAGTTTCTGCTTTATAACAAAGTGAATCAGCTATACATATACATATATCCCCATATCGCCTCCCTCTTGCATCTCCCTCCCACCCTCCCTATCCCACCCATTCTGCTTTACTAAAAATGTTAAAAATGGTGTAGATACATTTTTTAAGTCCTCAAAACTATACTTTTGCATAGGTCTATTTTACTTTTTTTTTCAGATCCCCCTTCTTTGGACAATGTTTCTTAAACTTTAATGCACACACAACTCACCTGGGAATCTTGCTAAAAAGCAATTCTAGGTCAGTGTTTCTGGGGTGGGAATTGAGATTCTGCATTTACCAGCCCCCAGGTGATGCCTGTGTTTCTGGTGGGGGACCATGCTTTTGTAGGAAGTGTTTGGTTGTCTCTCCATTTGCTTGGCCTTTAAGCGTTACTTGACTTCCATTACAAATGAGCAGAAACATTCATCATTTCATCCGACAACTTATGGTATGGAAAGAACCTGTCTGATGATTAAATTCTGTAGCTATGTCGGTATGTAGGTCCTTCGACCTTTAAAATGTAGGTTGCTGCCTTGTACTGCTTCAGTGGCCATTTAAATTAAGCCCAAAGATCATCTTATTTCCTCTGATTCCTCATCAAAGTCCTGTCGTTAAGATTGTTTTAGGAACAAGTGTCTCTGAGAATAGAGTTCTGAAGGAGTGACTTACCTACATACACTTTTCCATTAGAGGTAATATAACTCAAATACATGAAACTTTTATTTTAATTTTATTTATTTTTTGAAGTATATTTGATTTACAATGTTGTGGTAATGTCTACTGTACAGAAAAGTGATTCAGTTATACATATATGTACGTTCTTTTTATATTCTTTTCTATTTTAATTTTAAATATATCAGTTTCTAGAAGACTTTATACAGAGTCAATTTGAAATTCTTTTTTTCCTGACCAAATAGTGTTTAAGGTTCAGAGACCAAGGACATTGTAATGGTGACTTAGAGGGAAGGCATGGCATGGGACAAAGAACACTGGTCTGACGTTCAGGAGATCTGGGTGAGGCTGGAGGTTTTGCTGCTGCCTGTAGGTACTGCTGTGAGGATGGTATCACATCTTTCTTCACCTGTAAACTAGAAATGTTTTTGCCATGAACCTCTCCCCGTTGACAGTCTGTTAAAGCCTTTGGGCCTCTTCTAAGAAAAGCATTTTGAAATGCACAAAATAAAAGTCCATAGATTGCTAAGGAAAACAATTACATTGATACATTTTTCAAAATATAAAAAATGATAGAGTGATGTGTTTTTTTCAAATTAACATATTAAATAAGATCTAGTGGCCAATCTAAATAGTGATGAGCATAAATATTTTGAGATCTTTGCAACTAATTACAAAATGAAAATACCTATACCTTCTATTAATAACAAAATGTTAGGTATGGATAATACCACCGTGGTTTGCTGCTTATGTGCATCGTGGAAGAAGATGTTAAAGTTCAGTAAAAGACTAATGACACGAAAGATGAATTCTTTCCCATTTTAGTTTGCAAAGCCTCTGTATCCTGTTCACTCACTGCTTGGGAGTCTGTGGTCCCCAGATGAAGTACATCTTCCCTAGAAACTCTGTAAGATCTCAACTTTACCAATTAACTGATGATGATTTGGGTAATAATATAAAGAGTTTCCAATCACGTAACATCATTAAATAATTCAGAATGCTATCACATATTTTCCAGAGAACAACCCTACTGGGGAAGATGAGTGTCTTTTAATCACTTTTGTTGTAGATGAGGGAACTTAGATAAAGTTGAAGTGGTTTAGCAGCCATATAACTGGTTAATGATAAATCGTTTGGTATCAGATCTAATAACAACCTCTGGGACCCTTTTTCATATCATCCCTCAATTTAGGAAATTAAATAACAAATTTACTTGTTCATCTTTCACTGTGTAATTCAGATAGTAACAAAATTACTTGTTAGAGACATTCAAACTTGAGACCTAAAAGATAAGCTTCAATATTTAGGCCAATCCTTTCATTTTACGGATGAAAAAGGGAGGCTCATAGAAACTGTGTCATGCCCAAGGTCACACTGTTAGGAGATGGCCCAGGCTCTTCCAGTTTTGCCCTTCAGCACCTCGTCACGAAAAGGACAGGATTCAGAGATTTCTCTGAAAACAAACAAACAAAAAAGTCAGAAATATTTGAGAACAGGATACTTTGGAAACTATAAAATAAGCATCCGTGTCTGTAGGAATGAACTGTGAACCAGCCTAAAGAAAGAGCCCCCTCGAGGGTTGGTTGGCGATACCCCAGTGTCAGAGCAGGCTTGGGGTGTGAGGAGGAGGCTGTGAGCAGAGATGAACAGAGCCGGGGTGAGAGAGGGCTGAAGTCCTGCGGACGCCCGCTAAGGAGCCAGGGATCTGGCCTAGATGAGTAGGAGATCCAGGGCATGGCAATGACGCGGTCACCAGTGGTGTTAGATTGCCCAGTAAGTATGCTGTATCTAATGCTACGAGCAGCATGTAAAGTGAATTACGGTGTTGTTCACTTGAAATGAATTTTGGGAAGGAAAGAGCTGTGATTATTATAATACGTACATTTGGAAGATAATGATGAAGTGGGATTTTTGAAACCAGGTCCTAGAACAATTGTGTACAATAACCAAAGGCCTATTAACTTATAAATACCATAGGTGTACAAAAATGATTAAGATGTGGATTCTGTTTTCCAGAAGTTTACAATCTAAATTAGTTAAGAGGTC
The DNA here is from genome assembly GCF_028023285.1 of Balaenoptera ricei. Classification (NCBI taxonomy): domain Eukaryota; kingdom Metazoa; phylum Chordata; class Mammalia; order Artiodactyla; family Balaenopteridae; genus Balaenoptera; species Balaenoptera ricei. The sequence goes on along the minus strand of NC_082656.1, from coordinate 74,707,012 downwards.
AAACTCTTGATTCAAATACAAGGTCTGCCAGCTCACTCCTAACTGACTAGTTGTCTGGACTTCAGGAGTTTCTTCCTCTACAGAACATGGATCACAATGGAGACACCTTATAGGATGGTTGTGAGGAATAAATGTGTTTATTGGGTAGCCAGACCTGTTTGTAGGATCAACAACTAAACACCATGACCTATTTAGCCAAGAGTTAATTTCATTTAGTTCAACAGTCCTAGAACTCTGGTTGAACTTTTCATGCTCTGTTATATTAAAATCCTTTAGTCTATCATGCATCTTGAATGAATCTTTTACCCTAGATCCAGAGAGCAAAATTGTTTTGCGCTGTTGCTGCTTGCTTTGCTGTAGGTCCCTTTACCTGTTTGGCTTTGCTAGTTTGGGTCATCTCAATTGGTAACAGCCCTCTGCACTCATTTGTAGGATAATTAATAAATTGTGAATTAGAGAAGACAAAGTCCTTTTTTCGTTATCCTGAGTTTTGCTATTTTTAGATTTTATGATAAGCTCTTCAGGGCCTGCACCTGGGACAGCCAGGCGTGCGTGTGATGACATCCACAGATGTGACGTGAGGCTAACGACTGCTCTGGTGTTTATTGGCTATTGTAAAAAGGAACATGGTTAAATATTTTTAATCAGGTTTTATGAAAACAAAAATAAAATCCTGGAATCTAAACTGAGCTCTTTTTTCTATATGAAGTATTTTTCTAACTATGTTCACTTTCATCAATTCATCTTGACATATTGTTTCACCGTAAAACATATAAAACAGGTGAAAAGATTTGCCTGAATTGTGAAAATATAGGCATTGCTGTCACACTTTTAATATAGGACATATACTCAAGTGAAATAGCACTGGATCAATTCTCCAATCTCTCAGAAGTCAAGAACTCCAGAGGGCGTTAAAGCTTGCACTCAAATTTTGCCTGCATTCTGGTATCTAATTAGAATGGAAGAATGTAAGATGAGTCAATAGCAGAATATCCAAGAATTGTAGCAAGGACCAAAATATAGTTTTCACGTGATTTAGGAAAAGAAGAAATTGTGAATTACATCATGTACTAAGTTACTATATTTTATGAGTGTGTTTTCCCTGTAATCATAGCAAAGTATTAAAAAGTAACATAAGCTTTGGATTTTTCTCTTTGTTATCCAGACATTGCCAGCTCCATCCAGTATATGCTCAAAACCTTTATGTAGAAAAAAATTCTAAAGGAATAAGTTATCTCTTATCTATTTGGACACCAACCTCCCAGTAGGTATTGCCAGATAACAGTAGGTGTACTGTAGAATCATACCTTCCAATAAGACAGAGATGCCAAATCATAGCCTCAAGCCAAATTTTTATCACTAATAGCTCACTCTGGTTCTGTTAGCAAAAGCTGATTACTCATACTCTAGATTTGCGGTGGAGACATTATTTTCTATAATTTATTAAGCAATCTTAACTGAATTTCTTATGGTAATTTTTTAAGATATAGAAAACATTAAATTAACAGCTTTGTAAAACTAAACATGAGATTACAAATTTTTATTGGGTTGAAAATGCATCACTTTGTTCAAATAATGAGTAATTAATAGAGAAATGTTATAAGAAGCACAGAAATAGAGAAATGTTTTAAGAAGCACAGAAAGAGAGAAATGTGGAAGAAAAGGAAAAAGAGAAGGAAAAGAGAAGGAATAGGGGCAAGAGATAGAGAAACACAAAAAGATATTCAGTAGATTCACAGATACGTATAAGTTACAGTAAATGATGTTCTTTTATTAATTATACTGAAAATCATTTGAGTTATGAGTTACTAATTGCTATTTTTTTGGAAACCTTTGTTCATTAGTTTATTTAACTCATTCCTTAAACATATATTGTACCTACTAGATACAAAGCACAGTACTAAACTCTGTGAAGGAGAACAATAAAAAGCGTATTTCTTGCTCATTAGCCATTACTTACAGCTTTTTAACTGCACCAATCCGAAAACCTTACCTTCTCCATTCAGAATGGATTACCAGACATAAATAATTCCTGGGCTTTACCAGCATTGTGCAAAATAATATCACTATTGTATCAGATAAAACTCAGCTGAGGGCCTAGGAATCTAGCATTTTTCTTACTTCCATGGTATATATTATGAAAGTTATTAGAAACAAAATTGTGAGCTCAAAATAATTGAAATATCTCCCTGACTTGGCAACAAGTACCATTCTCTCCCAACCACCTTCTATTCAAAACTGCAATTCCTGCCACTCCCTTTCCACTCACTCCTTTGTTTGCAAGTGTTGTAAAATAAGTATACCTTTCCAGTTTAAAAAATTATGTATATTCAGCAATTAGTTTCCCTAGCCTGTGTCTTGTGTACCTACCCTCAGCATGTTCTTCTTCTTTTATTTTTTTTCCGAGTTATAAAATACTAGAGGAGAAAAATGATGCTTTAGTTCAGAGCCCAACCCAGAAAAATGAACATATGGTACCAAAAAGGAAAAAGGAAGCCTGCTTAATAGGAGGCAGTAAGTACATGAGTATATGGGTCTGATTGCTTTGATACCTCTTAGGTTTCAGAGAGAACATTTAAGGTGAGTAATCTACATCCAATTCCAGGAAAAATCATAATGTTACAAAGCCATTGAGTCTATTTACTTTCTATACTCAAGTAGAAACTGATTCTGCTCTGCCCCATTAGCAACTGAGGGGTATTTATCAGGTTACAGGTTTGCTCAAGAAATAAGTTCAATATTTTGATGCAATTCTAGTTTTCTTCAAGAATTGCAATGGGAATGAGTCTTGGTTATGTCCCAGGAACTGATAAAAAATATAATTTTATGTTCAGCCTTGGCAGTTAGTCCACTAAAAGTGATGTGCTGTCTGGAGTGAATAAGGTCGTGACGCATCCTTTTCTTCCTCTCTCCTTTTTCTTGCACCATTTCTTCTTTTTTGCTTTTCTTTATAATCTTCTCTGCCTCTTCCTCCTTCTGAATTTAGTGGGCTATGTTAGGCTGGATAGAAGCTCATGCAGAACATTATAAATGGTGTTTTATTCCAGAAAAAGAAAAATAAATCACCTTAAAGACGTGAGTATGTCTGTGTATGTCTGTGTATGTGTAATGGAGTCGTGATTTAAGTGCCGATATTTAGAAATAGTGTTTTCATCTACGTGAATGTCCTATGGAATGTCCAGTTGTGTAGGATGCAGAATAATTCCTTCTTGTCCTGTGAGACTATCTCACCCACTGTGGGGCACAGCATCTGCGACTCCTATATACTAAATGCCAGAAGCACTTAACTTCTACACACCAACAAATTCCCAAAATACCTCTAGGATGCATCCACCCATCGTAATTACCACTATTGTAGATATTTCTTCCTCCACTTCATCTCATCTCTGTCCACCTACTCCACTGCCCACTTCGGTCTGGCTTTGACAATCTACTCACCTACCCAGCTCAAACTCAGAAACAGTATTGAAACCATTCTTACTAAAGTCCCTACATACTGCTAAGTGCTCATCATATTTGACTTTTCAGTGGCCTTGGACATAGATCATTCATTTCCCACCTGAACCACTTCAGTGACATCCACAGTAGCACACCTTTCTGTGCGCTTCCCTCCTTTCTGTGTTTTTGCTGGTTTCTCTTCCAGTGAAATTGTAGATATTTTGGTTCCTTAAGGCTTGATCTTAGGCTCTTTCTAATATCACTCATCTAAATATATTCATAGTCGAAATTTCCATCTAAATGCCAATGACTTCTGTATTTATATTTCTAGTTTAGATTTCTCTTCTGAGCTCCGAACTTGTATATTAATTCAACTGCCTTCTCAAAAGTTCCACACCAATACCTCATATGCATCCAACATGCACTATGTGTTAGACTGAATTCATGTTCTTCTGCCCCAAACCTGGCTTCCTCCAATGCTTCCTGGCTCAGTAAATACAGCAACATCTGTCCAATTCCTCATGCCAGAAACCTGGGTGCCATCCAGGGCACATCTATCAGATCATATAGTCAATCGGTTACCAAATTCTATATTTTCTACCACCTACATAGCTCTTAAATCCATTAACTGTTCTCCATTTCTGCCATCAGTAAGGTAGCCTGTCCAAGTCAGCCCCTATTCTTGTTGGGGTCTCTGTTGCAAATGAGTCCTTGACTGTTTTCTCAGGTGCTCTCACCTCTTCTAATCACCCTTCTCAACAGGTCAGTCAGAGCGAGCTTTCAAGAACATCCAAATCTCATCATGGTGCTCCACTGTTTCTTTGATTCATTAGATGGGGTCTGCAAGATAGGATCCTTGGGCCGAATCCAGAAGGTCTCCTGGTTTTGTAAATAAAGTTCTATTGGAAAATAGCCACACTCATTTACTTATATTATCAATGGCTGCTTTCATGTTACAGCAGCAGAATTGAGTAGTTATGAGATTGAATTCATGTCTTGAAAAGCCTAAAATTTAATATCTGACTCTTTAGAGGAAAAGTTTGTTGACCCCTGCATTCAGCACATATTAAATATGCAATATATGTTTAATGAATTATTGTATTTCTGTGCTCTGAATACAGCATAGTCCTCCTTGTTGTATGGACTCTCTGTTGTTCTTTATAATTTTCTTGTAGACAAAGACCTCATGTTCAGTTCAGACTTTGTGTTCTGTTCAGACCTCAACCATGTGAGGAAAAGAATTATGCATTTAGCATCAATTATAACAGTTGCCCCAAAAGTTATTTGAAGTAGCTTTCAGATGTGTGCTCTTTTAGAGACAACTTCTGTCTGTCTGCTATAGACTAAATGTTTGTGTCCTCCCAAAATTCATACCTTAAATCCTAACACCCAATGGGATGATATTTAGAGGTTGGGCCTTTGGGAGGTGATTAGGTCATGAGGGTGAGGCCCTCATAATCATGATTAGTGCCCTTACAGAAGATACCCCAGAGAGCTCCCTTGCCCCTTGTGCCACGTGAGGATACAGCAAGAAGGCAGTGGTCTATGAACCAGGAAGCAGGCCCTCAATAAATGCTGAATCTGCTGGTGCCTTGATCTTGGACTTCTCAGCCTCCAGAACTGTGGGAAATAAACGTCTATTGTTTATAAGCCACCCAGTCTGTGGGATTCGGTTATAGCAGCCCTAAAGGACTAAGACACTGTCCCTCACTCAGACACTCACTACACCCTGTTTTGACATCCTTTTAAGGGAGTTATGCCAGGCTATTATGTCAGATTTTCTAAAACAGTTTAACAGTCCATTATCCAGGCAGTTTCATCATTAAGTAAGTATTTGTGAAGCTTCAGGATATTCTGTCTTTTGATTATGGTTTCAAGAGATACCCTCATAAGGCACTAATTCTATTTCCAAAGCTCTCTAGAAGGAGGTAGAAGCTTATACACAATACAGCTGAGCTGTACTTTGTCCAATTATCTTGCCATCTACTTCACCAAAATGTGTCAGTTGGAAGTGCACAAACTCGAAGAATATAGAGATTCTATAGAATAAATAAATAGAAATAAATCAGATTTAGAAATAAATCTGATTTCATTTTGGTGAAGTAGATATCTATTTTAAAAGTAGAGGCATTTTTTTTGAATTATGGTCAAGGTAAGTATTATGATCACTTGCTATCCTAATTGAGGGATAATTGAGGACCAGATTTTCATATTAATGCAAACAACAGCTGGATAAGTCTCTTTAGGTTTGGATATACTTTATGATTATTATAATATGCATTATTATTATTATTACTGTATACCTACATTATCACATTATTATATACATAAATTGTGATTATTGTTATATTTAGCAATTGAGTTTGAAGAGTAGGTATCATTCTCATTAGTTTTTATATTTTATATTCCTGAATCACTTTTGAGGATTTGAAGTCATCTTTGAATTATAAATTATCTTGAAACTCATTTAACAGAAAGGAGAGGATAGTCCCATAGGAAAGTAAAAGAAATTTTCAGCTGACATGCAGCCCAGGGTGATTTTTGATATACTCAGTTTTAATTCAAGACACCCTTTCTGTTTGCAAACTCTAAAATATTAATTCATGAAAATAAAAGCCTATTACATCATGGTGCTATTTCAGTGTTTCTGTGGAGAGCTAGTCAGAGAACATCCTGAAAAAATAGCCATTTATTCTATTTAAATTTTAGCAAAAAGGCAATGCACTTGCCTGCACTCGCTACTAAGGCTGATATTACCCATGTGCATGCTTCTAGATCTGTTATCATGTAATTCCTACCATAACTTCCATGAAATTATTACTGTTGACAATTCTGAAGACCTCTTCCCTTTGAATTATTCTAAGTATTTTTCTAAAGGCTTTCTTTTCTAATGTTTTACTATATCACTGTCCTCTTGCTTTTCTCCTTGCCTTGGGTTGTCTTCCTATTATCCTAAGAATGTTTCACTCTGGGAGGGGAATGGGAAGTGGTCTTCCAGGTAGAGCAGAAACAAAATTCTGAATTTGGGATGGTGAGAAAAAGTAATGACTATTACAGAATAATACACACAACCACATATTTATTCATTTTCCCCCAAACATTTGACTGCTCAGTGGTTCTGTCAGTGCCACACATTATTCAAACTGATGTAAAGCCATGTTTCTCAGCTCTAAATCTTTTTTTTCCAGCACCAAACTATGAAAAGAGATCTTTTGCTGGAGCAAATCGTCCCAGCAGTGCATTTGCCCTCACTGCTCATAGGCACCCCTCTGCTTATCAAGAGAACAACAGCTGAGTTGGGAAAGAGTGCAGGGAGGCTTACGAGACATCACATCAATGTCACACCAAGGCATTGATGTGACTTTTCTATCCTTTGGGCTCATATAGCCTAAGAAACTTCAGATTTGAAAGACAAAAGGGATATCAGAGTGAACAGCTTTGAATGTGAAATGAGAAAGATCAGACAGGGAAAAAAAATGTCTCCAACCTTCCTTCCCCAAATGGACTTGAGTTAAAGAAAAAGCCAAATAACACTTAGACTTGAGTAGATGTGTTGTATGAATTCTGTTCACTCACAATGCATTCAAAATTCACTGGAAACCTTTCCTATGCAGCAAATATTTTGTGTTTACCATGTCTGTACAAGGTAGTCTTTGCCTCAGATCAACTCATTGCCAAGTGATTAATGCTCTAATCAACCATACCTCTGCCTAGTAGTAGAATACTATAACTAGTTTTAGGAAATAATACTTCAAAATTGAAGTTAGCTCAAAATGTTACAAATGTCATCCCAAGGTCATTTGTTATGCTTTTTATTTACTCTAGCCCACACCGTCATAAGTCCAATACACACACACACACACACACACACACACACACACACACACACAGAGTAATTCATAACAATTGAATCCCTAAGGTTGATAATTTTCATTTTCTTTGGTCTGGTCATAAATTTTAAAAATGAAGAAATGGAGTACAATTTGTTTTAAAAGCAGTACATAACAGTAAAAAGCAAAGGCTGAAACCAAAGCTCAGTCTGCCTGCTAATGTGATGTGTTCTCTCTTGATTAATCATCTACCAATAAGTATTTGTTTGGTCAACTCTTGTTGTGGCTACCACCCTCCCATCTCCCAACCTCGCCATTTATTTTGTAGAGGGTTTACTAGAAACTTGACCATTTGTTTATGTTTGTTATTCCACTCACCAAGAAATACTTCCACAGTATTTGCTGGGAGTGAAATAACAAGCAATAACCAAGAGGTGGAAACAACCAAAATATCCATTAATAGATGAAGGAATAAGGAAGAAGGAGTATTATGTAGCCATGAGAAGGAAAGAAATCCTGCCATTTGTGACAACATGGGTGGACCTTGAGGACATTATACTAAGTGAAATAAGCCAGACAGAGAAAGGCAGATATTGTGTGGTATCACTTATGTGTGGAATCTTTAAAAAAAGAAAAAGTCAAAACCATAGAAACAGAGCATAGGTCATGGTTGCCAGGGGCTGGGGGTGAGGGGGTGGAAAGGGAGAGGTTGGTAAAAGGGCACAAATTTTCAGCTATAAGATGAATAAGGTCTGAGGATCAAATGTATAACATGGTGACTATAGCTGGTAACTCTGTATTGTGTCATTAAAATTTGGGGAGATAGTAGGACTTAAATGCTCTCTCATACGCACACAAATATAAGTATGTGAGGTGATGGGTGTGTTAATTACCAAGATGGGGGGAATCCTTTCACAATGTATACATGTATCACATCATTACATTACATTTTAAATATCGTACAATTCTTTTTGAATTTTATTTTATTTATTTATTTTTATACAGCAGGTTCTTATTAGTTATCTATTTTATACATATTAGTGTATATACGTCAATCTCAATCTCCCAATTCATCCCACCACCACCCCCCTGCCCCGCTTTCCCCCCTTGGTGTCCATACGTTTGCTCTCTACATCTGTGTCTCTATTTCTGCCTTGCAGACCGGTTCATCTGTACCATTTTTCTAGATTCCACATATATGCATTAATATATGATATTTGTTTTTCTCTTTCTGACTTACTTCACTCTGTATGACAGTCTATTATACCACAATAGAGCTGAAATTTACAAAAAACACATTAGAATATCCAGTTGAATATAACATGGGCTGTTGTTGTTGTTTGCGTCCCCTGCTGCTAGGCAGCTCTAAGCCCCAGAGGTTCAAGGATGTGCACCAGAATAGAAACTTCAGGCTTTGAACTGCTGATTAAATGTAGAAACACAGTCCATGTATTCACTGGACATGGGTCAAAATGCTTGCTATTTGGCACTAGGAAAAAAAGGCCACTGGCAGTTCCCTGTACGTAAATCGCCATGTTTTGCACCTTGTGGCCATTTATCTTAGTCGCCTCTGACTGGGAGCAGGAAGGAGCTGGGCTGCTGACAGCCGTGTCCAGCCTCCTCCACAGCCTCTGTGAGAAGTCTGCCAAGAGGACCATTCTCTCTGAGACGGACCAATGGCTGACCAAGCAGACACTTCCCCTGGAGAGCTAAGAACTAGAGAGAAAAGGGCAGACTGCAAGTGGTAGGAATGCCTAGAGACTTACCGAGAGGGAGAGCATGCCTCTGCTTCCTGAGAGCCTGGGTAGTGGCTAGCTGGAGCGGGGGAGTCGAGGGGAGGAAAGAGGGAGAGAGAGAGCAAATAAAGCAGAAACAGGGGAAGCAAGGAAAGAAGTTGAGTCATAAGAATGACAGAGTGGATGTGGTTAGAAGCAGACTACACCCTTTTCCAAGGAGATAACTGCTTGAGTTGCCGATGTGGCATTGGAGGGGTGTGTGTGTGCATGTGTGTGTGTGCATGTGTGTGTGTGCATGTGTGCGTGTGTGCATGTGTGCGTGTGTGCATGTGTGTGTGTGCATGTGTGCGTGTGTGCATGTGTGTGTGTGTAATATGGGGAGCATCCAATTCTCTCTCAGTGTATTTACCTATCGCCATGTGTCTCCTTGCATCTTTCCAAGAAGCCTTATCACCCAAGGTCAACAGAGCTGCTAACATTAAAGTCCCACTAATATGTTCAGTGAATTGATCATTTTCATAATAAAATGTAGAGTCAACGAATCACAGAACAGCTCTGTGGTTTAGCGATTTCCTAACCTCAGGCAGGTAAATGAGCCAATCAGTCTGGCTATAGGAAGCAAAAGGCAGTAGTGGCAACAGGGGCAACTTCTCAGCTCCACCTAATTGTGTGTCAAAGGTGTATAGGGCCTGTTCCACGAAATCTTCTGATTTTTCAAGAGAAGCTAGAAATCTCAATTTTATGTGAGTTCTCCTGATTTTTAAATGTGGGTTCAGTTGGTTAGAAAAAAAACAATGAAAGGGGAAAAGAAAATATTTGTGCACAAGCTTTGTTTTATGATGTTGGATTTACAACTAATAACAAGGCTGATTTTTTATTGCCCTCTTGCAATGGCAGTCTGGGGCATAAATCAGTAACTATTTTCTTAATTTTTTTTTTTCCTTCACAAAAACGGCCTTGATCTTAGCTCAGCTCATGAAATAAGATTTCACTGTGTTGTTCTGAGTTTTCCTTTTCTGCTGGAAACTTCCAAGGCCCCTATCGGCAAGATAGGCAGTGATGAGTTGTGACATGTGTCCTGTATATCATTTGTCAACCCAAGTGACACTAAAATGAGAAGCTGTCATTTTGTACCAGAAACCTCTTTGCTTTATTTCCTGTTGTTTCAGTGATCCAAAGAGATGGTGGTATCTGGATGTGAATCAGGGCTCTTTACCTCCAATCTAAGGATTTCATCTGACAATAAGAAAATAGCTTACAGTTCACTGTAATTGGTCATCTTTTTATCATCTTCACCAATTCTGTGTTTCTTTCTTTTTACTTATTCTACCCGAAGTCTTCTTAGACTCTGTATTATTAGTAAGGTGGCTTCCGGTTTTAATATTATTCCGTGTGACAGTTCCAGATCTTTTATCTGTAACCATTTTAATTTACACTTTCTTTTCTCATTCGTCACAAATAAAGGCTAAACGGGGCTTCAATAACATTTTCTACTTACCTTTAGTAGGTGCTGTAATTCATTGCACTCATTCTCTAGGAAGCGTTAATGCTGTGTTCATTTTGAGTTTAAATGCCAATGTGTGGACACATCCAGCTTGTCATTTGACATCCAGAGAACTTTACTTTCCAAATGGATGAGTTGGACTCAGTTGCCTCATTCCCTTAATGCTCACAAATCCTAATTTTTGGATACCTTTTTATACTGTGGGTTTCACTGAACATTTATAAACTTTAGTTGAAATTGTCCGTGAAAGTGTTAATTTTAACACTAATGGGGGAATGAGAGGGTAGGTCAACTCTTGACTGGAGCGTGGCTTCTAGAAATCTGCTATTCTACTGTCTTTGAGCTACTGCAGAAGGTTTTGATAGACACACTAATAAAAATCCCCTTTCTGGTAGGAGAAAGGGGTTGAAAATAATACTAGCAAGAAGAGGATATTTCCCGAAGAGTAGATGTGCTCGTAAAATCACTCACTTGAAACATTTATTGAAAAACTGTTCTCTACAGACTGCTAAATGTCACACAGTTCCCAAGGAGTAAGATGAGATTTCTGAACTTACAAAAATTATAATTTAAAGGTAGTGCAGGGTGGGGTGTTGTAGGAATGACAAGAGAGTAAAATTGTCAGCTCCCTAGGGCCAGAGGACCTCATCTACTATATTAAATCTCACAATGCTTCACATTCTAAAATATTAATGTCTAACGTATGTTTCCTGCTCATACAACTTTGTATCACATTCTCATTTAATGCTCACAGCAACCCTTTGAAGTGAAGGGGTGTTGTTCCCATATTACACTCAGGGGAAGCAAGATTTGAGAGATGTTGTGTTCTTCAAAGCCCACCCAGATAGAAAAAGAAAGGGCCGGAAAAGGAGCCCAGGACTTCCTTGCACACCTAGGACCCCTTCATAGCCACCCTCAGGAATCGCTAACCTGTGTGCTGGTCACAGCAAATATTTTCCATCAACACTGTCAATCCTTCCCTTCATTTGGCTTATTGACTGAGCAAGGGAAAAAAATAGCAAATGCTTTCAAAATGCAAAGAGTTCTTTGACACAAATGTCTGTACCAAATCCACATTGTAGTTGGTATAATGAAAACAAATATGACAAAGTGCTGATACTCTAAAGATGTACAACTAATTGCTCTCCTCTGATCCTTTATCAGTATTTATCGTAACACATCCCAAGGTCAAGTTACATCAAAATAACTTTTGGATCCTTATTTAAAATACTTATTCCCGACCATAAGCCCCCAAACTATTTAACCATTCTGTCCCTGGTGGGACCCAGCACTAAGCCTTTCAACATTTTCCCAAAAGCGAGGCACGTTGAAGTCTGAGAAATACAGCTAGCTTATGGAGTTTAGGTATTTCATGTATCATGGGTGAACTTACATTTAATTTTGCAGTGAATATAGATGTTTAAAAGAAAATGAAAAAAGTCAGCCAATAACACTACCCACGTTCTAGTTCCTATCCCTCCAATGTAGTTGTAGCTGCTCTCCAGAAATCAGAAGCAGATTGGTTCTCACACATTTATAGTGGTAACGCCTACTGGATATTATTAGAAAAAGGAGGGAACTCCCGGATTACAAATTGAAAAGAAGAGAGGTAGAGTGGGTAGCAGAGAGTAAAGGGAGGTTATTGCAAATAAATAAACAAATCTTTGTAAAAAGGAGATTTGGGGGAAATTAAAGAAAAACAAAAGGAAAATGTTAGAATTAGACCTTCATCCAGAGAACAACCTAAGACAGTTATAAGAGCAGATGAAGGAGATGGGGCTCAGGAGGCAGAATATAAGGTTCATAAAATCAGAATGACATTTAACATTTGGTTGAAGGCCAAAAAGCAGGGAAGGGGAGCCTTGAAAGGTGTATTATTTGTAATAAAACTAAAGTAGTAATGTGGAGGTGTTTCACTGAAGCATTGAGATGGGGAGATTCTGAAAATTATCTGATGATCAAGGATGATAAATCTTTTAAAATTTAGAGTTCTTTTATCATTAATTTGATAGGTATAAAACATAATTTACATTTTCTTCATTTAATATGCTCTTTGATGTTCCATCTTAGGAAACTAGTAACATCTATAAGGACTTTCATATGTTCATTCCAAAAATTAGTCTTTCACCATAGTTTTATATAATATGTTAAGTTCCTATGAATCTTAGAATTTTACAGGAATCTTCTAAAACTGGAGAACACATTAATCTCAAGGGAATGGTAGTTGGTGGTTTAAATTTTGAAGTGATCCTAATGACGAGAGAAGAGTTTAGAATATGAATCAACTTCAGGATGGTTGGGGAACCTGAAAGATTTGAAGAAGAGAGGATTGCACTTGGTGCACAGTAAAGAGTATGGTTTTCTAGGCAGTTCCCCAGTTGTGATTTGAGATGGGAAAAGAAGACAAAGTCTTAGAAGACATTGAGATCAGACAAGGGGGCATGAGGGTACATGTGAAACTCTGAAACACTGATAGTATTGGAAATTGAAAGAAAATAATATTTGGTACTTGGTGCCTGTCAGGAGCAACGCAGAGAGAAAGAACTCCCAGTGGATTCCAGAATTACAAGCCTGAGGACACAGCAGGACAATGAGAATGATGGGAAGCATAAAAAATTAGGAGAAATGTTTTCTTAGGGAAGAGAGCTCCATTCCAGATACACTTCATTCTAGCTACTGAGACATTAGAATGGAAAACGTCCTGGGCATGTTCAACTACACCACAGCGACAGAGAAGAAGGAAGGTGTGCAATCAGAGACATTTCTGAGTCATGGTGATTGAAAATGTGGTGGTAAATAAACCCCTAAAAGGAGGGTGTGTATAGAGGAGAAGGCAAGGCAAATCATGGGTCCTTCGGTAGGAGGGAAGAAGATCTCACAGTGAATATAGTCAGAAAACATATAGTCCAAAAGGTGCAAAGAACAATGAAGGAATAGGATTTCTCTTAAATCAGGGAGCATGTTGGAGGGAAAAAAAAGTGAAGAAATATTCAAAACCCTAGACAAGTGAGGCTGTTGATACTTCTAGAACTTAAAGCAAATCCTTCTGGTTGATATGACAAACACAAAATACAGAATTCTCTGGAAAATGCACTCGGAAGAATCCAATCAATGTCTACGTCTCTTCCCCCTTGTATTTGGTTTTGAATTTGATCACATTCAAAGTAAGAAAGGAAGGTAAGCATGTAATGTCCCAGTCACATTAAAGGAATTGGTTAGGTCTCTGATAACTACATGCTTTGGGTTCATAATAAGTTAATTTAACCAAGCGTTCCATCTCAAGACTGCTGCTTTTTATTACACTAGCAGATATTTCAAAATTTTCTTCAGTGCTCACACACATGTATAGGTTTCCTAGAGGGAGGAGGATGGTTACAGTCACCCAAATTAATTTTCCCATTCAGACTCCTAATTCCCAGTTAATTGCTCTACTCTGACAGCAGTGACCTGAACAGGAAATCAGAAGGCAGACATTTCAGCAACCTTGAATTAGCTGGGTGGTTTTCCCAAATCACTGAGGCACCCAACACTAGTGTGCCTGCACTCCCCATGTTCTACATGCCAGCAGAACCACCCTTGTGATTTCAGAGCCAAAAGAGGTAATTGGAAACAGCCAGGTATTTCTATGTGATTTCACCTTCTCAGTGGGCAGAAGCGAGCAATGGGTGAAAACAAACACCAAACCCAATTACAAACCCACACACGGTGGGGTGACTGTTTAAGAGCATTGGATGTGGGCCTAGACAACCACCACTGATGGACAGAGGCTGTGAGCTGTCTGAAGAGCAGGAAGGAAAGAGGACAGGATGCATGCTCCCCAGAATGAAAATCAGGCTGACGTGTTTCGAGGAGATGCAGACAGTAAGCAGAGGGCACAGAGAGTCTCTACTGAAAACCATGCAAAGTTATGCCTTGAAGAAGCAAAGCTGCTTGCAAACATGATCCTTTCCTTCAGGGGTTTATAATCCAGTGGGAAAACAGATGAATAAACGTACAATTAAAATATAGTCTAGACATTCACAGAGAGACAGACAAGATGAAAAGGCAGAGGGCTATGTACCAGATGAAGGAACAATATAAAACCCCAGAAAAACAACTAAATGAAGTGGAGATAGGCAACCTTCCAGAGAAAGAATTCAGAGTAATGATAGTGAAGATGATCCAGGACCTCGGAGGAGTTTATCCCCACACAGGATAAACCTAAGGAGAAACACGCCGAGACACATAGTAATCAAATTGGCAAAAATTTAAGACAAAGAAAAATTATTGAAAGCAGCAAAGGAAAAATAACAAATAACATAAAAGGGAACTCCCATAAGGTTAACAGCTGATTTCTCAGCGGAAACTCTACAAGCCAGAAGGGAGTGGCATGATATACTTAAAGTTATGAAAGGGAAGAACCTACAACCAAGATTACTCTACCCAGCAAGGATCTCATTCAGATTCAATGGAGAAATCAGAAGCTTTACAGACAAGCAAAGGCTAAGAGAATTCAGCACCACCAACCCAGCTCTACAACAAATGCTAAAGGAACTTCTCTAAGTGGGAAACACAAGAGAAGAAAAGGACCTACAAAAACAAATCCAAAACAATTTAAATGGTAATAGGAACATACATATCGATAATTACCTTAAACGTGAATGGATTAAACACTCCAACCAAAAGACACAGGCTTGCTGAATGGATACAAAAACAAGACCCATATATATGGTGTCTACAAGAGACCCACCTTAGACTTAGGGACACATACAGACTGAAAGTGAGGGGATGGAAAAAGATATTCCATGCAAATGGAAATCAAAAGAGCGCTGGAGTAGCAATACTCATATCAGATAAAATAGACTTTAAAATAAAGAATGTTACAAGAGACAAGGAAGGACACTACATAATGATCAAGGGATCAATCCAAGAAGAACATATAACAATTATAAATATATATGCACCCAACATAGGAGCACCTCAATATATAAGGCAACTGCTAACAGCTCTAAAAGAGGAAATTGACAGTAACACAATAATAGTGGGGGACTTTAACACCTCATTTACACCAATGAACAGCTCATCCAAACAGAAAATTAATAAGGAAACACAAGCTTTAAATGACACAATAGACCAGATAGATTTAATTGATATTTATAGGACACTCCATCCAGAACAGCAGATTACACTTTCTTCTCAAGTGCACATGGAACATTCTCCAGGATAGATCACATCTTGCGTCACAAATCAAGCCTCAGTAAATTTAAGAAAAGTGAAATCATATCAAACATCTTTTCTGACCACAATGCTATGACATTAGAAATCAATTACAGGGCAAAAAACGTAAAAAACACAAATACATGGAGAAATCACCAAGAAGAAATCAAAGAGGAAATCAAAAAGTACCTAGAGACAAATGACAATGAAAACACCATGATCCAAAACCTATGGGATGCAGCAAAAGCAGTTCTAAGAGGGAAGCTTATAGCTATACAAGCCTACCTCAAGAAACAAGAAAAATCTCAAATAAACAAGCTAACCTTACACCTAATGGGACTAGAGAAAGAAGGACAAACAAAACCCAAAGTTAACAGAAGGAAAGAAATCATAAAGACCAGAGCAAAAATAAATGAAATAGAAACAAGGAAAACAATAGCAAAGATCAATAAAACTAAAAGTTGGTTCCTTGAGAAGATAAACAAAATTGATAAACCATTAGCCAGACTCATCAAGAAAAAGAGGGAGAGGACTCAAATCAATAAAATTAGAAATGAAAAAGGAGAAGTTACAACAGACACCACAGAAATACAAAGCATGCTAAGAGACTACCACAAGCAACTCTATGCCAATAAAATGGACAACCTGGAAGAAATGGACAAATTCTTAGAAAGATACAACCTTCCAAGACTGAACCAGGAAGAAATAGAAAATATGAACAGACCAATCACAAGTAATGAAATTGAAACTGTGATTAAAAATCTTCCAACAAACAAAAGTCCAGGATCAGATGGCTTTCAGGTGAATTCTATCAAATATTTAGAGAAGAGCTAATACCCATCCTTCTCAAACTCTTCCAAAAAAATGGCAGAGGAAGGAACACTCCCAAACTCATTCTATGAGGCCACCCTGATACCAAAACCAGACAGAGATACTACAAAAAAAGAAAATTACCGACCAATATCACTGATGAATATAGATGCAAAAATCCTCAACAAAATACTAACAAACAGAATCCAACAAAACATTAAAAGGGTCATACACCATGATCAAGTGGGATTTATTCCAGAGATGTAAGGATTCTTCAATATATGTAAATTAATCAATGTGATACAGCATATTAACAAATAGAAGAATAAAAACCATATGATCATCTCAATAGATGCAGAAAAAGCTTTTGACAAAATTCAACACCCATTTATGATAGAAACTTTCCAGAAAGTGGGCATAGAGGGAACCTACTTCAACATAATAAAGGCCATATATGACAAACCCACAGCAAACATCATCCTCAATGGTGAAAAACTGAAAACATTTCCTCTAAGATCAGGAACAAGCCAAGGATGTCCACTCTCACCACCATTATTCAGCATAGTTTTGGAAGTCCTAGCCACGGCAATCAGAGAAGAAAAAGAAATAAAAGGAATACAAATTGGAAAAGAAGAAGTAAAACTGTCACTGTTTGCAGATGACATGATACTATACATAGAGAATCCTAAAGATGCCACCAGAAAACTACTAGAGCTAATCAAGGAATTTGGTAAAGTTGCAGGATACAAAATTAATGCACAGAAATCTCTTGCATTCCTATACACTAATGAGGAAAAATCTGAAAGAGAAATTAAGGAAACACTCCCATTTACTATTGCAACAAAAAGAATAAAATACCTAGGAATAAACCTACCTAGGGAGACAAAAGACTTGTATGCAGAAAACTATAAGACACTGATGAAAGAAATTAAAGATGATACCAACAGGTGGAGAGATATACCATGTTCTTGGATTGGAAGAATCAATATTGTGAAAATGACTATACTACCCAAAGCAATGTACAGATTCAATGCAATCCCTATCAAATTACCTGGCATTTTTTATGGAACTAGAACAAAAAAACTTAGAATTTGTGTGGAGACACAAAAGACCCCGAATAGCCAAAGCAGTCTTGAGGGAAAATAACGGAGCTGGAGGAATCAGACTCCCTGACTTCAGACTATACTACAAAGCTACAGTAATCAAGAAAATATGGTACTGGCACAAAAACAGACATATAGATCAGTGGAACAAGGTAGAAAGCCCACGCACCTATGGTCAACTAATCTATGACAAAGGAGGCAAGGATATACAATGGAGAAAAGACAGTCTCTTCAATAAGTGGTGCTGGAAAAACTGGACAGCTACATGTAAAAGAATGAAATTAGAACACTCCCTAACACCATACACAAAAATAAACTCAAAATGGAATAGAGACCTAAATGTAAGACCGGACACTATAAAACTCTTAGACAAAAACATAGGAAGAACACTCTTTGACATAAATCACAGCAAGATCTTTTTTGTTCCACCTCCTAGAGTAATGGAAATAAAAACAAAAATAAACAAGTGGGACCTAATGAAACTTAAAAGCTTTTGCACAGCAAAGGAAACCATAAACAAGATGAAAAGACAACACTCAGAATGGGAGAAAATATTTGCAAACAAATAAACGGACAAAGGATTAATCTCCAAAATATATAAACAGCTTGTGCAGCTCAATAGTAAAAAAACGAACAACCCAATCCAAAAATGGGCAGAAGACCTAAATAGACATTTCTCCAAAGAAGACATACAGATGGCCACGAAGTACATGAAAAGCTGCTCGACATCACTAATTATTAGAGAAATGCAAATCAAAACTACAATGAGGTATCACCTCACACCGGTTAGAATGGGCATCATCAGAAAATCTACAAACAACAAATGCTGGAGAGGGTGTGGAGAAAAGGGAACCCTCTTGCACTGTTGGTGAGAATGTAAACTGATACAGCCGCTATGGAGAACAGTATGGAGGTTCCTTAAAAAACTAAAAATAGAACTACCATATGACCCAGCAATCCCACTACTGGGCATATACCCAGAGAAAACCGTAATTCAAAAAGACACATGCACCCCAATGTTCATTGCAGCACTATTTACAATAGCCAGGTCATGGAAGCAGCCTAAATGCCCATCGACAGACGAATGGATAAAGAAAATGTGGTAGATATATACAATGGAATATTATTCAGCCATAAAAAGGAACGAAATTGGGTCATTTGTAGAGACGTGGATGGATCTAGAGACTGTCATACAGGGTGAAGTAAGTCAGAAAGAGAAAAACAAATATCGTATATTAACACATATATGTGGAACCTAGAGAAATGGTACAGATGAACCGGTTTGCAGGACAGAAATTGAGACACAGATGTAGAGAACAAACGTATGGACACCAAGGGGGAAAAGTGGCAGGGGGTGGAGGTGGTGGTGTGATGAATTGGGAGATTGGGATTGACATGTATGCACTGATGTGAATAAAATGGATGACTAATAAGAACCTGCTCTATAAAAAAATTAATAAAATAAAATTCAAAAAAAAATACAGTCTAATGAATACCATAATAAGGGTAAGTGGAGAGCATTATGGGAATACATGGGAGGCACAACTAATGGAGCTTGAGGTATAAAAACAGTGGGTCATCCATTCACTTGTACAATGATGATCACAAAAACCGATAATAATGGCTATCCAGTAGGTTAGATAGTGCCTTATGGCTTTCAGAGGACATTCATATAGATTCTCACTGTCTTTGTTAGAACAGTATTAGAAAGTTAGGGAAAGTGTTATTGGCTTAGTTTTACAATATACGCTTGAACAATGTATTGAAGAATACACAATTAATTAGTAAAATGGGTGATGTCATATTTTCTAACTTGTAGTCCAATGGTTTTTCCACACTGTTTATTGTATGTTTTGAATATTCACTTGGAGACTCAAAAGCAGAATTATCCTTGGAGTCTGGCTTTTAGATAGTACATAACATAGTATAATAAGGAAGTCAAAACAGATTGCATATTTGCAGATGGAACAGGATTAATTAGCAACGTAACTGGAGCTATTAGCTTTGACCTTCCTGGTGTGTGTATCCATCATGGAGACAGTTGATTTTTATTTACGTTTCTTAAAAGGCACACCATCAACCTTCTAGCAGTCAGTATAAATGGTATTTGGTTGAATAGTCAGCTACCATGGAAGGAAACCCAAGAATCAGACAAATTGGGAAAAGAAAAGTGTATGGGCTGAACTGTGTCCCATCACAATGTATATGTTGAAATCCTAACCCTCACTACCTCGGAATGTGACTGTATCTGGAGACAGGACCTTTGCAGAAGTAAAGTTAAAATGAGACCATTAGGGTGAGTCCTCATGCAATATGACTGGGGTTCTTATAAAAAGAGGAGGTTATGACACAGTAACGCAGGAGGAAAGACCAGGTGAAGACACAGGGAAAAGGCAGCCATCCATAAGCCAAGGAGAGAGGCTTCAGAGGAAACCAACCCTGCAGCACCTTGATTTCAGACTTCAGGTCTCCAGACTGTGAGGAAATAAATTTATATTGTGTAAGCCCCGCCAGTCTGTGGTGCTGTGTAATGGCAGCCCCAGAAAACGAATACAAAAAGCATTTTCTCTTCATTGTGAGAATCAGTGGAACTCTCTACATGCAAATAGTTAAGTCTTTGCCTATGTAAAATCCCTGTTGTTGTGGAGAAATGAGTGAAATAAACGGGAATAAACGGTTCATGATACTTAGTAAGTACTGGTACTTTTATAATTCTGTGAAATGGGGTAAAACACCTAGTCTGAGCCATGAGCCAATGCCTTGGTCTGGGATATCAGGCCAATGATGGCACGTTGATTGGAGTTATTAGCAGCCAGTTTGGTCCAGTTGGTGTAGGGTAAGGGTGACATCCAGTGGCTGGTTTTATCAGCCAGGCTCCTGGACACAGACTCAGGGAGTGAGCCAGATATTGGAGAAGGGGCTTTCAGATCACTGATCAATTTTATGTCCAGTACAGTTCTACAATAGGTAATAATGAAACTTTAGAAAAAAGCTGTGATTAGTCTACATTCTCAAGCCTGGGCAGTAGTGCTCTCATAGCGTTACTATTAGAACATCAGGAACATGCTGATAGCCAAAAAAAGCCCAAGCAAAACAAACAAAACTACAATAAATTAACTTAATCTTTTACACTCAATTCTTTCTACTACCTATAAAAGACCCAGAAACAATTTATGAAAGGAGGAAAAGGTCCTTTAACACAATATTACTATCAAGTCAGGTACCTTGATAAAAGAATAGGGTGATGGAATAAGGTAGCAATACATAATACATTTTAATTTAAAGATAGATATGTTTAATTGCAGTGCCCAGTTACTAAACTACTGTCAAGAAGGGCTTAAAATGATGTTTAAATTTGCAAAAACCTATACGTCAAATTGCCCAGCCCTGAAAAATAATATCATTTTACTTTATATTTTTGGTTGATTTTCCTGTCTTCCTTTTAGCTTGTGAGGGAAGCTGACCTTTGCAACTGTGAATATGTGAGTGGAAGCAGTCGTCATCAGCTGTGATTGCTGACCCCTATTTGAATGTGTCATCCAAGCAAAGAGAAGCTATGCTCTCTGCCTTTGAGTAGTTTCCATATCTATATGTAATTGAAAAAAGATTAAGACTCCAGATATGTCAATGTCACATCCATGTGCACATTGCATGTGTATATTGGGGAGAGCTGTGTTTTTATGTAGAGGAGTAATGATTTCACTTCTCCTCCTGCTCAAATAGGGCATCCTGGGGGCAATGGGAGAAAATGGACATATTTCAGCAGACGTGGAATCTGCCTTTCTCTTTTCATGGGGAAGAGTATGAGTAAAGCTAGAGGGGATCCTGAGGGCTACTTATGACATAGATGGCGGAGACCCAGCCTAAACCTTCCGTGACCCACCAGCCCACTGGTCAGCTCCACGAGCATCAGGTAGTACACCCCCTCAGCACTTGGCCTTGTAGGTTGCATGTACTAATGTGCAACGATGTGAGGGATGCACCCATCAGTCTGATTTTCTCACCACTGCATACCCATTGCCTGAAACAATCCAAGATCAGCAGCGGGTGTTTAATAAACACGCACTGAGCCCCAAAGGCCAAGAGGGAAATTGACCCAAGAGGGAAATTGACAAGCAGGACAAGGGAAAGATGAGATAGGAGTGAGCAAATAGATGGGGAACAGGAAGATTATATTCAGGATGTGGTGCAATTCAAGCGTTAGAATGATGAAAGAATCTTCAGAATGGCATCAATTAAGCATTACCTAAGATTAAGAAAGGCTAATGTCCAAGAGTGAAAAAGAAATATGCACCCCAGAGCACAAGCCTATCAACGGGGTCTTCTGGAGTTGAGCCACGTGGCAACTCAGTCAGGAAAGGCTTCCTGAGGGTAGGTCATTAGCTGAGCCTTGAGGGATCTGCATAAATGGAGAGAAGAAGGGGCTACATCCCAAGAAATGGGAGAGTGTGGGAAGAGTCCTGGCAACAAAAATTGAGTAGGGCACATATTTGGAAGCGTTCCCTGAACTAGAGGATATTAAGGAATGATAGGAGTTAGTATGAAAAGAAATAATGGGACCACATTGTAGATGGCTACTTCCAAGCTACAGTGTGCAAACTTTGAACTGGAGGCAGTAACTTTTTGAAAAATCTGTAAGGCATACTAATGTGTAGTGATGTACAGGATGAATTCTAATAGGGAGACACAAGAAATAGATCAATTAAGAAGCTATTTCATAACACAGATGATTCCACACAGGTTTGAAATATGGTATTGGCAATGAAAATGGTAAAAATGAGATGAAAACAAGGCATAGATGTAATCTAAATAAGAATTGATAGAATATAACTCCTTTTTGGTTAAGTAGTTAAATATGACAAATCCTTAGCGTCTGGACTATGATGTCATTGGTAGAGAAAATTCAGGACAAGGAGCCAGTTGGGGACATGGGGGACTATTGACTTTGCTCAGGGACATGATGGCTAGATTACAATGTGAGAGTGTTCACTAGATATTAGGAGACAGGACTGGAGTTCAAGTGCAAGGTCAGTCATAGAAATGCAGAATTAAGTTGTGAAGCCATAAAAAAGGAAAAGGATGAATTTTCTAAAGGGCAAATGATAGATTGAAAAGAACACATACTGAATTTTAAAGACATACCTATAATCAAGGGAAATTGGAGAGACGGAGAGCCAGAGAAGAATGAGAAATATTTAGGTTTTATTAATTCACATGGTGGTTTGATTCTTTGCTTATATAAACATTTATTTAATTATTTGTCTCACATCCCACCTTCTGAATCAGAGTTCCCTTATAATATTAAACACTTACCTAAGAATTAACAAAGTCTTTTAAGTTCTTAAAAGTTCTTTAAAACTTATTTTACATCTGTGTCATGACAAAATTAACAAATTTGGAATCTAAAAACCAGGTCTCAAATTCTGGCAGTCACTTGCTGAGTATATGCCCTTGGGCAAATTCTAAAATCTGAGGCTTCAGTGAAAAAATGAGGATGAAAGATACTCCACAATATTGTTAGATAGATGATAGATAGATAGATAGATAGATAGATAGATAGATAGATAGATAAGTAAATGTGCTAATGCAGATAAAGAGGCTATGCCAGGGAATTAAGTATTAGTCCCAACTCTTCCCTACTTCCTTAGAACATGCAACCTGAAAAGGCCACTATTCAGTAGTCATGCGTAACACCCATTCATTCATTTAGACTTAAAGTTTCTACCATGATTACGCGTGTTCCAGATGCTGAGGATACATCAGAGAGTGTGACAAATTCTCGTCTTCTTAGGGTTCATAGACTAGTGGCGGAAAGAGACCTAAACAAGTAAACTGAAAATATATATAACTTCAGGCAGTGAAAAACTCTTTGAAGTAAAATAAAGCAGCAGAAGAGAATGACAAGATTTATGTGGGAGTAGCTCTATTTTAGATGCGATACTCGAGGGACACAAGACTTAAATGAAATGGGGGGCAGGGGGCATCAACGTGGGGAGATGGCTGGGGAGAGAGTGCGTGGGGCGTGGACAGCAAGTTCAAGGTCCATGCCGTGGCCCTGAGTGGACAGTACGAGGAACAGCAAGAAGACAGCTGTTGTGGCTGGCATGGCATGGGCAAGGGCCAGAGGTCAGGGCTGCGGGCGATGGTAAGATCATGTGGGTCTTCTGAGCCAGAATGAGGAGTTTGCGTTTTTTTTCTCTGAGGGATGAGATGCCATTGGCGATTTTAGAGCAAGGCGGTAGCATCATCTGCTTTGAAGGAAAATTCGAGTTCCTAAATTCAGATAGAGAAATGCTTATTAAGTCTCTACATTGTGCTTCTCTAAGCCTCTCATATCCTCCCCCAGCCCATGGCCTGTGTATCAATGCTGTGCTTTGAGTTCTGTTCATGGTGAACTGCAGCAAAGATCCTTCCAAGTCTGAAGCGAAGGGAAAACAATCGCACAATTTTAAAGGGTTTGGGAAGATTTGAATTAAAAAAAAAAAAAGAAATGATGAAACAAATTTCCAGGGCACATACTTTTCCTTTACCCTACTTCAAACGAACAAAAGAAAGTCTCAGTATATGTCATTACACACAGCTTCATTATTTAGGCAGACACCAGTCTTTACAAGTTAGTGATGGAGACTTTGACTTCATGTTTAAGTACAAAAGTAGCAGAGACTTTTAAGTTGTAGATTGGCCTGCACATAATGAATCCTTTTTTGTGAAATGTTGCAAGAATTTCTTAGGGAAAAAAAAATTACAACATATGCTGCTTCACAAGTGCCTGCTGAAAAACCACAAAATCGGCAACAATATTTCTGGCCGCTGAGATACTGTGACAGCTGCTTCCGAAAGATAGAGGGTAACAAAGAAACCAAGGGTGCGTTTATAACTCCACACGGTTAGTGGTATTTTATAGCTTGGTTCTTAGCTAGTAATGGTGATTCTCTCAATCAAATGACTGGGACAACTTATTAGCAATGATTTATTTTAGCTTCATCTTAACTTTGAATAGTAAGTTTTGAACCACTGCCACTCAGTCCATTCCAGATACCAAAACCAATGCTCCAGGATTATAAGGGAATCGCCCAGTGCCACTCCGTTAATAAGTAGTTGTGCCATGACTAAACTCAAGTCCATCGGCTTCCAAAGTCTGTGTCCCTAATATCTTACACAGAACAGCAGAGTGGGAGGTCATTCAGGGCATTACATTTATTGAAAATAAAGAAATACTACCTTATGTGCTAAAAAACGTTTTCTTAGGGAAACACATAGCTCATATAATTTATCTCATTGCTCCTCCATAACATTATCATTTGACAGAAACGAAAGTGTCAGTTTTTCTTTTTGTAAATATAGTACTCAAATCAAATTACCATTGGAGCACCTTAAATAAGCCAAATTACCATTGGACATTAAATGAGCATATTAAGACAATAGTAATGATAGGAGTGTTTTCCACGGAATATTCAGGCCAACAGTTCAAACCCCAAATATTTATAGCTTCTTATTGGATACATGTAAATTCATTGATTTATATGCTTTTTATGTTCAGTATTTTTTACATTTATGAGAAACACTTGAGAAATATTTCAAATGGAATTAATATTAATTTAAGCATATTTTTATCTGAAGATATTGTTGAGGCACATTTTTCCCTCAATTGTTTTTTCTTTGAAAGTTTTATTAGTCCCCGAAATAGATTAAAATAGTTGAAGCTCTCTAAGGCTTTGAATATTGGGTCTGCTATTGTTTTTTTGATTGTAGTGAAGCCATGTTCTGAATTAGGAAGAAACTTTTTTAAGTAGTAGTATGTACAAATGACATTGTTGTCTGCCTGACTTTTGGTCCCAGCAGTCTCTGGGCCTTTCAAAGGATTCTTTAATAACATATAAAGATAAAGGGATGAGATAACTAAGGGAGGTACCAGGATTAAGAGGCCAGGGGAAGAAGAGAAGATGATGCTTTGACATCTTCTATGATTTTTTCAGTCATTCATTTTTTGTTCATTGACAGTAGGGTTAACAAGTATAGCTAATCCTTGGTTGCCAGGGATACCTTATGAGAACAGAGGAAATTTACAAATTGGTCTTAGATATTTTGGAAGAAACAGAAAGAGTAGAAGCCACTTTCTTTAAGAAATTACTGTCTGTGTATCCATAAATACGCATGTGTTCACACAGGTATACAAATACACGCAACCATATTCAAAATCCATAGTACAGTCTATATACACTCTATAGAGAAGGGGAGATTTGTATGAACCAAAAGAGCCAGGGTTCATAAATGGAAAAGAACTTGAACTGTGACTTGAGAATGATGAACATTTGATAATGGGGAGCAGGGAAGAAGAAGTGAGCAGAGCAGAGCATAGGTAATGCAAAGACAGGAGTCAATGAGCATATCGTAGGTCAATGTCAGTGAGTCAGCAAGGAGGCCGGCCTGCCTGTTGGAAGAGGCTGCCTGTAGGAACGGTGGGAAAAAGCATTGGCTGCAAGTTTAGGCCAGTTGCTGATGGTTTAAGCTTTCTCTGATGCATGAATTGTTTACACAAGGAGAACCATGCTGAAGTGGTGCTGTAATATTCACATGATGTGGGTATAATTGGCAAGAAGCGGACAGTAGGTTGCTTAGCTAATGGCAATGGAGAATATTAGGTCGGAAAAACACAAGTGAGATTTTAAAGGACCAACAAAATTTAACTATATTTGATCATTAAGCTAGTGTGGGCAGACAATTGCTCTCAGGTAGAATAACATATTACAAACACTTCTTAAGTAAATAATTTGGCTGCCTGGACTTGCTTGATTTACGGAGGCAAGAGTCATAGCCATTTGATTTATCGGCTACTCTCACCAAGCAGCTCAAGGATATGGTTCCCTTCACATGTCTAATCACACTTTCATTACAGGATGCATATAGATTTTTCCCCTCTGGGGTTTTAAAGGGCATTTGGGGTTTACAGGAAGTTTGAAATCTCTCTCTCTAACCTTGAGACTAAATTAATGTTATTTTAGACTCAAAACTTTCTCCTGCACATAGTAGATCATTAATGTAATTGAAAGAGATTTGAATCCCAGATGTTTATGCATTTGAGACCCCAAAAGTTCCCCTCAGGGATTCATTCTCCTTTGCAGTTAGAGACACAATGGAAAGGCAGCCTCAAAGGAAGCAAACAGTGTCAGTTAAATTCAGATGTCAGCCTGACTCTGGTGACAGCCCTGGAGTGTAACATGGTCACGCTAGGTCTCACATCAATTTCTGAATTTCGCCAATTAGGATATTACAAAGACTGTCTAACGAAGACTGGCATTTTAACAAATGACCCCTCTTAATGACTGTCCCTCCTACATTCACTAGTGCAGAACAAATCCTTTTTGTAACAAAGCAGGTTTCCACGGACTCTGATCTAGAGAAGTCTCAGTGGAAGAGGGGCTGCAAACAGTAGCGCTCTGCTCCAGGAAGCTAAAAGTTAGATGAAGAGATACGATAAAGAGATGCTCCCCACACTCCCTACGCCTCAGATGGCCCTGCTGCGTTATTCTTCATCCCATAAATACCCCCAGCCCCTTGTCTGCTGGGAGCCAGATTTGAGATTTGTTCTCCTGTCTTCTCCTTGGCTGCCTTGTGAATAAGCCCTGTCTTCACTGCAAACCTTGGATGTCTCAGCGATTTGGTTTGCTGTGTTCCTGACAAAGGGAACCTGGCTCGGATAAATCGCCCAGCAAAGAAAAATCCAAGACACCAGTCAGATTTTTACCACAGTTGTCTATGCCATGTGGCTGACAGGGTCTCCGTGCTCTGGCCGGGTGTTAGGCCTGAGCCTCTGGGGTGGGAGAGCCGAGTTCAGGACATTGGACCACCAGAGACCTCCCGGCCCTACGTAATATCAATTGGCGAGAGCTCTCCCAGACATCTCCATCTCAACGCTAAAACCCAGCTCCACTCAACGACCAGCAAGCTCCAGTGCTGGACACCCCATGCCAAACAACTAGCAAGACAGGAACACAACCCCACCCATTAGCAGAGAGTCTGCCTAAAATCATAGTAAGTTCACAGACATCCCAAAACACACCACTGGATGCGGTCCTGCCCACCAGAAAGACAAGATCCAGCCTCACCAGAACACAGTCACCAGTCCCCTCCACCAGGAAGCCTACACAACCCACTGAACCAACCTTACCCACTGGGGGCAGACACCAAAAACAACAGGAACTACGAACCTGCAGCCAGGGAAAAGGAGACCCCCCAAACACAGTAAGTTAAGCAAAATGAGAAGACAGAGAAATATGCAGCAGATGAAGGAGCAAGGTAAAAACCTACCAGACCAAACAAATGAAGAGGAAATAGGCAGTCTACCTGGAAAGAATTCAGAGTAATGATAGTAAAGATGATCCAAAATCTTGGAAATAGAATGGAGAAAATACAAGAAATGTTTAACGAGGACCTAGAAGAACTAAAGAGCAAATAAACAATGATGAAAAACACAATAAATGAAATTTAAAATTCTCTAGAAGGAATCAATAGCAGAATAACTGAGACAGAGGAACGGATAAGTGACCTG
Organism: Balaenoptera ricei; assembly: GCF_028023285.1. Classification (NCBI taxonomy): domain Eukaryota; kingdom Metazoa; phylum Chordata; class Mammalia; order Artiodactyla; family Balaenopteridae; genus Balaenoptera; species Balaenoptera ricei. The sequence goes on along the minus strand of NC_082656.1, from coordinate 74,678,846 downwards.
TAAGATAAAATAGTGGAAATAACTACCGCAGAGCACAATAAAGAAAAAAGAATGAAAAGAATTGAGGACAGTCTCAAAGACCTCTGGGACAACATTAAATGCACCAACATTCGAATGATAGGGGTCCCAGAAGAAGAAGAGAAAAAGAAAGGGACTGAGAAAATATTTGAAGAGATTATAGTTGAAAACGTCCCTAATATGGGAAAGGAAATAGTCAATCAAGTCCAGGAAGCACAGAGAGTCCCATACAGGATAAATCCAAGGAGAAACACGCCAAGACACATATTAATCAAACTATAAAAATTAAATACAAAGAAAAAATGTGAAAAGCAGCAAGAGAAAAGCAGCAAATAACATACAAGGGAATCCCCATAAGGTTAACAGCTGATCTTTCAACAGAAACTCTGCAAGCCAGAAGGGAGTGGCAGGAAATATTTAAAGTGATGAAAGGGAAGAACCTACAACCAAGATTACTCTACCCAGCAAGGATCTCATTCAGATTTGATGGAGAAATTAAAACCTTTACAGACAAGCAAAAGTTAAGAATTCAGCACCACCAAACCAGCTTTACAACAAATGCAATCATAGTAGGGGACTTTAACACCCCACTTTCACCAATGGACAGATCATCCAAAATGAAAATAAATAAGGAAACACAAGCTTTAAATGATACATTAAACAAGATGGACTTAATGGATATTTATAGGACATTTCATCCAAAAACAACAGAATACACTTTCTTCTCAAGTGCTCATGGAACATTCTCCAGGATAGATCATAACCTTGGGTCACAAATCAAGCCTTGGTAAATTTAAGAAGATTGAAATCGTATCAAGTATCTTTCCAACCACAACACTATGAGACTAGATATCAATTACAGGAAAAAAAAACTGTAAAAAATACAAACATATGGAAGCTAAACAATATGCTACTAAATAACCAAGAGATCACTGAGGAAATCAAGAAATACTTAGAAACAAATGACAATGAAAACACGACGACCCAAAACCTATGGGATGCAGCAAAAGCAGTTCTAAGAGGGAAGTTTATAGCAATACAATCCTACCTTAAGAAACAAGAAGCATCTCAAGTAAACAACCTAACCTTACACCTAAAGCAATTAGAGAAAGAAGAACAAAAAACCCCGAAAGTTAGCAGAAGGAAAGAAATCATAAAGATCAGATCAGAAATAAATGAAGGAAACAATAGCAAAGATCAATAAAACTAAAAGCTGGTTCTTTGAGAAGATAAACAAAATTGATAAACCACTAGCCAGACTCATCAAGAAAAAAAGGGAGAAGACTCAAATCAATAGAATTAGAAATGAAAAAGAAGTAACAACTGACACTGCAGAAATACAAAGGATCATGAGAGATTACTACAAGCAACTATATGCCAATAAAATGGACAACCTGGAAGAAATGGACAAATTCTTAGAAAAGCACAACCTTCTGAGACTGAACCAGGAAGAAATAGGAAATATAAACAGACCAATCACAATCACTGAAACTGAAACTGTGATTAAAAGTCTTCCAACAAACAAAAGCCCAGGACTAGACGGATTCACAGGTGAATTCTATCAAACATTTAGAGAAGAGCTAACACCTATCCTTCTCAAACTCTTCCAAAATATAGCAGAGGGAGGAACACTCCTAAACTCATTCTACAAGGCCACCATCACCCTGATACCAAAACCAGAAAAATATGTCACAAAAAAAGAAAACTACAGGCCAATATCCCTGATGAACATAGATGCAAAAATCCTCAAGAAAATACTAGCAAACAGAATCCAGCAGCACATTAAAAGGATCATAAACCCATGATCATTCCTGAGTTTATCCCAGGAATGCAAGGATTCTTCAATATATGCAAATCAATCAATGTGATACACCATATTAACAAACTGAAGGGTAAAAACATATGATCATCTCAATAGATGCAGAAAAAGCTTTTGACAAAATTCAACACCCATTTATAATAAAAACTCTCCAGAAAGTAGGCATAGAGGGAACTTACCTCAACATAGTAAAGGCCATATACGACAAACAAACAGCAAACATCGTTCTCGATGGTGAAAAACTGAAACCATTTTGACTAAGATCAGGAACAAGACAAGATTGCCAACTCTCACAACTTTTATTGAACATAGTTTTGGAAGTTTTAGCCACAGCAGTCAGAGACAAAAAAGAAATAAAAGGAATCCAAATCGGAAAAGAAGTAAAACTGTCACTGTTTGCGGATGAGATAATACTATACATAGAGAATCCTAAAGACTCTACCAGAAAACTACTAGAGCTAATAAAAGAATTTGGTAAAGTAGCAGGATACAAAATTAATGCACAGAAATCTCTTGCATTCCTATACACTAACAACGAAAAATCTGAAAGAGAAATTAAGGAAACACTCCCATTTACCACTGCAACAAAAAGAATAAAATCCCTACGAACAGACCTACCTAAGGAGGTAAAAGACCCTTATGCAGAAAACTATAAGACACTGATGAAAGAAATTAAAATGATACAAACTGATGGAGAGATATACCATGTTCTTGGATTGGAAGAATCAACATTGTGAAAATGACTATACTACCCAAAGCAATCTACAGATTCAATGTAACCCCTCTCAAACTACCAATGACATTTTTCACAGAACTAGAACAAAAAATTTCACAATTTGTATGGAAACACAAAAGAACCTGAATAGCCAAAGCAATCTTGAGAAAGAAAAAACAGAGCTGGAGCAATCAGGCTCCCTGACTTCAGACTATACTACAAAGCTACGTAATCAATATAGTATGGTACTGGCAGAAAAACAGAAATATAGATCAATGGAACAGGATAGAAAGCCCAGAGATAAACCCATGCACATATGGTCACCTTATCTTTGATAAAAGAGTCACGAATACAATGGAGAAAAGACAGCCTCTTCAATAAGTGGTGCTGGGAAAACCAGAGAGCTACATGTAAGAGAAAGAAATTAGAACACTCCCTAACACCATACACAAAAATAAACTCTAAATGGATTAAAGACCTAAATGTTAGGCCAGACACTATAAAACTCTTTAGAGGAAAACATAGGCAGAACACTCTATGATGTAAATCACAGCAAGATCCTTTTTGTCCCACCTCCTAGAGTAATGGAAATAAAAACAAAAATAAAAAATGGGACCTAATGAAACTTAAAAGCTTTTGCACAGTAAAGGAGACCATAAACACGACGAAAAGACAACACTCAAAATGGGAGACAACACTCAAAATGGGAGAAAATATTTGCAAACAAAACAACTGACAAAGGATAAATCTCCAAAATATACAAGCAGCTCATGCAGCTCAATATCAAAAAACAACCCAATCCAAAAGTGGGCAGAAGACCTAAATAGACATTTCTCCAAAGAAGATATACAGATTGCCAACAAACACATGAAAGGATGCTCAACATCACTAATCATTAGAGAAATGCAAATCAAAACTATACAGTGAGGTTATCACCTCACACAGGACAGAATGGCCATCATCAAAAAATCTACAAACAGTAAATGCTGGAGAGGGTGTGGAGAAAAGGAACCCTCTTGCACTGTTGGTGGGAATGTAAATTGATACAGCCACTATGGAGAACAGTATGGAGGTTCCTTTAAAACCTAAAAATAGAACTACCATATCACTCAGCAATCCCACTACTGGGCATATACCCTGAGAAAACCATAATTCAAAAAGAGTCATGTACCACAGTGTTCATTGCAGCACTATTTACAATAGACAGGACGTGGAAGCAACCTAAGTGTCCATCGACAGATGAATAGATAAAGAAGATGTGGCACATATATACAATAGAATATTACTCTGCCATAAAAAAGAAATGATATTGAGTTATTTGTAGTGAGGTGGATGGACCTAGAGTCTGTCATACAGAGTGAAGTAAGTCAGACAGAGAAAAACAAATACCCTATGCTAACACATATATATGGAATCTAAAAAAAAAAAAAAAAAAATGGTTCTGAAGAACCTAGGGACAGCAGAGGAATAAAGACGCAGACGTAGAGAATGTACTGTAGGACATGGGGAGGGGGAGGGTAAGCTGAGACGAAGTGAGAGAGCGGCATGGACATATATACATTACCAAATGTAAAATAGGTAGCTAGTGGGAAGCAGCCACATAGCACAGGGAGATCAGCTCGGTGCTTTGTGACCACCTAGAGGGGTGGGATAGGGAGGGTGGGAGGGAGGGAGATGCAAGAGGGAGGAGATATGGGGATATATGTATACGTATAGCTGATTCACTTTGTTATACAGCAGCAACTAACACAACAATGTAAAACAGTTATACTCCAATAAAGATGTTAAAAAAAAAGAGAGAGAGAGAGATACGATAAAGAACACGAAAGAAGAAAAAAAAAAAAGAGTTTGCCGAGCCAGGTTGTTCGAAGTGTGAGACGGATGGAGTTTGCTGTCGGTGCTCTCCTTTCAGAAAGAAAGCTGTTTGCCTTATTCTGCTGTAGATCACCAGTCGTCTCTCCAGCTTGTTGGTTTATAGTAATTGTGGAGTCTGGTGACTCATGAACCAGTGCATACTTTTTTTCATTCATTTTGTCACTTTTTTCCTCCAAGCATGGCTAACTCCACAACAGTGTGTAGATAGGAAGGGTCGTGCCCGTTCTCATATTTCTTCTGGGCAGCATTTGGACTCATGAGAATGTTCTGAGAGATTTGCAGTGACCTGGCCATTGAGCTGATTGGGGAAGAACTTGGAGCCTGCTGTTTTATCACTGGTCTTGTTCTTTGGCCTCTAATTCCAGGTACTTCCATGGGAGGAGTATGGCAGGTTGTGAGGCTGGTAGCACACAGGAGCTATGGGGGTGGGAGGGCGGCGGGGAGGCAGAAGCACAGCTTTAGGACAGGTTGCATGTGACCAGACCTCGACTCAGGGATGTGCTTCGAAGAAGTGTGGGGTTTGTTCACGAGCTGAGTTTTCCTTCTGCTCTTCTCAGCTTTCAGTGACCGTATTTGGAGCTATGGCCTTCTGCATCTTGAGGAGGTCAGCTTGAAAGCTGCCTTTTGCCAGCTGAGATCTGACACTGATCTATAGAAATTGGGAGGGTATTTACTGTAATATCCCTGAACTGAAAGCAGAGTCCCTGAATGGCAAGCTTCAGGAGAAAATAAACTCTGATAATGACCTGTGTGCTCCCTGGACACTGCCATTGAGAAAGGCATCCTAATAATTATGGCTTCAACTGAAGACGGCAGTAATAACACCAAGCAATTTTCATTTTGGTGTTTCACAAAACAACTACCTTTCTGGAGCCCCGTTCTAAATTTTAATATCTTCAGGTTCTGACTGATTAACCGATAAATGCAGTTAAATAACTAGCTTTCACTCAGAGAGAGAAACGATTCAGAAAGAAAACTGCCTTCTGATTTCCCCACTGATAATAACGGAAAGCATTGAAGGTCTGAGACATCTTTTCTGGATACTGTGCGTAATTTCCAGCCATATTAATGGAACTACCAAATGTGTCATGTGAATAAGAAGATAGAAGTTCAGTAATCCCTGTTGACTGGGCTGGTTTTTCATTTCAGGGAATTATATAATGCTTTCATGAACTTTCCATCATCCGGGAAAAATATTGCCGTGCGATGTATGTTATAATTACTCTTAGAAATATAGTGTTTCTAATTGAGAAGTCTGTGTATGTGGCCTGAGTACTCTAGCTCACGTACATAATTGGTAGCTAGGAATAACTGCAAAAGGTAAAGGTGCTTTTTCCCCTTGGCTCGGTGACTATTAATATCAAATGAAAGCACACATTGGCATCAAGGGGAACACAGACTCTTTGCCTTTCCAATTTCATTTTATATTCCCTGTCGACTTGCACGAAATCCTTTAGGCATAATTGCACTTTTTCCCTAGTATCCTCTTCCTCCCTTAAGACTTCACTCTTTGCTATACTAATCTACACAGAGGCAAGGAAATAGGTCTCAGTGCATCTCTTCCCCCCCCCCCCCAAGATATGTTGCTTACATGTAAGAAAACAACTTGGCAACTCGAACTCCTCCTTCCCTCTCCCCAGCCTCTCAGTATTTCTCAGCTCTTCACAAGTGTGTTTTCTCCTTATGGAGAAGTTGATTTGGTTCCATTTATAAAAATAGCAGCTATTTAAATGGGAAAAGCTTTTCCTTATATCATCTTTGGGCCAAATGTTTTTCTAAAAACATACTCTTTTTTTTTTCTAGCAGAGAAGACAGATTCTAAGTGGATTCAAGGTTCATCAAATCGCTAAGAGTTTTCTTTTGGTTAATGCATTTGAAAACTAAATTTACATAAGTGCCAAAATGAGATATGTAAATTAGATAACAGTTCTATATAACTGTATTATATGTGTGTTGGTTTGCATGTATATGCATTATAGATACAAACTGTCATATTTATATATTAATACAAAATTATATTTGTTTCCTATATAGAATTTTATATAGTGATTTTTTTTTGGAAGGTGGAATGTGTAGCCAATATAAATCATTGCTTAAGTTCTGTTTTCTCTATCACAGGGAAGCAAAAAGAGGATTTTGTATCCCTTTTTTCTAGTCCTTTTTAAGCTCATTTATTCATCACCAAATTCAAAATTTTTAGTTTCTCCAACGTATATCCAGAAACTTGCAATTGGATGTGACCCTGAAGTTCAAAAGTCCACTCTCTTGCCCAATGCATGATTCACTCTATCATCTATATTAGCCTTTGTTTAAACATTTCCCCCAATGGTGGTGTCAAAGTGTGGCCAGAGATAGGAGTGAGGGTCGGGTGGACAGGACTTCAGAACCAACATAATCTTCTTCAACCACTTTGGGCACAATAAATACATGTAAAAGCAAAGCAAAACACTGAGCTTATTATGTGATGAATTGGGCTTGCTTCATGACGGGTCGCTTGAAGTCCCCTTCCCCAGTCTACCACCAGGTTGCTCTACCCTTTAAGCCCCTACATTGAGAAATTCTGACATCTCATCTGACTTCCAGTGATAGAGGGAAGATATTAGATTACGTTCTAGTGGTTACAGATTGTCCTTACACTGAGACACATCTGCCTGGCCAATTGGCTCCTCTGTAGCAACATAAAAAGAGGGTCCAAGTTCTTTTTAATATAAAATTCTTATTCAATTATTTGGAGGCAGCTATACCATTCCACTAACCCTGGCTTTTCCAAGCTAAATTGTTTGTTTCTTTAAGCATCATTGGTAGCATTTATCAATAATAGTAGTGACCGGTTATTTATTTATAGCACTTTGGAGTTTCCAAAGCCCTTCTACATACTTTCTTATGGTACATGCACAGCAACAACTGTAGCTTCTTAATTTTACAAATGAGGAAACCAAGGCTCAGAAAGGATAAGTCACATACCTTAATAATTGATTCGGCAAGTACTTATTGAGGGCCTACTATATGCCAGGCACAGTGCAAAATCCTGGGATATAGGAGGGAATAAAACAAATATGGTGCCCCTTCTGTACCTCTTGTAATCTAGTGGAAATGGCATACATTTAAAAAATCACTACAGATGATACTCAGATAATAGTCACAATTGGGACAGAGGTAGAACTTTAGTACAAGTCTTTTGCCTCTAAACAAATTCAGTAGGACTATTACCGTCATTGAAATGGACATTCGTTTGTATATATTAACGAGGTTCAGTTAAACTAGTCTGACAACCAGTCTTTTTGGCATGAGCTCTTTTTTAGATTGATCCTCTCCTTTCTGTGACTGTAGAATTGGGTGGGGTCTACACAGGTATAGTCAACTTAGAGGAGAATTTTACATCAATTTTCTATCAAATCTTATTTTGCCATATTTTTCTTATCACTCTAACTAGCCAACATACTTTTGAACTTTTATTTAATCATCTCTAACATATTAGTTCTCCCTCTCTGTTTCTGTTCATCTGCAAGTTTTATGAAATTGTGTTCACCTATATCACTGGCAAAAAAAAACGTCCACAAGTGCTTGTGTGAAAGAAAGAGCCTACATTTGTCATTAGTTGCAAATTAGATTTCCTATCGGCTAAGTGACCTTGGGCAAACAACATCTTCTCTCAGAGCATCTGATTACTCATCTGTGAAATGAAGAAACTAGGCTAGAGGATGCTGAAAGGATTTCCCTGTATTAAAAGTTTTATGATCCAATATGTTTTAAAGCATTATGCTGAGTTTTAAATACTTTTCTTCTGGTGTGGAAAAAAGGAAATGCAAAATATGAACTGATGGATAGCACCTCCCCCTTCACTAATGAAAGGAAGCAAATCAGCAAATACTAGCCCAAAAGCCATACAAAACGACCAAAGTGTAATAGTTGTCAAACCTTGTCTTAATCTAAGACAATGGCTTCATGAAGCCCCTAACAGTCTCTTCTGCTGTCTATTTTTTAAAAAATATTTAGAAACCAACAATGAACAGACATTATAAAAACGAATGTTTATTTGAGAATAGTCTGTCATTTGGGGTCTTCAGTGAGTCCCCTTTTTCTCCTCTATGTAGGAAAATTATCTTTGATTCTACAAGTGCTACCCCTCACAGGCTTCTTTCCAAAATCTGCCTAACAAAAGGAAATTCTTATCTTCTAACTTTAATGCTACAATTTATTTGTGTCTTTGAACTTGAGTAATTTCCGGATTCTTTTTTCTTAATATTACTTCATTAAGTCACATAATGTATATGTTTTACATCAGCCCTACTTGGGTTGCAATATGTGGTACAATTCCTGTCATTATCTTAAACTTGCTAATTAGAGAGAATTCAATTTAATTAATGGAAAGTTCCACCACTTTCAACCAGGGATAAATGGGAAGTTATTACAGAAACCAAAGCCTCTCTATCCTGAGAGGAGAGGAAATAAAGAGGGTACCCACCCCAAAATGTAATGAGTAGTATAGGAAGTTCTGTCCTGGTACCGTGGTTTAAAGACAGACTATTTGGAATGCGCATCTATGTCCAGCAATATTGGAAACATTTTATTTCTCCATTTAAAGATGACTTTGTGTTAATTATATGAAACCATGGAGGACTAATTAACAAATAACAATGAATTAGCTGCTAGATTGTGCAACTAAAACATTCTTCTGGCGCTCTTCTGTTACTTAGTTCTTCAAAGGCTTCTCATAATGTATGCAGGCTGTTTCTGGTCGAGGGAATTTCCCCAGTGTCCTTGTCAATACCATATTCCTTGCTCTATTCCAATAATGTCTTTCCTTCCTTGAAGCTGTGAATGGTACTGTATTCAAATATATTATTTTTTATTTACTGCATTTTATTGAAATGTATCAAAGGCTGGCATCAAATCATATCTGTTCAGTAGCATTATTTTTTAGTAAATGTACATGCAAAGTCAAGGTGATACAAGTACTTGGCAATTTAAGAGTTTTTTTTTTAATTGGTTCCCCTTAAATTATGTATATTTAGTTTGAAAATTATTAAAATGTGTTTTGAAAACAGGAGTTATAACCAAATATATAGAATCCCTAGAGTTTCATAAAACTCAAGTTGAAAATCTTTAGAGAGTTTTACATGAAAATGTTCTGTCAACCCATGCCTTAAATTCACAGATCAGAGAATTGGGCTATCTGTTATACATTGGGGACCAAATAAATATTCTATACTACAACAACCTTATTAAGTAAAAAGCAAGATATTTATTTGTCTAAAGTCCACAATTCTGAGTCAGTATAATTTCAATGAAGTTCTCTATGTCATGTACAAAGTTTTCATTCTGGTAGCATGAATAGACTTACATAAATGATAATTGTCTACTAATGCTTTTATGTTGATTGTTAGCCAACCCCTAATGAGAAGAAATCTTTTCTTTCAGGTCAATACTTGAAAAAAAGGGACATTTATCACATTAAATAATTAAAGCCTTGCAACATGCTAAATTAACCTTTCATCATGTGTCTTATTAGCCTCAGTGTATTTGCCAAGGCTTTTTTAAACCCTCTTTGTTCATTGTGCCTATAGAGATAGAATGCTAATGCACTATATATGTGAGTGAAATATATTACCTGCTAAAGTTAAGCCTGTAGAGACTTGAGTCTTTCAACATGAAGATTCATGCTGATTTGTACCAAAACATCCTTATTCACTATAGATGTGTTGAGATATTTATGCACTTTTAATCATCTCCTGAAATTCCATAGACCCAACAAGTGTCATATTGGCAGTTTGAAAATACATTTGATGCACTGTTTTAATTTTCAAGTAGTTTTAAATCTGTGTCTATTTCTTATTGTATTTCTTACATATTTCCCCAGTAAGTTCCTTGATAGTTGTTTCTGTATCATTATTTGATTCCAAATAATGTTCCTGGCACACTGGACTATATCCTTTGATACTATTGACTGGGTTGTTTAGAAATGTAGTATGTTCTATCCGTGTTCTTCAAATCAACAAAAAAGTTTTTAAAACATCAGATTTAATATCTAGCCACTAAATTAAGTCATTTCAGTTATTTTAAGCTTCTTACTTAGTATTTTTGACTGTGAAATTTCATAGTAATTACTTATCAATATGTGACTTACATTTTTTTCTTATAGTTACAGACATATCCTACAAGAAAATAATTAGAGGGTTATGTTTTGTATTATTAATAATTTAGCTACTCACAGCTCTGAGGTTAGGGAATAGGACTAACAGTATTTCAGGCTAATATTTTTAATATAGTATTTACTTTATTAGTAATCAGATAATATTTAAACTGTCATGTATTATTCAAATAGTTGTCTTAATAAATCCCACTTATAAACACTAGTTAATATTCCAGTTAAAATATTGGAGTACTTTCATAGTGTTTGAATAACATGTACTGTGACAAGATAGAGATACAAATACATAGCAAAGATGGGGAAATTACTAACATCACTTATTCTGAATGTGTCAACACCGATTAGTCCCTAGCAAATGGTTTGGACAAAAGTTATGGTCAGATTCAACCATTCATAAGTTATTCTGTCATCATGAATGTAGGAAAATTCAGAGAAATAAAAACCTCTATATAAATATACTTTTCTAAATCATTTTCTTCCTAATATTTCACGTGGATATTCAGCACATTTTTAATGCTTGATTCACTCTTTTCGGAGTAAAATGATTTTTTAGGATGTATGATTCTAAAAATAACAGATATTTTATCATATGTGCAGTTAGGGACTTCGCTGCTCACACCAAGATGTCTACATGTTGTTGACTTTTATGGTTTCCTTTGACGTCCAATTTAGAAACAACAGTGCTTTCCTCTAAATTGTATAAACACTAAGATATAAATGTGGGCATCAAAGAGGAAAATGAGAAAGATATTATAGGTTGTCATTTTTGTATTTAATTTTGTATTCTCAATTTTGTATTCAAAAGTATCTCATTTGTGTAACAAGATACTTAAATTTAAACCCACACTTAAAAATGTAAAAAAAGTCAATATAAGTCATTTCTAGAAGAACACATTTGGTAACAAAAGTGACCGTTTTTCTCTTCTGTTTAGTTGCTTTTTCTGGGGAGGTTTGTCCCAAAAGGGTAGCATGGCCATAATGGTTTTATTACTGTTTTTAAATTTCCACCCCCTTATTTCTGCTACTCTGGGAGGACCACTCCCTTTACCCCCAACTGTCCCCACATCAATGATATTGCTATCTCTCTGATTCAGGTCACATTCCTTTTTTTTTTTTTTTTAATTTCCCCAGTTTCTATTGAAATCATATTGGGGTAAAATATTGTATGAGTTTATAACAGAGATTTGGTAAGGCATAAACACAAATTTAGAGCTTATTCTTGGATTTTATTTGTATTTTCAGTTTAGTACCTTCAGGAGGTCATTTAACATCCTTTGCTGCAGCATATCAGCTTCTAGGAAAGCCTTGCTCTGTATCGGTGGTTTTCAAGCCAGGCTGCATTTTTGAAACTCTGGGGAGACTTTAAAAAAAAGTGTGACCTAGTATCACACCAGACTAATTAAATCAGAATCTCCAGGGACCAGCCTTCCAGCATCGGTATTTAAAACAGCTCCCCAGGTGATTCTCAAATGTAGTGATGGTGTCAAACCATGGCTCCATACGATACAACAGGCTGCTTCCTGATACATATTAATCATAGTCTATATTAATTCATCATCACATAGGTGCTAGGAAAATTTTTGGAACAAAGGGAGAAGTGAAGGCCGGCAATAGTTTAGGCTACTTGAGGAGAGCTCTTATTTTACCTTCTGTCGATATAAATTGAGGACAAACAGACAATAATTCCAGGAGAGTGATACATTGTGTTTCTAGTTTAGTAAAGTAAGGACTGTCATGCATAATATGAGAAAATTCTGCTTTTAATTCAGAATATTTCTCTATAGGATCACTAGAGAGAAAGTTCATCTTAGTCCTTGTATTAGTTTCCTTAAGGTGCTGTAAAATATGATCACAAACTGGGTGGCTTAAAACAACAGGAATTTAGTCCCTCACGGTTCTGGAAGCAGAAATCTGAAATCCATGTGTCCACATGGTTGGTTCTTTCTGGAGGCTCTGAGGACAGATCTGTTCCCTGACTCTCTCCCAGCTTCTGCTGGTGGCCTGCAATCCTTCGTATTCCTTGGCTTGTGGATTCTGCAGCCCAATCCCTGCCTCTATCTTCACATGGCCTTCTCCCCTCCGTGGGTGCCTGTCTTCATGTGCCCTTTCTTATAAGGATGTCAGTCATTGTATTTAGGGCTCACCCTAATCCAGGATGACCTAAATTTAACTTGACTAATTACATCTGCAAAGACTCTGCTTCCAAGTCAAGGCAAAACGTGAAGTTCCAAGTGGATGTGAATTTGGGGAGACTGTGAGCCCAGTACAGTGCTCGTTATTACTTGACTTCTCTGCAGCTTTGGATGTCGTTCAGCACTCTTCCTAAACCGCCCCCGGCCAGATCTTCTATGTATTGCATCTTTTGCTTACTTCTGTCATAATATCCCTAACAACATGTTGCAAACGTCTGTTATATAACTGTTTCTCCCACAGTCTGTGAAATCCTAAAGGGCAGGGGGAGTGACTTATTCAGGCTGTATGTGAGCACCTAATATGGTTTCAGGCTCATGGAAACACTGGAAGAAAGGAAGAGAGAAAGAAAAGGATGCATGTCTGTACCTCAATGTTAACACTGTTTGCAATAGCCAAGACATGGAAGCAACCTAAGTGTCCATCAACAGATGAATAGATAAAGAAGATGTGGTACATATACACAGTGGAATATTACTCAGCCATAAAAAAAGAATGAAATAATGCTATTTGCATCAACAAGGATGGACCCAGAGGTTATCATACTAAGTAAAATAAGTCAGACAAAGACAAATACCACATGACATCCATTATATATGGAATCTAAAAAAATGATATGAATGAACTTATTTACAAAACGGAAACAGACTCACAGACATAGAAAACGAACTTGTGGTTACCAAAGGGGAAAGGGGAGGGGAGAGTTAGATTAGAAGCTTGGGAATAGTAGATACAAACTACTATATATAAAATAAACAACAAGGACCTACTGTATAGCACAGGGAACTATATTCAGTATCTTGCAATAAACCATAATGGAAAAGAATCTGAAAAAGAATATATATGTATATATGTATGACTGAATCACTTTGCTATACACCTGAAACTAACACAACATTTTAAACCAACTATACTTCAATTAAAAAAAAAAGGATGCATGTCACTTACCTGCCCACAGCAGCAAGGCACCAGTCTGCTCCCATGAACACCATCAAGAAACATACATGTACCACCTTGGCTTGGTGGACTTCTTGCACTTTTCTTTTAATATTGGTATTTCTTACCCATATTGAATATCTTACACTTGAAATGTACTATGCCAGCTAGTACAGCTTCTGGTTATTAAAAAAAAAGATCAGGATCAATGACTATTGAAACCTGTTTTTTTTCAATTACTGAGCCTCATGATTTTGGGGAAATATAATCTCCATAGATTTATTCAAGAAATAAAAGCCTTCTATATATATATATATATACACAACAAGATTTTGTTTTAAATGCTGATCCACCGATGTGATCTTCATTTCTACAGCTTGGGAATCTGTAGGGTGGAATATTTACTCAGCAAACAGAGATTCTTCAGGGGAAGAGTGGAAATGTTTAACTCAGAGCAAGTCTGAAACTTTCACCTAATCAGGCAGTTGACCTGCAGGTGTTAATGAAGCCGACCTTGCCTTCTAGCACAATTGGAGGGTCGACAGCAAAGCATCATTTTATTACCGTTATTCTGACCTGTGGCAGAGGTCCCCTGACCGACATTGTCAGTTGTTGGACTCTGCCATTTAGAGGCTTCATGGATTTATAGCTTTGACCAAGGAAGATTCTGCACTTAATTGGCATATACCGGAGATTTTAAAGTAATTTCTCTCTTTTTTTCTTTTTGTAAGAGTATCTTAGTAGTCAATTCAAATTTCATTAACTCAGATATCCTACAACTGAAATATGAAGCAAGGAGGGAAAAGAATAGACTTAAGAGAAGGGATACAAGTGCCAGAAGCAGAGTAATATCATGTAGTCAACTGTTTAGTTATACCGACTGAAGCCATCCTTTGCTACTACTCTCATATACAGGTTGTAGAATGGATGAACCAGCCCGAAATGGAACCATGAGAGCTTTGGGCTCACAAAATGCCAATTATATACTGTGCGCATGAAACATCACTTTATGGCAGATACATGGAGAACCCAGATGAGGGAAGTTACTGTCTGTGAGGGATTATATTGAACCCAGTGTTACCACTATCACTTTGTGGTTTATTAAAATGCTATTTACAGAACAGAAATTGAGTCACAGATGTAGAAAACAAACTTATGGCTACCAAAGGGGAAAGTGGGGGGAGGGATAAATTGGGAGATTGGGATTGACTTATACACACTACTGTATATAAAATAGATGACTAATAAAAACCTACTGTATAGCACAGGGAACTCTACTCAATACTCTGTAATGACCTATATGGGAATAGAATCTAAAAAAGAATGGATATAAAGTAAATTTGAAATTATGTGAAAATAATTAAATGCTTTGAAAATTTGCTGGCTTCCTTTACTTCATGACCTCCACCTTTTGCCCATCTTGTTCCCAAATAGTGACATTACTTTAGAGCAGTTAGTTACCTGGCGTGATTTTGCCCCCCAGGCACTGTTTGGAGATGCTTCTGTTTGTCACAGTTTGAGGAGAGCGTGCTGGTGGCATCTCACGGGAAGCCAGAGATGCTGGTGAACATCCTGCATTACAGAGGACAGCACTCTGTCCCCTGGCAAATGATTATCTGGTCGAAATGTCAGTCATGCCCATGCTGAGAGACTCCGCTTTGGAATAAACAGGGAGAGGGAGAAGGAAGAAGCTGGCTTTCAAGCTAGTCAATCTCATTTCATTGTTACTCACTTGTGGGGTGGAAGACCATTCTACACCTGGAGCAAAGATGGGGTTAGGAGCTCACCAGTGAGTTTCAGTTTCCCATCATATTCTCTCTGCTCCACACCTTGAGATAATCAAGAGCTTAACTGCTGCAATTTGCTTGACAGTTCCACACTCTCTCCCCCATTATCGCATGTTCACAGTTCTGTGCGGTGGTGGGAGCAGGTCCTCAATTTGTCGCATGCAGATTAGAGAACTGAAGCGAGAGACAGCTTAGAGACCCACTAGGGGAGAGGGGTGCAGCCCGTGGGAGAGATCCCTGGGTTCCAGCAGCGGGACCGTGCACTGTCTGTAGAGAATTAAGAAGTAATAATAATGAAACCAACTGAAATTGACTGCTTTGAATTATCCTTCTAAGCACGGTCAATGATGAAACACTATTTCCCATGAGACAGACCTCTCCTAACCTGCCATCTTAGTCTTCCACTGCTTTGGGACATTGAGTACCTTTACCCCAAATTAAAACTAGAGAGGAAACGGGAGTGCATAGATACAGTATCAAATTCCGCATCTATCGTCTTTATACACAAAGCTCCTTTACCATCCCAGTCTAAATATTATAACTGAAGTTTTATAACTGCCTAGGGAAAGAAGAACTAGGCCCTTAAAATACTGTTAAATCCAAATAGTTTGGGCAGATTCCATATTAATACTGGTACATTCAGTACAGCTGAGTCAACTAACATTTTTCTACAAATCAGTGATCTAGAAGGCTCTTCCTGCCTTTCTGCTGGCCTTACCAATTCTGGGGACAACTGACTGGGGGAATTTTATGAGTCTTTTATTTTGTCACAGGTAAAATAATGTGTTATAACTGTAATTACAGGCCCCTGTGCTGTGCCTTCCATTTCCCCGCTACTCTCTCAAATTCCAACCCCACCAAACTCATTAGACCAAATGCTCTTAGTTCTGTGCCTCTTACAAACTTCCAACATACTCAGTGCCCTACATTTGACTTTCTTTTTGATGAGAGGGGAACTGGCAGTTGGTAGTCCAAAAGATAGCCCCTGACCTGTTCACGATGGGAAGGAAAGCTAGAGGCTGGAGTTGAGGTGTGTGTTTGGTGCAGCACTAAAAGATATTCCTCCCGGCTGTGTCAGCAGCCTGCCAAAATACAACTCCTTGACTAGTGTGACAGTATTCCTTGGGGCAAGAAGAAAAATATGACAAGGCAGGAGGCAGGGTTTGACATGATACAGATTTGGGAAAATGAAATGTGACAATTGCTAATACCTTGGAGTTCAAAGAAAACTGGCACATTTCAGGTTCCCAACAGGTATTTAAGTGTATAGAAAGTGTATAGGTATTGAAGTGTAAAGAAAAGTGTTAAAATTACGTTGACTGCACTGTGGTTCTCTCCATTTTACTAGGGGAGCATTTACAACAGTGCAAGATGGGCCAGCTCTTTTGGTTTTGTCATTTTTTAATTTCTTCACCCATATTGTATAATCACACAGGTGAACGACAGCTGGCTGAATTGGTATTATATTCATATATTTTTTAATTTTAATTTTATATTGGAGTATAGTTATTAACAATGTTTTGTTAGTTTCAGGTGTATAGCAAAGTGATTCAGTTATATTCTGAATGTATCTATTCTTTTTCAAATTCTTTTCCCATTTAGGTTATTACAGAATATTGAGCAGAGTTCCCTGTGCTATACAGTAGGCGTGAATTGGTGTTATATTTACATGTGTTACTTAAGGTTATATTTCTTGTTAGTCTTTCAATGGATAGCTTAAAGCATATGGAGTGAAAAAAGGGCAATGATACCTGAATTTACTTCAGTGTAGTGCTCCTAACAAAAGCTATTTTGGTATAATAAATTGGTGAGTTTATTGGATAGAATCACAAATTCAATCTGAAAGTCTGGGTTTTCCACAATGGAGTTAGAAGAGTACACTGAAAAGTTTACCCAGCTGAAGGCAAATATCACTGATTTCATATTAGGACATGCTATTTCAAAATATTGCTTTACTGTATGAGATTTAATGCGGCCATCTGTAACTTAACCCTCTTTCAAGTGAGCACACATCTCTATAGACCCTTTCAAACATGTTTAAGAGTGCAATTAGGAATCAGACAGAATGGCCCTACCATTTGAATTTGGCTTCATCAGCTTTATTCAACTCTTCTTGCTATGGAATGACCTATAGTACAATACAGTACCTGGTATTTTGTCCTACACAGATCATCAGTACATCCTATTTGTGTTCAGCATGTCAACTGAGATAAGCAGAAATAAAAGGACTGGTTAGCTGGTTTCTCCCCAGTTCTAACTCGCCGCCAGTTTCTCTCTCTGTGACTCCCCTGTTGGCTTATTTCCCCAGAGATGGGAGCTTTTCATTGTGATTTTAAGCCTTTGGGTTGTGAACTGAATATTTGCTTATCCCTTTGCTGTCAGCAAGGAATAGAGGGGTTTTCATTGCTGGGAACTTGTCTAAGAAGCCTAAATGAACATGTGTCTGCCAGTGGCCTTCCTGCAGGGCTCAGAAAGCTAAAAGGGCTCTTCTTGATAGAGGGACCCCATGGTCAGGTGGGTTCCAAGCTTTGCTCTCTCCCCTGGCTGGCCAAGTGACAGACACTAGTCACTGTGGACTTTCAAATACCCCAAAGTACAACCTAGATTATGGTATGACATTTTCTTTGGAGTTTTTCAACTAGCTAGAAAAGCTTTCCATATGTCATTATCTTGTTTTTCTTCATTTTTAAATGTTATGTAAATTACAGTGGGGAGTTTTGTTTATGGTGTCCTCTACATGATCTGTGATTTATCTGAAGATTCACAAAATATATTATTTGAGTCAAAAATTATTTTTAATATATATCAAACACAGAATCACACAGCATCATTTTGTTGTTTTCATAAAACAAATGTCCCTAATTTAAGGCCTTTGACTTTATAACCTTTGTTAATAAATAGTATTGGAAAAGGAATGTACCTAATTTATATTTTGTTCTAAGAAGCAGGATTACTATATTAGAATTTTATCTAAAGCCTAAATTCTTAATAAGGGGCTTCTGTGAATTAATACTATTCTTTTATCTTTCAAGACAATAATTATACAAAGTATCAAGCATGCTGACTTCAAAATTTCTTTTAAAAATACTTTTTAATTTGTTCTAAAACTCCTCCTTGAATGCTTATTTTATGCTAAGGACTGTTCTAGGTGGGGAGGATACCAGTGAATAAATGAAAGTCACTGCTCTCTTGAAGCTTCAGTTCTAGTGGAAGGAGACAGTTAATAAACAAATAAAAAATAGTGGGTATTGGCAAGAGAAAATAAAGCGATGTGAGCAAGATAGGGCATGTTAGGTAAGAGGAGAGGGGTCTATTTTATAAAAGGTGATTCTGAGAGTGTCTCTAATAAGGGGATATTTGAGCAGAGACAAGTGACGGACAGATGGGTCTTGTGGATATGAAGGGAAGAGCATTCCTAGCAGAAAAAAGAGCAAATGCAAAGACCCTGTGGTGGAAAGTCCTTGCAACGGATGAACAAGTACAAGGAGGCCTTTGCACTCAGTACTTGTTGGATTTCAATTTTTTTCCCAGGTAACCTTCAAAATTTAATAGTTGGAAACTAGGAATTCATATCATTAAAATACTAAATTAAATGGAACATAATATTGTCACTTGCTATTTATTGTTATTAGACTTTTCAAAGGCGGTTCTAAAGTTTGTTCAAGCAATTGTCTTGAACAAAAAGAGGAGTGGTCTGGTCTTGGTTTTCTGTGACCCTGATTTTTAGTGTTTCTTTTTAACAACGAGTATAATACGTCATATTTACTTTCAGAGAGAGCAGTCATAACTTTTCTTAAATTAATTTTAGGAATTGGATTTATAATTCCAATACCAGCATTATTTTAGTAGAAGATGAAAAATCAGAGATAAGGCCACAAGGGAATTAGGATACAGAGAAATTACAAAAGTGGTTATAGGGATAGTTTATATAATTCTGCCTTAGTTAACCTCAATGGAAATGATTTTTCAAGATGCCTAATAACTAAGTCAATTTTGCAAGTAACAGTTTGCAAGCACCAGACATTTTCTTTGTAATTCAGATTTATAGATAAAACATATATAGTAGTAAACATGACACAACTCAGAACATGGGCAGTATTATTGTAATACAGTTATAAGAACATCATCAGGGAAACACACAGAGAATTGTTTCTCACAGTTGGGACATTGTAAAGGGCTCCATGGAGTAGGTAGCAGGATCTGAGGCTTGAAGAATTGTAATGCGGGGCTTCCCGGTGGCGCAGTGGTTGAGAATCCGCCTGCCAATGCAGGGGACACAGGTTCGAGCCCTGGTCCGGGAAGATCCCACATGCCGCGGAGCGACTAGGCCTGCTCGCCACAACTACTGAGCCTGCTCTCTAGAGCCCGCGAGCCACAACTACTGAGCCCACGTGCCACAACTACTGAAGCCCGTGAGCCAACAGCCCATGCTTCACAGCAAGAGAAGCCACTGCAATGAGAGGCCCGTGCACAGCAACGAAGAGTAGCCCCTGCTTGCCGCAACTAGAGAAAGCATGCGCGCAGCAGCGAAGACCCAACACAGCCAAAAATAAATACATTAA
The DNA here is from genome assembly GCF_028023285.1 of Balaenoptera ricei. Lineage (NCBI taxonomy): Eukaryota > Metazoa > Chordata > Mammalia > Artiodactyla > Balaenopteridae > Balaenoptera > Balaenoptera ricei. The sequence continues at coordinate 74,658,793 of NC_082656.1, read as the reverse complement.
TTAATTAAGAAGAAGAAGAAGAATTGTAATGCTGAAGATAAAAAGAATTAGAGGATGTTTAAGGTGGAGGGAAACACAGCAATGAGGAAATGTCATGTGCTGGAGTATGAAGTAGGATAGAAGGAATTAAAGAAAAATAATATTACTGGTAAATTAGCACACAAGAGATGCTCATTAGCTACCCATTATTAGAATGAATGCATGATGGATAAGATGATTGGTTATGGCAATTTCATCATATCACATGTTAAAAGAAATTTAAATTTTACACTTTAAGTTGTGGGGAGCCACTGGTGACTTTTGTTCATATATTTCTTTATTGAAGTATGGTTGATGTACAGCATTATATTAGTTTCAGATGTACAACATAGTAATTCAATATTTTTATAGATTATACTTCATAAAAAGTTATTACAAAATAATGGCTATATTCCCCTGTGCTGTACAATATATCCTTGTTGCTTATTTATTTTACATCTAGTAATTTGTGTCTTTTAACCCCATATCCCCATCTCACCCCTCTCCCTACTGGTAACCACTAGTCTGTTCTCTTATATCTGTGAGTCTGTTCTATTTTGTTATAAACACCTGTTTATTTTCTGGATTCCACATATAAGTGATAAGATAGAGTATTTGTCTTTCTCTGTCTGACATTTCATAATACTCTCTAGCTCCATCCATGTTGCTGCAAATGGCAGAATTTCATTCTTTTTATGGTTGAGTAATATTCCATTGTGTATATATTCCACATCTTCTCTATCCATTGGTCTGTTGATGGGCACTTAGGTTGCTTCCATATCTTGATGGCTTTTGATCAAGGGAACCAAGTGAGTGCTTTGAGCACCTGAATCATTGGAAAGCCATTTTATTTTATTTTTTTATTTTTCATTTATTCAACAAATATTTATTGAACACTTATTATGTTGAGACCTGGGACGGGTGCCATGTGAGATTTATTTTTCCTCACATAGTTTCTACAGTCCAGAAGCTAATAGATCCTTCTTACCTTACTAGTGCCATCAACCAGCCTGTCTACTTCCTTCCTTCCCTCCTTCCATCTTTCCTTCTACCCACCCATCCTTCCTAGGCTTCATTCCAAAAAGGAACTCAGAAGGCTGCAAGGACTGTTGGAAAGCCATTTTGGCTGTTGGTAAACCAAAAGTGCACTTTTGCTTACTTTTTATAGATTTTGTTAGCAGTTTAATTCTCCCTGTGACAGTCTTTGTGACTCTGAAAATTATGTGAAGAGGCAACATTTGACAATAGGTGTTCATAGGATGAATATTAAGTCACCTGACAACCTGAGGTCTTAAAGAAAGGGCTTTTTAATACAGGATACAGGCTAGACAAGAAGCAGTGAACATAGAGTAAGCCCCAATTAGATACGTTTTATTTACCGGGAACTAAATGGTTCCAAACAATTTAGTTGGAAGAGTTTTGCCTTTCATTCTGAGTACTGGTTCATATTTCACTCAGATTTATCTCTGTCAAAAATAGTTTCATTTAAGGACACTTTGTTAACCTACCTCGACTAAAAAAAGTAGATTTCCCCGTAGTTGCTAGTGCTGTAGTCTGTGCGAAAAGAACCATTGGAATCACCCTTATTTTTGGTAGGCTCAGGGGTTGGTATCAGATGAAAAGATGTGAGGTTTCCCTGTCAGCTGGGAAATCCTTTTTCCTCTTAGGAATTTATTAGGTTATTTAGCTGCCACTAAGTTTAGCTTATAAGTAGAAATGGGAGCAGTGTCTGAAGCTTCCAGACTGATGCTCTCATTTATCTAAATTCCATTTCTACTTCTGCAGAAAAGAGCCAGATAATAAATCTGGTCCTCTTTCCTCCACGGTAGTAGCTCCCACCCGAGGGCATCTATTCTAAGTCTGGATAGGATGAAATCATGAGGACTGGGAGGTGCCTTAAAGATCATTGGGTCCTTCCTCTTAACTTCACAGCTGAGCACACTGAGACCAAAAAATTAAATTATTTCCCCAACAGTAACACGGGTAGAAAGATCCTATGTAAAATTGAAATAGGTGTTGTAAACCTGCCTCTCCAACCTAGAGATCAGAGGTTAAGCATTATAGAAATGTATCAGCAGTGTGACGGGCGCTCAGAGGATCTAGAAGAATGTAGGATAACCAGGCTTTGATGGGAGCCAAGAGAAGCGCAGCCCAGCCAGAAGCGGTCTGCATCTGATGTGGAACTGGTGCCATTTCTGCTGCCCATTTACTGCCCTCTGCTGTCCTTATGGTCCTTAGCGGCCTCGATCATCACCTGCTCTTATTCACTACTGCGATCTCTACTTGACCAGCCTCCCGAATACACTGAGTACGTGCTTCATTCCCTGTAGATTCAGACCCCCGCGTGAGAGTGTCGGACTGGCCGTCTTCGATCCTAGGCGGTGCCCACGTGGCTGCGGCTGGGACAGGGAGGTGTTGGGGGGGGAGGGGAGGCAGGTGGGTCCCTGCCTCTTGCCTCTGTTGAGATTCTCCCCAGGTCTGGAGTAGTCAAATGCCCAATGCCCAGCACAGATCTGCACACTTTTGCACGTAGCTCTGTTTCTCGCTTGACTCCTAAAGCAGTCACTGGTCAGGCAGCTTGAACCAAGATGTGGCTCAAAATTGCAGCCCTTAGAGAAAAGGCATTTTTGTGGTTATTGCCATTGTTACTGTTTTTCTCATGTCAGAAGCAACCAGATGTCTGTTAAACCTGTAAGTCCTGGGAATTCCCTGGCAGTCCAGTGGTTAGGACTCCGTGCTTCCATTGCAGGGGGCACAGATTCGATCCCTGGTCGGGAAACTAAGATCCCGCATGCTCCATGTGGCACGGCCAAAAAACAAACAAACAAAAAACCTGCAAGTCAGAGTTTCTCGAAGCATGTTGGAATACCGCCTGCATCAGAATCATCTGGGTACTTAAAGCAGATACCGCATCCAAATCCGCGGGGCCCAGGTAAGGATGCACACTGAATTCGGAGGACCGTTGAGCTACACTCAGGGTCCAATATCTATGTTCCTGTAGGGCATTACATACTTTCACTAACCCCCCCCGACTTCTTGCCAGTCACATAAGGACCTAGAAAGTTCTGCAAGTAGATCCAGAAGTGGGAGAAAGTGTTTAAAGCCCCTGAAATTATTTAGTTACTGTCTTTACGGTTACTATGTATCTGTTGTTACTATGTCTTTACGCTCTGCAAGGGCAGAAAACTAAAATATATTAAGCTCCTACTGTGCACTCATCCTATCTATGCTGAAGGAATTTCCACTGCAAAAGCCACATATGCATTTTAACTCGGTGCAGTGATTTTCAGTGTGGTCCCCAGGCAAGAAGCATCCGTGTCACCCGGGAACTTGTTAGAAATGCAAATTCTCTCCCGCGCCATCCCCAGACTGATGTATTAACTAGCTTTCTGGATGATTCTGATGCATGCCGAAGTTTGAGGACTGCTGCTCTAAGCTTCCTTGCCTGTAATATAAAAACAACAATAATTCATACCTCATAGTTATCCTTCATATTATTTTCTATTGTTTTCTGAAACTAAGCTAATGTACGAAAAGGACTTGGCCCGAGGAAAGTGTGGAACACATAGTAAGAATATCATTGAGTCTATATTTAATTTCTTCAAGCTGCTTCTATTTTTCTCATTGCATACTTCCCAGTGAATCCATTGGTTGCCTATAATATAAGCATATTATGTTACATATGATGGTTATAGAAGGAATCCAGATGTTGTAAAATTGTGGTATTAAGGGAAATGAGGGTTTTTTCATTCCCAGTTTTTAAAATAGGGACAAGACTATCCATTTTCCTATTGTCACTTAAAGCCATTTTAAGACTTATTCATGAGTAACTTCAACATGGCATTAATAGGCTTAGTGGGACTTTCAATTTCTTAATCTCAGATGGGGGCCAGTTTCTTAGGGCGAAGTACAATAATCTTTTCCTCGTCATCCTTGACACCCAGATAAAACTCGCTGAATCTGGACTTGCATTAGATTTTCAAAGTGAATCGTTTCGCAACTCAAATGCATGGTGAGTGACACTTTTCCAAGAGTGGGGATTGAGATTGAAATACGTGTCAACCCCACTAGAGGGTGACCTTTATCTTGAGTCAGGGTACAGATAAACTAAGGGCGTCCTCTGTGGCCATCTCGTTGCGTTGCTGTTTATTCAAGGTGAGGGAGAAGGCAAAGGCACCGTTTCAGGCGGACTCAGACCTGTTTCTAAATGATCCAGTAGTCTGCCGAGGACATTTAAAACTGAGCTGTTGCATATTCTCAGTTTGTATTTAGGGTGAATTTCCTTCTTAATAAATGCAAGTCTGAATTTTTAAAATTCTTTAGCTGTTTCAATTCTGCTCCTCAAATGCCCACTGCCCCCCCCAAATAAAACACTACTGAAAATATGAGAAAGAGAGCTCTGTTTTGTAAAAACAAAATAAAACAAAAGGCTGGAGGATTTTAAGCTCCATTTGGTGATTTAAAAATATGACAAACAGATTCTCTAGATACCAAAGAACAGCCCAGAAGATGTTCAGACTGTGTTCAGAGAGTCGGTTTAGATAAAACCCTAAGAAATTAATATTGAACACCAGATTTGGTTTCACTTTCATAGTTTAGATTTAAGAAATAAAATATTTGTAAATGTTAGAATAATAACTCCGCTAAAAACCTTTCAATTAAACATCAGAGTTCAGTGTTATTTTAAAAACCATCTTAGGGCTTCCCTGGTGGCGCAGTGGTTAAGAATCCACCTGCCAATGCAGGGGACATGGGTTTGAGCCCTGGTCCGGGAAGATCCCACAGGCCATGGAGCAGCTAAGCCCGTGCGCCACAACTACTGAAGCCTGTGTGCCTAGAGCTCGTGCTCCACAACAAGAGAAGCCACTGCAATGAGAAGCCTGCGCACTGCAACGAAGAGTAGCCCCTGCTCGCTGCAACTAGAGAAAGCCTGTGCGCAGCAACAAAGACCCAATGCAGCCAAAAATAAATAAATAAAATAAATTTATAAAAATAAAACTATCTTAGTAAATGTCTTTTTATAACATTTAAAATTAACTCAGGGGCTTCCCTGGTGGCACAGCGGTTGAGAATCTGCCTGCCAATGCAGGGGACACGGGTTCAAGCCCTGGTCTGGGAAGATCCCACATGCTGCGGAGCAACTAAACCCATGAGCCACAACTACTGAGCCTGCGCGTCTGGAGCTTGTGCTCCGCAACAAGAGAGGCCACGACAGTGAGAGGCCCGCGCACCGCGATGAAGAGTGGCCCTTGCTTGCCGCAACTAGAGAAAGCCCTCGCACAGAAACGAACACCCAACACAGCCAAAAATAAATATAAATAAATAAAAATTTAAAAAAAATAAATAAATAAATAAAATAAAATTAACTCAGCTTTTTGCAACACTATGAATTCAAGTAATATTTAATGTGTTCTACATCCTTTATATATTAACTTGATTTTTTCTACTTTGATGTTTAATCATTTTTAACAGAAAATCTTAGCATAGGATAGTGCCAATTTTTTAATTAAAATATGTAGATTATACTATTTGCTTCTTTTCTCAAACTGTTGTAAAGGATGTTTCTAGAGCGCAGGATAGCTGTCGCACTGACAAAATCAATTAACCTCATGCAGAAAAAGACTACAGTAATTAAGCTTGGGTTCCTACATACAAATGATTTTAATTTTTATCCACCTCTATAAACCAGAAATCATTGTCTTATAAAATGATTTTAATTTTTATCCACCTCTATAAACAAGAAAAACATTGTCTTATAAAATGTATATCTATTAAAACATGAGGAAAGGTTTTTCTGTGGCATGAATTAGTCTGAATCCATTTTTATCTTGCATCTAAGTTCATGAGAAGAGATTGCCTTTGGAAAAAGTAAGTCTTTCTTTGAAGGATGGGTGTTTTTATTGTTTTTATACTCTTGGAAGAAGAGATAACAGCCTGAATCGAAACCTCCCTTCCCAGAAAAATAAGCCTGCTGTGATTTCACAATAAAACAGTGTCTCTGTGCAATTGCATATGTTTTTATATACAATTGGTAAGAACTGCTCTGATAACTTTTACAATTCTCACGCAGTAAAAGTTCGTGCATTACTTATCTGTAAAAGTTTACCCCTGTGTTTAAAATTAGGCAGCCTATGTTTAAAATTAGGTATTTCTCCATTAATTAAACAACTCCCACTTTAAAACTATAGAAGACATTCTTGAAAATGACATGGGGTTATGTATAAGCATACACTCTTATAACCACCCCAGTCTAAGAATGATGTGGACCTAAACTCTCATTTGCAAATCAGAATTGGAAGAGGGACATGCGATTTAATTCCCTCCTGATGGTGCCACTCAGACTTACCTTCCAGTTGCAAACTATGACTAAACTATGTGACTAATTTGCCTAATTGTCTATCACCTGTTAAGATTTGACAGCTTGTGTGCCTATGGAGAGCACTCATCAGGCAGAATCTTCAGTTCTCTCCCCAGTTTAAGATTAGATTGGCCCAACTTTTCTGAATTCCTTGAAAGTTGAAGGCTTCATTTATTCATTTTTAACCAACTGTTTTGATCCCTCCTTTTTAAGGTAAAGTTTAAGAGGCAATTGACAGACATAAAGAAAGCTAGCTAGAAGGGAATATATGAGTGTTAAGAGGGTGGGGAGTGTGGAGTGAGAATTATTGTCTCATTTTATTCTTATCTTGTCCATCTATATGAGAAAATATAGATAACTTTAGCTATTCCTAATATTACTATAATGTCTCTTCTGCATTCTTTGTGCACAAAATTCAGAAATAATTTCAACCATTTATGTTGCAATTTTTATGTTTTCCAGAAATTTTTATGTTTTCTATGTTGTAGATAGTAATGATTCTACAGTATTTGTCTAGGTTTACATGTGTAGACTTTGATATCTATTTCTTTGTTTTATTCCAACCAGGTTGATCTGGCATATATAATATCTTCTGCCTAACTACTTAAACAGAAAGATATTTTATTTAACTTCCATTTATCTTGGGAAGTGTATTCCACTTAGCATTTTAACTCTGGTTTACAGTTAAATGAGGAGAATTGGTGCTTGATTTTTCTCCAGGTTTAAGCACTATCATCATTCTCTTCACCATTATCAGTGGCATTTTGGATTTTCAGTTTCTCCATTTACAGAATGGAAATTATAGGCAATGTCAGATTATTTTTGTAAAAAAGACAACCTATTTTTTTATCATTAGAATAAAGGTGTACCCTAATTATATGGTGTAAAAGCATTAAAAACACTGAAAAAGAGAGGACAGCAGGGAAAGATACCCTTTGGGCAGAAATTTCAGCAACAAAGAAGACGGTTCTTCTCTACTTATTTTACCTGATACATAATTACCTTGAGGCAGGAGGAGGCACATGTGTTCAGATTGCCCCGTGTCACCAGCCATCTGCCCTGGAATGTTGAGCCTCCGGGAGGCAGCATCCTGGACTAGCCCCTGCCAGCCCGGGAGCCTGAGCGAGGACCTGGGTCCCTAGGCGCTTCAGCGCAGGGAATATATATATATGTGTGTGTATACATGTGTGTGTATATATATATATATATATATATATATATATATATTCTTTTTCATATTCTTTTCCATTATGGTTTATTACGGGATATTGAGTATAGCTCCCTATGCTATACAGTATATACAGTAGGACCTTTTTGTTTATCTCTTTTATATATAGTCGTTTGTATCTGCTAACCCCAAATTCCTAATTTGTCCCTCCGCCCTTCCCCTTTGGTAACCATAAGTTTGTTTTCTATGCCTGGGTCTATTTCTGTTTTGTAAATAAGTTCATCTGTGTCGTATTTTAGGTTCTACATATAAGTGATATCATAGGGTATTTGTCTTTCTCTGTCTGACTTAATTCACTTAGTATGATAATCTGTAGGTCCATCCATGTTGCTGCAAATGGCATTATTTTGTTCTTTTTTATGGCTGAATAGTCTTCCGTTGTGTATATATACCACATCTTCTTTATCCATTCATCTGTCAATGGGCAAACTGAGGCAGTTTTAAGAGTAAAAGTTACCAGCTGGTATAAAAGGCAAAGAAACAGGATTGCTTCAGACACTGGGGTGTAGAGTCACCATACTGTTAGGTTCTCCAAATATAGGTCTCCTGGCCATGCTCCCTGCCTGATGATTGGAGGATGTTTATTGAGCTCTTACTATGTGCCAGGAACTCATCTACATACTTGGGAATAAAACAAAGGTCCTATCCCTCAAGGAGGTTACATTCTGGTAGAAAATAAGCAAAAAGTCTAAAGAGAGGAAGAGGAACAAAGAGCATGGAAAGAGCTTGGGGTGTGCTGCAGAAGCGCTAAGTGGGTTGCAGTGTTAAATGGAGTGGTCCGGGCAGGGCGATTTGAGGTGAAATTTGAGCAAAGACTTGAAGAATGTAGAGAGAGCCATCCAGGTATCTGGGGAAGATCATTCCAGGCAGAAAATAACCGGAGCTGAGACCCTAATGTATGAGAGTCTCTGACATGAATGAAGAAAATCGGGGAAGCCGGTGTGGCTGGCAGGGGTGAAGGAGGTGAGAGTAGCAGGAGGTGAGGTACGGGGAGGAGACTGGATGCAATGGAAGCTGTCATAACTTGCCCTGTGTCTGCATAAGCCAATCAGAGTGAAATAATTGTCCACTAATTATGACATCCAAGTTGAACAGTGCAGGGGAAACCTCACTGAATTTGTGTTTTTTTTGTTTTTTGTTTTTAGTAACAGATATTTGATTTGACCTGAAGTCCACCCTTTACTTGAAATATTTTCAATTTTTTATTTTTTTGATTACTCTGCCACAGAGTGATGTGAAACATCTATATTTGCATATCCCCCTATTGGCTGCCTTTAGCATTTCCTAAATTATTTACTGGGACAGGGCTCACATTCTCTCTGCAGCACTCATTTGAGGTCAACTCCTGGTTAATGGCAGGAGCTTGGAGAGATGTAGAAAAGAAAAGCAAGTATCAGAAAACAATCCAAATATAGTTCATAGCTTTGGCTTTGCAATGTCTAGTCATCACCTGCAAAAATTGGGGAGAGGTGTAGGTACTGGTCTTGTTTGCTCAGAGTGATATTGACACACGTTTGTTTTTCTTGAGCATCTCCAGATTCTAGTGGGGCGGCAGGAGTGGAGAGGAGGGAAGGGCAAGCTTCTCCCTGTCCTAGAAAATTACAGGTAGGCATGGACTCCCACATGCCGTCCAAACCCAAATTACTGACAAATTAGGTGCTCCTGATTGAAATACCTGAATGAGGAGCTGGCAAACTATGGCCTCCCTCTCTGTTTTTGTACAGCCTAAGAGCCAAGAATAGTTTCTAAATTTTTAAATGGTTGTAAAAATCAAAAGAATAATATTTTGTGATACATGAAATTATATAAAATTCAAATTTCAGTGTCCATAAATAAAATTTTCTTGGAACACAAGCCACACCTATTCATTTAAGTGTTGTCTATGACAACTTTTACGCTGGAAGGGAGTTGAGTACTTCTGCAGAGACTGTATGGACCACAGAGCCAAAAATATTTACTATTCTGCCCTTTACAGAAAATAGTTGGCCAACTCCAAATTTGGATAATCTAAGTTAGGTCTCTAACTTCTTAGTTTATTAGCATCTGCTATCCTGATGACCTCTGTGTATTATATAATGGCATTATCTTCTGAAAATTACTGGGAAAAAGAAAATCCTTTTAATACCAATGTAGTAATTAAAGTTATTTTGAAAGAATGTACCCAGGAACTGTTTGTAAAGGTGAGTGAGTAAATGAGTATTTCTATTGTTAAACAAATGCCACATAACCAACTTCTACTGATTTAGATATTATTTGAAATAACATATGCCACCAGGATTCACCTGTGTAGAGAGATTTCTCAAATAGTGTAGTGTCTTAATTCTGGCTACTGTAACAAAGTACCATAGACTGGGTGGCTTATAAACAACAGAAATTTATTTCTCAGAGTTCTGGAAGCTGGAAGTCCAAGGTCAGGGTGCCAGCAGGATAGGGTTCTGGTGAAAGCCCTACTCTGGGTTGCAGACTGTTGCCTTCTCTTCAAATGGCAGAAAGAGAGTGAGCTAGGTCTCTGTCCTCTCCCGGTAAGGGCATTAATCCCATTCATGAAGGCTCCACCCTCATGATTTAATTACTTCCTAAAGGCCCCACCTCCAAATATGGTCGCATTGGGGATCAGATTTCAACATAGGAATTTGGGGGAGGGGAGCAAAGTATTCAATCAATAGCAAATAGTAAGTTCATGGCCATAACTTTCAACCATGAAAATATGTTTCATTTCTTTCAGTGAGCGAGACTTGTTAAAAGTTTTGTGGCAGTGTATGAGTTGTTCTGATTTTTAACTTTATAATAGAATTCTTCCTTTTTGTATCTTTTATGTGAGTAGAACTAAGTATAGTATCCAGAAAGAGTGATTCATGTTGTCAAATTGCACCGAATGTCTTAGGAATTAGCATCCTTTAAACCACTAGTAAGAATTTTTTTAATTAACTTATCAACAATAATAAAAATTTGCAAACCACGGAATTGAAGAGAACAAAAGCAATATTTTAAGCTGAGAAGGGAGAAATAAAATGGAATTAAGGTCCCCTTTTATCACAGTTTAAATTATAGGCATATGTATAATACCCTTTATTATATATGTGCAAATATGTAATGTATGGTGTGTGTGTGTGTGTGTATTTGCACATACACAATATAAGGTATTACTGAGTTGCATTTGCACATCATGTTTAAAATTGGGTTAGACATAGTGAAATCATGCCATTAAATATGTATTCTTCATATATTTAAAATATTGCAAGAGAAAGAAAAAGTTTAGTTTAATGTTAATCAATTCCAAAGTAATTTCTTCTTCCTTGCTAACAAAATCCCCCTTTTATTTGAGTGGGCCATATGCTCTAATCAGGGAAGTTAATAATGCTTGATTTAAGGCTTAAATTTTAGACCCATCATAGCAGCCCCATTTTACTTAACCAGCAATTATTCTAGGTGTGGGTATATGCCCTTATTCTGACCAATGAAATAAATAATAAGTTCTGTTAAGGAGCTTCTGAGAAAATATTTCCTTCCTCAAAAAATAGAGACAGCCCTTTTATCCCCCCACCCTCTTCCACGTTAATTGGGATTCTATTCTATGAAAATGTGATGGTTGGATCTATAGCAATATTTTGTGAGAGAAAATCGCCAACACATACATTCAAGATGGCAGAAAGGAGAGAGAGAGAGAAAAAATATATATATGTATATTTTCTTGGTGAAATCAGAGGCACTGATCCAAAGCTGGAAGCACAAACCCTTACAGACTTTTCAGATGAGAGAGAAGTTCAAATTCTAATATTTAAGCCACTGCAATTTAGATAGTCTGTTCTTTGCTCCTTGTAGCTGCACACATTCTGAAATGATACAGAGACTGACTTTAGCAAGTATTTTTAGTTATTCTTATAAGTGCTGATTTTATCATCACTCATTATAATAAGGCTTGTTTGGCTTTTTTACTGCTCTCCTTCTGTACCTTATATAACTGATTAAAGTTGATATTAAATATTTTTAAAATTTATTTACATCAGATTCTAACTATCTTATGTTTACTTCTCTGATTAGCAGTGCATGAGAACATTGAGAAGATAAACATGCTATAAATCTATTTTTCAAATGTTGTTTGTGGTTAGGCAAAAGCAAACGCTTCAGATTTCTACTTTTCTCTTTAATTGTCCATACTTTAATCACAGATTTCATTAGAAATGTGCCTCTGTAACTTTGCTGGTTACTAACTAAAGTCCATAGTTTACATTAGTATTTACTCTTTGTGTTGTGCATGCTATGGATATTGACAAATGTAGGACATATACAACGACATGTACCACTACAGAATCATACAGATAATTTCACTGCCTTCAGAGGCCTCTGTCCTCCACCTATTCATTCCTCCCCCTACAGCCCCTGCAAGCCACTGATCTTTTTACTCACTCCATAATTCTGCCTTTTCAGGAATGTCGCAGAGTTGGAATCATACACTCTGCAGCCTTTTCAGATTGGCTTCTTTTACTTAGTAATATGCATTTAAGATAACCCATGGCTTGATAATTTCTTTTTATCACTGAATAATATCCCACTGTGTGGATTTACCACAGTTTGTCTCTACATTCGTCTATTGAAAGCCACCTTGGTTGCTCCCAATAGTTGGAAATTCCAAATAAAGTCTATGCAGGTCTCTCTGAGGATGCAGATTTCACCTCATTTGGGTAGATAGCAAGGAACGTGATTGCTAGATCATATGATAGGTTCTCTTTTTATTTTTTCTATTTATTTTGATTTTTTTGACGTGGACCATTGTCAACGTCTTTATGGAATTTGTTACAATATTGCTCCTGTTTCACGTTTTGGTCTTTTTGGCTGCGAGGCATGTGGGATCTTAGCTCTCTGACCAGGGATCCAACCCGCACCCCCCGCATTGGAAGGCGAAGTCTTAACCAGTGACGGCCAGGGAAGTCCCCGGTTATCTTTTGAAACACAGTTTCAGCACCTCATCCGCTTTCTTGAAAATCTCTGGGGCTCATCTTTACTGATGAGAAAGTCACAACCCCACGGCACGGCCAGCACAGTTCGCTGTATCCCAGCTTCACGTCACCACACGGACCTTAGCTTCCAGCCACACTGGCCCAAGACTCCTACCTCAAGGGGCTTCTCGTAATTTCTAGAAGGCAGTTCTTTTCCTTCCAAGTGGGATGTTTTTTCTCTTTCTTCTTCACCTTCACAAACTCCGATTCACCTTTCAAAAGCAGTTATACTCCAATAAAGATGATAAAAAAAAAAAAAAAAACCTATAGCTAAATAACATCACGTTTCAAAAGCTTGTCCCCTTCTCCAGAGCAGGAATAGCTATTCCCTCTTCTAGACTCTGCCTCTTATGTCTTCAGCACAGCATGGGAAGCTCCGTATTGTGATTGCTAATGTAATATTGATCCCCTCTACTAAAAGGAAATTGAAACTCTTGAAAACACACACACACACACACACACACACACACACACACACTACTTAAGGGAAACAATTTAAATAAAAGATTGTGGAAAATTACCCTCTAAATATTTGAAATAATGTTCTATAAAAGGACAGAAAGTACTATGTACACTTATGTTATACATGTAAGCTTTATTTTGCCCAAGAATATGGAACTGCAGTATGTGACCTTTCAAAAACAGCAATAAACACACACCAAATGTCATCCAGTTCCACAAGCAAAAAACCTACACACTTTGCTTGACACTCCCTCTCCCTTAGCTGCCAGGTACAATCACAGGGTATTGACTATTTGACCTCCTAAATATTTCCTCAGTCTGCCCTTTTCTCTCCACTCCACTCCACTGCCAAAGTCTTGCCTGGTATTGCAGTAGACAGACCAGCATTCTTGTATCCAGACTGGCTCTCTTTTCCATTCTTCACACTTTAGCCAGGGTGGTCTTTCCAAATGCCTACCTGATTGTGACATGCTCTGCATAAAAACTTTTAATGTTCTCCCAGTGTTTCTACGGAAAGACCTAAACTCTTAACGTGACTATCTAGTTTGGCACATGGTTAGCACACAGATCTCAACTCCTACTGCTGTCTCCTTCACACTCTGCATTCCAATTTTGGTTTTCTTTTTGTCCTTCAAATGGTCTGTCTCTGCTTCTGCCCCAGGGCCTTTGCACATGATGTTGCCCTCTCCAGGAATATTCTTCACCCCACTCTAAGCCTAGTGAACTCATGCTGATGTTTTAGATCTCAGCTCCGATTTGAATATTTTTCCCTACCAACTCAGGCTAGGTCAGACATGTTTGTTACCTGTTCTCATGGAAATCACTCCTTTTCTTGTAGGAACTTGTCCTATTTTGTAGTGATATGATCAGTAGTGTAAATAATTGTCTCCTCCCCTAGACTTTATGCCCCAAGAGTACCAACTATATCATTTTTGCTCATTGTGTATATCTCCAGATCAAGAACAGTCACTGGCAAGTATATAATGTCTAAAATTCATGCATTTATTTAACCGATAAACAGTGGATAAATAGATGCATGAATCTTAGATATTATTAAGTATAGAATAATGGAAACATGTTTCCAAGTGTTCACAGTATTCAAATTTATTATGTAATATCTGGGACAGAATGTTTAGTATTTGTTTAGTATTAGTATTATTTATAATTAATATAATTCTTTCCATTTCATAGTGTCACATTCTCAACTAACAGCCTGAAAGTAAAGCCATTTAAGTCATTAATGCCTGTAAAATTTCATAATATAACATGAAAATAATTCAGTGGTAATTAGACAATTAAATCCATGGCAGAATTGAGCTTCATGGTGACAGCTTCACCTGGGTAGAGTCATTTAGCCAATAGGTTGACATTTTCCTCTCCCCAGACACTCTTCTTCCCAGGAAGTGTTACTATTGCCTCTTTTCTTACTTTCCTGACCTTTCTCTTCAGTGTTCCATGTTTGTCCTTTTGTGTTAACCTTTGGAATTATCGAACAACTTGCAACCAGAATCTGGGAAGTCATGGCCGATGTGTTTCTAGCTAATAAAGCAAAATCAAAGGAAAGCAATCCTCAGGTTATCATTTCAGCACCACGTGGGCTTCCTCTGTATTCCACACCTTCAGTGTTGATGATGATTCTTTTTCTTTTTTTTCTTTTTGTTAGTGTTAGTGATTCCTTATCAGATACTGACCTCTTTTATTCCAGTAAGATGATTTATTTGATATTCTGGGGGGGGGAAATTAAACCTCTTACATTTGGTTCCTATTTTCAACATTGTTATTATTAATAATTATTTGCTCATTAGCAGTAATATGTACATAAAATATCACATGGATAGAAATAAAAACATCTTAATCCATTCCTTATGTGGACCTATGCACTCAGAGATGTAAAATCATCATCTATGACATGGGATAATACTATTCTTCTTCTTGAAGCATTTTTAACAGCATTATTAAATCAAACAAAATATATGTGAATGGCCTTTGAAAATCATAAAGCTCAATACAAATTAATATTATTCAATGAATATGGCATTTTAGGAATATTGTAGAACCTACTTGTACTTCCTTCATTTTTCTATGGAAGCTTGCATTTTATAGGTTGGATAAATGGATAATTTTGATTATCTGTTTGGTTTTGTTTTTGTTTATACAAACAAGTGGTTTTGACTGGGTACATTTTTATTAGGAAAAATCCACAATGCAAACACACACAAAAAAAGTTTTATGGAAAGGTCTAACTTAAAGTGGAGCTTAAAGAAAAGAAAGTAGAAAAAGCTTGTAGATGCGTGTAGAAATAGGCCTAAGGAGAGAAGCATGCAGAGCTGTAAGAATAGTTTTAAAACATAGTTCAGAGAGTTAGGCGGAAGAAAAAAACTGATGAAAACAAGCCCGTGTTCACTCATAGAATTTGGCAAAGTGAAAGTCACAGTTAAATATTTGGCATTTTTATATTCAGTTTCTCAAGATAACACGGGCCAAAACTTACAAGGAGATGAAAGAAAACGTTGATAAAGGAAGATAAAGCAACCAGACTCAGTTTGGGTAGGACACGGTAAAATATTGAATTGATCGAACTACAAAAACTAACAAACTTAATTTTTTTGCACAGCAAATTCTGCTCTTGTTTTGGCTAACAAAAAATTCTAGTGCAATGAATTGAAAATGTTTGCTACTGTATGTGATAATATCTTGGTCTAGTTAAATATAAAAGAGCTGAATATTTTCTGCAGCATTTGTTCCACTCAGGAAATCTTTGTTGCATCACCATTCCCCACTCCCACCATCACCACCACCGTTAGTACCCTGATGCTAAGAACACAGGTTTTTTTGTTTTTTTTCCCCCAAAGCTTTAGAATCCCTTAATTATGCACTCATTTCTTAAATGCTATCTCCCTTTATTTCTTCCTTCTATTTCTGGTATATGAAATGTTTGAGGGACCTAGACCAGGTAGAAGATCACACCAAGTCAAGTCCTAATCCAAACTCAACACTCAAGAGACATTAGGGAAATGGAATGAAATAGGAAATAAAATAAACACTAAGATGGCTGATAATTTTAAGTAATTTATCCAGGGGATTTAATAATCTTTTCTACGCCTTCCTTGAGGGTCATTCATCGGAGAAACTTTGTTCTGGAACTATTTTACTTCCTTGCGGTTGCCCTGCCTGCTGTCAAGGCACATTTCCTGTCTTTGATTCCCTTTTAGAGTTATGTATACTACGTTGACCAGGTATAACCAGTGAGGTTGAGCCGAGGTCAAAAACTCAGACAGCCTAGGATCCATTCCTGCTCTACCACTTACTAGCTATATAAATTCTCACCAAGATACTTAACTTCAGCATCATACTTTGTTAAAAGGAATAAAATGAGGTAATAATTCGTGTAAAGCATTTAACATTGTGACTAACTTACATTAATAAAAAAATAATAACTGCTACTAATTCTCACTTTAGTTCTCCTTTAATTAGATTTATAGTCACATCCAACCCTGTATATAATAGAGCGGTGTTCCCTAGACTATTTGCGGTGAAGGATAGTATTTTTAAAAATTTTCCAATCTTTTGCAGAGATATACTTTCAGAAAATATAATCAAATTAAGTTACTAGAAAATATTTTAAGTACAAAATAAAAGTCCAGAGTTTTTATTTTTATATTCAACAGTTAGTAAAAATATTTTGTTAAATTGCTATAGAAGTTTATAAGTGTTTTTGCTCAGTTTTGTACTTGTTTCATTGCAGACCAGAAATAAATAATTTGTAGATAGGTACTAGTTCGTGGATCATGCTTTAGGTATTACTATGATGTGGGCTGTGCAATAGATTTTATTATTTACCTTTTGAATGAGGTAACCTCATTTCTAAGATGTTCAAATGCTTACTGATATTATCATGGTTAGTATATATATATATATATATATATAAAAATTTGGCTTTATGTAATATGTGTGCTGTAACAAAACTACACGTCACTAACTGAATCTGAAAAATCCTTAAAGTAAAGGATGAAGTAATGCCAACACTCTGACTTCGAGACATTACTAATCTCTGATGAAGCCTGTGAGTATTTCTCAGACCAAGAAACTCTTTGCATATTACAGTATGCATCTGCTATTATCATGACATTATTCACTCTGATTGTTCAGAAAATTACTGAAAAGTCATGGCAGCACTTCTGCTGGGTTTCATCACATACATCCAGTCTGATTCCTTTCACATAAAGCACTATCAGTTTTATATTTCTCTTTTAGGCAAAGTTATATACAATTGACCCTACACATGTTGGAGAAGTCTTCTATTGAGGAGCTGATGTATGACAAAACACCAGAACCATCTGATCTAAGAGCTCAGTTTTTAATCACGAATGTAAGGGAATGTAAGGCTGCAGTGAGTTAGAGGGATGGTTGGCAGCAGAGGGTAGCCAACTCAGTTTCCGTTTTGTTCAGCGTTTCTTTAATTGATCAATGGGGGGAAAAGGAACGTACAGCTTGGGTAAAGAGGAGAAGAGATTCATTTTGAGTACTCCTATGTATTCTTGTTTCTTGTTTTTTTAAACTCTTTTAATAATATACTTTTTCCCCCCTAAAAATTATATCCTAAGACATGTGACACTTTTGCCAAGATGACAGCATATGTCATTCATTACTGTTTTCCATCTGTGTTTGTTTTCACATGTAGTTAGATGTAGATAAAGAGCAGCTGTATAAGGTACATATTTTCTGAGTTTTAACTGAATAATAATTCAGTTGAATTAATTATCTGTACCGGTTATCAATTCCTTAATGATACCATGTAGCAAACAATGAGTGCTGAAGTGGCCTATAACAGTTAAGTGTATTAATGCTTGTGCACCTAGAGTCATATGGAGATCGGCTAGGTGGCTCTGTAGATCTTGGTAGGACTTGATCACCTGTCTGGAAATAGACTAGTTTAGGTTGGGCAGCTTGGCTGTGTTCCACGTGTGTCTCTTCTCCGGCAGGCTAGCCCAGGGGTGCTCTCAGGGCAGTGGATGAGGCTGAGAAGGCAAACCCGCTGTACAAGTGCTTGTCAAGCCTCTGCCTTCTTCACCTTAGCTCATAGTGGGAAGACAAGTCACATTACATGCTATGAGAGCTTTGATCCAGGGAGGGTGAAGAATTCAGGCCATTTTTGCAATTGATCACATATCTAAAAAAGTGCATCTCTTCAATTGAATGATAAGTGAGTAGGAATAGTTAAATTATTCATCTTGATGAAAATAAATGTACTTGGGCAAGTTAGTTAAACCCTCTGGGCTCAGTTTCTTCGTTTCTAAAATGGGGATAATAATGGTACCAATCTCACAGGATTATAGTGCGGAATAATTAGTTGATTAGGTAAATGTGTAGAACAGTGCTTGGTATAGACGTATGCACAGTTTGACTGTTAGCTGTAGTTATTAACATTATTATTATTACCATCATCTTCATCATTATTATTATTTTGAGGCATCACTGTTAAGCACTGACAAATTGTGAGAATGGTATGTTGTTGTATTAATACTTTCTTAAGCATATTTATTTTGTGATATTTTTGCTAATATTTATAGCACTGATACCATCTGTTCATGTTACAAGCATTATTATTTTAGGAATTATACATGTCTATATTCTAGAGAAAACAGATTTAACATTATAGAACTAGTTGGCACATGTTTTAATTATGATCTTAAATCTTCTTATTTAAAGATACACTGCAAGTACTTTATATTTTTGCTTCCATTTCCTTGCTTTAATAAATTTTATACTAATCTTAAGATGGTGGAAAGCTTATGAATAATGCCAATTTATTTGATATTTACTAAAATTTTGTGATCATATATTGATATTAATTTGCTCTGTATGGTAACAGGAACATATACCAATGCTTCCCAAGCTCTCATATGCATACGAATCACCTGGGGTCTTGTTAAAATGCTAATTTTGATTCTATAGGTCAGCCATGGGGTCTGGAAATCTGCATCTCTAACAAGTTCCCAGGTGAGGAAGTTGCTATTGATCCCTGAATACCACGCTTTAAGTAGCAATGATATATTTAAGATTATATATATGTATGCATAATATATATAAAAAAATATATATTTACATTAAATAAATAAAATAATTAAATTACTTAATATGAATCATTATAACAAATAAAAGTTGTTCTTGCCACAATTGTTTAAAAGCATAATGTCATAAAAAGAAAATACATATTAAATATAACATAATAAATTAAAATATAATATTTAGTAAATGAAATAATATGTCTAAAGATATATGTATCAAACATCTCTAAATGTCAAATAAGGTCTTTACTGGCAAAACAAAGCCTTCATTTACTATTTTGTTTCCCCAGAAACTAAGTAACAGCTTCTGGTCCTATAAATACAAGTACTTGTGGAGACTCTTTTGTTGGTGAGAATATACTCAAAATCCCTGGGTCCTATAATCAAATAAAAGCTGCCTCTTAAACATGTAAAAAAGTATACTTTTTTTCTCCCTGTGGGCATTAGTCACAGCCTGATATTGTACATATTTGATTATGTAGAATTTCAGATAAATAAAATGCATTAGTCAACTAAATTTTCTACTTTTGAGTGTTAACTACAAGTTATTTTTTGTTTCAAAATTCATGACTATAAAATCTTCTAAAAGGTCAGAATATTCTTCCCTTTATATGTAATCTTAAAAGTGTTCTGTATTTCTTTTTTAAAAAACTGGGTAGTGTCAGAACAGTATCATTAAAGGATATAATTAATTTTATTTTATTTATTTATTTTTTAAAATATTTATTTATTTATTTACTTGTTTGTTTATTTGTCTGTTTGCTTACTTTGGCTGTGCTGGGTCCCAGTTGTGGCACGCAGGATCTTAGTTGTGGCATGCAGACTCATAGTTGTAGCATGGGAACTCTTAGTTGCGGCATGTATGTGGGATCCAGTTCTCCAACCAGGGATCGAACCTGGGCCCCCTGCATTGGGGGCGTGGAGTCTTAGCCACTGGACCACCAGGGAAGTCCCAGGATATAATTAATTTTAAAATTGTAGAAGATGAAGGAGATTAGTATAAATTTCTACTGACCTCAGGATAAACCTTGGTAGACTACATCTCCCAAAGGTAGAAAGGGAAGAAAAAGCTAACTGAGAATGCAGACATGTTAAATGGATCATTGAGCTTTCCATCTAAAGGTGTGTCTAATTAAGTTGAAAGCTGTTAAGAGTAAATAACTACTACCCTGTTCATGATAACAATTAATATTTGAGTTGTACTTTTGGATTCCATTTATAGATTATAATATAGCTATAGTTTACAATTCAATTTATAATTTACAAATTATTTTTTGTAATGATTTGAACCACCCCTATTATCTTATTTGATATTTGCAAGAAACCTTTGGAATTTGTTGTTATTCTTCAAGTGAGAACTTGAAGTCTGAGGCTCCCTCCTCCTCTCAACTTAAGCCTGGGGAGAAATATTCATAAAAAGTCCAGGGTCAGGGCCATTATTAGGCTGTTGATGGGAGGGGACTGAGTTTTTGATGACTGTAGAATATAGAGATTAATAGAATATTAATAGCTATTATTTACTGTGCATTTATTATGTGCTATTTCCCACAATATGTCTAATATCATTTCTCTATTCTCTCTTTTTAATCTATTTTGGAATTGCCTTGTATTCTAATAAATGCTATAAATTTGTCTGGAATGCTTCTTTTTATGTTTTTCCCTTCGAAACAGTGGTGGTGCTGGTACTAGGCAAACCTGTAGATATTAACCAAACATAATTTTCATGTAGTTGTAGATAAAAGCAAAAGAGATGTAGTAACTAAATGGAATTTGTGGACTACTACATAGCTAACTACTTTTACAGGAAGCCCAGGCTCATAACACACCGTAAAGGCTTTTCCAGGGATGAAACTCTATGAAAATGCTGATTCAAACTGTATGCATTTGTATACATGAACGTAAGTGCAATCCAAGCTTAATTTGGGAATATTTGAAACTAGATTAACAATCTTAGATCAAAGTTGGCAAAATATTTTAGCAAAGGACCATACAGTAAATACCACAGTTTTTGCAGGACATACAATCTCAACAACTCTCCTCTGAACTTTGTAGCCTGAATTTGGCCATGGATTGTAGTTTGCCGACCACTGGCTTAGATTCTCAAGGTCACTGTTAGCTACTAGGCTATGATTATGCTGAATTATCTGGGTTTATGGCTTATTTACTGGTTACAAATTATGGAACATGGGTCCTCTATTCCCTCCACCCCCCTCCTCTCATCCTGAACCGAGAAGCCCTGCTCGGTGCATGCAAATGGCCCATCACAGTATTTTCTTAAACAAAGACATTTCCCTCAGAAGAGGAATTCTGCTGCTACTGTTAAGATAATAAGTACACCACAGATGGTCCTTTCATTTC
Source organism: Balaenoptera ricei (assembly GCF_028023285.1). Taxonomy (NCBI): domain Eukaryota; kingdom Metazoa; phylum Chordata; class Mammalia; order Artiodactyla; family Balaenopteridae; genus Balaenoptera; species Balaenoptera ricei. The sequence continues at coordinate 74,637,304 of NC_082656.1, read as the reverse complement.
AAAACAACCACAACATAAAAGGAGATAGGAAATTTTTGTTTAATTGTTGTGTTTTTCTATTCTGTTATTTGATGATTTCGTTTGGCAAAGTTACAAACTAATATTTAAGCTTCTGCTGGAACTCAACTGCTGTTGATTTCTGTTGTGATGGTGTTGCTGGCTCTAAATATAGGCTGGGCAAGAAGAGAAAAAGACACATCAAACTCCTTATCTATTTCATTTTGGCAGTTTCAAAGAGTTTATATTTGAGCTTAAATTTAAATAAGTCTTCTCATATTATCACTGCCAGTTTTAGAATGTTTCACTGGCACAGTCGTGGTATGACTCAAATAGATAAATACCATCAGTTAGGTTAGGGCTGCGTTGATAAGCCACCTGGGGTTCCTTCTTTCTTTAGTACTGTTCTTGCCACTCTACATTGCAGGTCTCAGACTGGGTGCTCAGGGGGCCATCTCAGACCCTTGGTCCGTGCTACATTGAACAACAAAAACAAGAACAAAGAAATAGCTGCCACCATACAAAGGAGATTTTTATCCAGAAATCTGGATTTTTTTACTTCCTTTGAAACACCAGGAAGAACTTTTGCAGATCTAAGGTTTTTATTTTCCCATGAGAACCGTCATCCTTTCTGCCATTCTGTCCATCCTCTCAGCTCTGAGCCCGAGTAAGGGGCATTTATCCTCACATGGTGCTGTGTTGGGCTGCAGCCCGCAGGCCTGCAAGCTCTGTACTTGCTCAGCTTCTAGACCTAGGAAAGAGCCCAGAGTCAGGGATAGAGAAATCAATGGTTTACTGGACAGGGGGACTCTTACACCTCTGAAGCAAGATCCTGGAGCGACACCCCACGGTGTTTGGCAGATGGCAGGCAGGAAGGGCAGCAGTCTCTGCCCCCCGGGGGGAGGAGGAGGTTACCAGTTATAGGGGGAATTGACATTCGGTTGGCTCATCTGTTACCAGGGAAACTAGAAGAGGGGCATGCCCCTCCCCGCCCCTTTGATAAGCTATCAGGGCGGAGATGTTCTGATCTAAAGATTAGAACAGTCACTAGCTGGGACAGGGGCAAGTATGTAGGAAGGTCAATCAGGTGAGTAGGGTGTAGGTGAAGCAGGCCCTGGTCCAGCGGGGAATGTCCTGAGAGCAGGACAACAGCCATCTTGGGGGGCCTGATCATAGAGGCTAGGTGCTCTGATGACGCCAGCCTGCTTCACTCTCATATCTGCCTGGTCAGTATAGGCATTTGAGTTTGTGTTTCCAGCCACAAACATGATCTCTGGGGAGCTCATCAATTACAATTTTTTCCAATCCTACCTATGGGACTATTCACTCCATCTATCCCTCTAAAGCATATTGTAGGATTCAAACACAAAACTATGACTCTATTAATTGTACAGTTACTATCAAGAGCATTTTTGCTTGGGTTATGTGTGGTGTGTTTTCTTTATTTGGTCAAAGTCACTTTTTCCTTGCAAGGAAATACCTTGTAGAAGTTAGTGCCAAGAAAAAGAAAAGATTTTCTCTCTTTAATAATTTGTATTACATAAAGCCTTTCTCTTTTTGTCTCAGCTACCAGGAAGTTCAGAACTCAGTTTAATAATGTGTCATAATTCTGGTGGTATTTCTCTCCTTATTTTATGCACCCTTGATCATTAAATTAATACTAATTACTAACATGAATACACAACTACACATGTCCTACAAACAGTTTTCAAGTCCATTTTGTAGGAGATGGGGCTTCAACACCTCAGTATATAATAAGTGTTACTAACTTCTCAAACCATCCTCCACAATGACAACAGAATATAAAACACTAATCAGACTATATCATCATTCCCTTGCTTATTCAAGAACTCTGCATGTCTACCTCTTGCTTATAATAAGAAGTCTAACCTGTTTATCAGAGTGCACAAGACCCTTTATTACATTTCTCTAACCTAGCACATCATTCTGCATTTCGGCCCTTACAGAGTCCCAGTAATGGACTGATGATAGTTTTCCAAATGTACCATGGCATTGCCCACATCTTGGCCTTCACAGTACCATTTACCCCACCTATAGTCCCTCTAGGAAGGTAAGTTTACCACAGCAAATATTGCATTGTACTAGCATTTTTAAGCACAAAAATTTTAATAAAACTCTTCCAGGAAGAATCCTGTTCATTTTGGTACATCTGAGGCTGAGCCCAACTGTTCATACAACATTGTTCTCACTGACTAATCATTTAACTAAATTTTGGTTTGCAGAATTGTTGATAGAATTGAAATAACTGATACAGGGTTATTTTTGACTATAAATAATGGGAAACCTCTTCAGAATAAATATTGAGTGCTTACTATATGCCAGGTCCTCTTGTAAATATGTAACGTGTATTGATTCACTCCATTCTCCCAACCACCGTATTATCCTATGATTTTTGTACCCATTTTAGAGATGAGGAAACTGAAGCCCAGGGATTAAGTAATTTTCCCAAGGACTCACAGCCAGGAAGGAGTAGCGTCAGGGTTGACCCCAAGAGGTCTGTTTCCACAGATGGCATTCATAGTCACCCTGTCTCCCATTTGCAGATTGAAAGTATATTTGTCCCTTATGACAGCAAATAAGTAGTAACCAATCTCAACTTTCATTAGTCCTACCAGTTCTCATGAGAATGATGGGATTATTTTGAACTCCAATATTTCATGAGCAGATTGTATTCTCGAAATGTCTAGAGAAGTCTAGCAAAAAGCATTAGACAATAGTAATTTTGAATGTAGTGTGTATGCATGTAAGTATGTGTATACACATTAATTATTTAACCAAGAATAAAGAAGGGTGAAAAAGTTCCAGCCAGTCTCTACCATCACAATCACCTGAAGGCAGTGGCTCTCACTGTGGAAGACAGAATCACCTCCCTATGAAGTTACTGGCACGGCTTGTAGAAAGGGGATGTGTTACTGACTTCCTTGGAGTCTTAAGATGCAAACATTTGATTTAAAAAGACTTAGTGACAGAGACATACCTAACGACTTCTTCCACATCAAGGGTCTTCCTTCTCATTCATATTCAACTTAGTCAATTTCGAGTAGAGACAATACACTTCTAATTGCTGATGGTAAGGCAAGCAGCGTCCTCCGTGTTTCATACATTATGGCAGTGGGGATCAGTTGACTATCAGGAAGGGTTGATCACCCTATGGACCTGCATTTCCAAAGCTGGAGGCCTTCCTGTCTCGAGATTAAGGTCAGTTTTCAATGGTCCTCTTAATAAGGTAAGGCTCTGGGCAGAGACCTGATATCTTAGTCAGCAGGTGCCAGCTCCTCTCCCCACTGAGTGACTTACTGGGTCAGCCTTTACCATACCCACTCCCAGTTGATTCTAAGACCGATTTTAACTAGTATTAATAAATAATATGCTTAGCTGCCTTGGCCTGTCTCAATAAAAAGACAAAGGACATGCCAAAGTCTAATGTGTTTGTCCTAGAAGGTGCACATTCAACCAACATCTTATATTTATTAGTCTTAGAGCATTCCATTTTATTTTCCTCACCACAAATGTATGAACACAGACCCTTTTATCAGTCTTTCCTCTGAAGTAGGGCCTGGAGACTGACTCACCGAGACTATCATTTATTAGTCAGAGAACTAATAGGAGGATATTTGGAGAAATAAAACTTTGCGGAAGACCAGAATATTTACTTGGATGGTATCTAATTCAAACCTGAGGTAGCATCATCTCGAAGAAATGAAGGTCTGCATAAATTCCTTTGGGAGGGGGCTAAACCTGTCTTCTGGCTGTTTTAATCTCATCAGATTAATCACTGCAACTATCATCTTTGTCATAAAAAGCACCTGCCATTAACAAAACCTGCTCCCCTTGGAAAACAATTTAACTTTCAGTGAATTAAAGTTATGGGGCACTCTGAATAAATTGTATCCTGCAAGAGACACCACTTGATAATTAACACTCTCATGGGAAATACTGAAAGAACGTTTCTACAGACAATAATGTCACATTCCTTATTATGGCTAGCATAACTTTAACTCTTAAAGGTTTTATATTTTTAGACCCTAAAGGATATGTTTTTCAGAATGTGTATAGAAAATAACTTTTTTAAAAGAAAAACAAAAGTTACTATTTTCTGTAGTCATAAAAATCTATTAAGGTGAAAAAAAATTTAACTACCTGATATTTTTAAAAAGGTAATGACAATAAAGCTCTGTTTTGCATCTGTATTTCATAAATATGGACGAGCACAGTGTTGAGCCTATTTAAAATAGCCACAAAAGCTAGTTAAGTGACTTCCATGGTCTGGAGCTAGGAAGGCTGAATTTTTAAATTATTTTTCACAGAAGTCTATCTGAAATGCCTTTGTAGGTTAAATTTTAGAAGTGTGTAAAGCTCATCTATGAATATTTGTGTTATTAATGATAATCATAAAGTAGCAAGCTTTGTGTTATTCATCAATCAATGTAGATCATGGCTTTGAGAGTCATGTTAACTCATTGTACCCTTTCCAAAATTTTTTTTTTTTGGCTGCGTTTGGTCTTCATTGCTGTGCTTGGGCTTTCTCTAGTTGCAGCGAGTGGGGTCTTCTCTCTGTTGTGGTGCGCGGGCTTCTCACTGCGGTGGCTTCTCTTGTTGTGGAGCACGGGCTCTAGGCGCGCAGGCTTCAGTAGTTGTGGCACGTGGGCTTCAGTAGTTGTGGCTCACAGGCTCTAGAGCGCAGGCTCAGTAGCTGTGGCGCACGGGCTTTGTTGCTCCGCAGCATGTGGGATCTTCCTGGACCAGGGCTCAAACCCACGTCCCCTGCATTGGCAGGCGGTTTGTTAACCACTGCGCCACCAGGGAAGCCCTCCAAAAATTTTATTCAGGGCAGCTGTTGATGATTTTCTTCAAGAGTTCCAGGGGGACTCTGAACCATGGATTAGGTCGTGATTTTCAGCTCCTGTCACTATGACCAGCTAACATGACACCTGGCCTCTGCTCCAGGGGCTAGTTTGTATGCCAGCTGATTGTCAGGGGCTTAGTTTGAGGTGTCAGCTTGTCTCTTTGTAGGTAAAATGTATCACCCTGTAATATCAGTGACCTAGTGAACAACTGGCAACAGGGTATCATGTAATTATTCCTATGTAAATATAGAAAATAGGCTATACCTTACACGTATATTTTATTTTGTTTAGTTTGTTGTGAATACAGGATGCTACTTTAGCCTGTTGTTTCTGTTTATACTCTGGTTGAATTGTGTTCTGTTCAACTGAAATTATTTTGAGTTTGCTCCCGTATTCTATTTTCTAATTAAAGGACATCCATACTTTTGCCTATATATATACACACACACACACACACATATGTATATGTGTGTGTGTGTGTGTGTATATATATATTCCCAAAAGTAGCAACTTCTTCTCTATTCATTGTATGTTGATAAATGTATATGGACAATTAATACCTACAGAAAGAGGTACATCTGGCCATCCCTGCCCAAGGGCTGACTCGTTGGCCATCATGGGCAAGTTTATGGAAGAAGGAAGAGGAAGCATGAGCAAGCTCCATTCCTTCCTCTAACTTTCATTTCTTCCTTTTCTCTCAACAGGAACTTTTTACCCCTGAATGCAAGTTTAAAGAATCTGTTTTTGAAAACTATTATGTAATCTACTCATCGATGCTGTACAGACAACAGGAATCTGGGAGAGCCTGGTTTTTGGGATTGAACAAGGAAGGACAAGTTATGAAAGGAAACAGAGTAAAGAAAACCAAGGCAGCAGCTCATTTTCTACCCAAGCCATTGGAAGGTGAGTGTTATGTGTGTTTTATCCCTATCAGATTTATCACACATTTATCTTTCACACTGATGACTCTACCATGGCCACAAGGAGCCCTCATGGAACGCTGGAAATGTTCTTTATCTTGATCTCAGTGGTGATCCACAGGTGTCTACATAGGTTGTGCATCTAAGATTTGTACACTTTACTGTATATATGTATATGTGTGTATATTACGTATATATATACATACACATATATTCCATTAATTTAAATATGTCCGTACTCATTTCTCATGTCTCAGATCCTAACTACCCCAACCTCTCTAGCCCCTAAATAATTTAAATTAATTAATTAATTTAAGAAATTTAAAATCTGTAATGACATTATAAAGCTGTGACTATGACAATAGGTATACTAGAAGAACTAAGTTTTGAGTATTATGGAATGTTTGAGTATTTGCCCATTTTGCTATTATCTAGCTGAAAGTAACCACATATTTGTGAATTAGTATAATTACAGGAAATATAAAGAGTTAATAAGTTGGCCTTTAAAGAACTTGTTGATATTAGATATCTCCCTTCCAAACTGCATAATTGTTTAGTAAATTCAAATGTGGCTTGACCTTCTTTTACACTCAGCTGTAAACAATGAAGCCTTCAGATTTACTTTGATTAGATTTCTGGAGAGGAGGCTACAAAATTTTAATTAATCAGAAACATCTGCACATTTCTCATTAAGGATTCTACCGGAAGTGTCATTTTATCTATGTAACATTTGCTTGGGAACTACCAAAAGAAATTGATATTGAGGCTTTTCAAAAGTGTTTTCTATTCAAATGCTTTTGTTTACCTTTTGCAGAAAATCAGACCTGCAGTAACTAAGTAAACGTTTGAAGCCAGCTTACACGGTTCGATTTTTCTTTTTGTTTCTTATTCCTACAGGAAAGCATTAGCCATCAAGAGAAACGCATATTGGTTTTACAATCCATATTGTGTTATAGGAATAAGATAATTTGAAATATTGGAAGTTAATTATTAATTATCTGTGGACATATAATTCAGCTTTCAGTTTGCCTAAGTTTGGAAAACCAGTCTTGTTGGTTAATACCATCTTTATAATTTCCGTGATATTGACTATCACTCTTAACTAAATTTGCCTCTAGAATGAGTCATTGAAATGCAAACAATTAGCCACCAGGGCCTATCTAGGAAAGGAAAAATTATTCCAGTCTGAAATATGAGTGAATTATTCTCATTCTATGACAGATCATAAGGAAAATGAGAATAAAAATAAGAAATTAGAGGGTTTCTCTGTTCTTCCAAAATAACGTATCCATGATTTGGCTTTACCACTTCAAGTGAACTTTGAGACCATCAGATATTCAAATGCGAGTGAAAAAATTTAAAAACTAAGTCTATAGCAACTCTACAAAAATCAGGCAAAATCTGGAAACCAGCTATTTAGTATATCCAGCAGGAAATATCTGAGACCCTAAAGATATGGGGTAATAATGTCACTCTGCATTTTATTAATACACTGAACTGTTGTGTGTATATGTGTTTGTTGTGTGTTTATGTATACATGAAGAAGAGAGAAATAGAATTTTCAAAAAACTACCAGACAGAAGTACTCTAAAGACAATTAAGGGGGTATTATAAAGACAGGTTATCACATAGTGTAATTGATAAGGAAAATTAATTTCAAACTTTCAAAACTCATACAGGATGTAAATTATATCATTGGAAATATTAGGGCAAATTAGATTCTTGATGAATTATTGGTGCTCTGGGGCATTCATATTTCTTACACAACTTCACTGCGTAGACGATCAAGATTAGCACTCTGATGCTGTTGTCGCCTGACTAGTGGGAGTGAGGGACTGGAAAGTGTGTCAAGGATATGGATTAATCTCTTAATCCTTTCACTTGCTAAGTCCTTTATTATAGGTCTGATACACATGTGCTTTCAAGTCTGTGTGCCACTGAAAGATCTCACGATGCATTTGCAAAAGGTGAAATCCTACCACCTTGAACATGGAGAATGCATATAGTGGTTCATCCTAACGAAGCTTAAGTTCTCTTCGTAAAATATAGGCTTTCAAAACCCTAAAAAGCAGGTTGGGCAGCTCTAATTCACTTGTCTTTCTGATGGCATATGATTTTAACTCAGTTTTCCCCAAGCATCAGTCACCCTGAAATCTCCTTTCCCAGGATTCCCTGGAATCATTTTCAAAAAAGCCACATGAACTACTGTGATTAATGATGTCACAAGATCAATTCCCCAGAGCTTCCTCAGACGTCATTCCCACTTGCCCTCTTGCCATTCTGTACTTCTGCCTTATATGACATCAATTACAGATTTTCATGATTATACCTGAAAATGAGGCATAAAAAATATAAAACACCCCACACTTGCCTTCAATTATTTAAGGGTCTCTTTGCATGATTTTCGGGAGAGGAAATCTAAACAATGATCTCCAGAAGACCCTGGCTTAAGGAAAGTGAGTTGTTTGTATTGCTTTTATGGCTTTGAAGCTGACAGTAGTGTGATTATGTTGCCTTTGAAGCACTTGAGAGAAAAATAATTTAATGATCTAGGGGTGTAAATACCTAGAATGGAAAAGATGAGTGAGAATGAGTTCCACGTGTTGACAGTATGCAGTGGAAGGAAAGTCTTTTTCTCGCTGAACAAAGAGAATTAGGTTAAATGCTTGCCGTTCTCACATAATTCCTGTGGGGTGTGTGTGTGTGTGTGTGTGTGTGTGTGTGTGTGTGGCCACATCCATTTAAACCTTCTCTCCTAGACAAAAATGCAGGTGCCCCCAGGTTTGTATTTTGGATACACAAACCAGAAAATGCAAAGGAAGTAATATTTTCTGTTTGGGGGCTGGATTTTACTGCTTTAAAACAGGAATTCCCTCTTGATGGGGTTACTTGACTTCAGGGAAAACGGGACTGGGCCAACAGCTGAGGTCTGTGTGTGAAGCTAACCGGATAACGTCTCCTTTTCCTCCTGCCCTCCCCGTCACTAGTTGCCATGTACCGAGAACCATCTTTGCATGACGTCGGAGAAACGGTCCCAAAAGCCGGGGTGACGCCGAGTAAAAGCACAAGCGCGTCTGCAATCATGAATGGAGGCAAACCAGTCAACAAAAGTAAGACGACATAGCCACATCCTCACAGGTGTTGTGACTGACTCTCCCTGAGCACCGTTGAGTGATTTATCCTGGCCACACCCTCCTGTTCCGGGGCCCAGGAGCAGCCGGCAGTAAGCAGACGCTTGCTCCCCACTGGCTCGAACTTCTTGGTTGCAAGTGGATAAATCTCAACGTGTTGTGCCCTCACAACAGGAAGACACCTGGATAACCAGCTCAACTCAGACCATGGAATGCCCTACCAGATACGGAATGCCTTTTTAATATCTTTTCTGTGACTGTGACACTTCACGTGAATGACCTACTTCACAAGTCCACTCGATACCTTGCCTGCTGACAGCTACCCATATTCCTTTTTGAGTCCCGTTTCGGCGAATTCCATGTGTTTAAGTTCGATTTTGTAGCACACAGATACTCTTGAGTAATTTCTAGTTAGATGCTGTAAACCTGTGCTGTTATGGAGTTCTCTTCTTCCCGTTTTTACAGGGCTGCTGGCTCCACTGTCTGTGACCTTTTGCAGGGATTGTGTTCCTCTCAATCTTAACTGTCGCGGTTGGCTTAGTTGGGAGAGCGATCAGGGAAACAGAAAGCCTTCTAAACCTATTATGACACATTGCATCTATAAAGATTAAGAGTTTTGTCTCTGGCTCACACTACTGATGAAACACACATATACGCTCTGTCCAGTAGCAGATACTGTGCTCCCGAGGCCACGTGGCCGGGCTGAGAAACGGGGTCAAACACAGTCATGAGAAGCGCTCTATGATCTGGGTTTGACATCCCCCTTAGTTTCTTTGTGTGTGTGTGTGTTTTATACATATCACAAGCTTACTGGTAATGGTAACATTTGCCTTGCCCAGCGAGCAAGACCCACTGGTTTTTGAGAAAGTGGGTCCAAAGAACTCTGTAGGCCTTGTAGGCCTGATTAAGGTTCATTTTCATCTATGAATCCTCATTATTTGGAAAAAAGGAAAAAAAATCAATAATTACAACCTATAAGAATTGCGCTACCTAAATCCATTTCAGATAGAATCCTTCCTGTTTTTAATGAACCAAACTTAATGCCATCCCCAGTTTGGGCTGCATTCCACTCATACTCAGCAGAGCATGGGCAAGGCGGCTGTTGTGTTCTTTTCTGCAGCAGCAATGCAAACGTTAGTTATAAATTAGACTTTAATATTTTTGGTGTTTAACAAGTTTTTAAACTGGACATATTAGGAAAAAAATATTTTTTTTAGCTCAGCATGCTGAGTCAGGTACTGTGTAATTCACCAGTCCATACCTCTGACTCAGCTTCTTGGGCCCCTGTGGCCCAATGGCTGAGTTAGAGGTGCCTTGCCATGATCTCAGAATGCAGTCTGTTGAATTATTCTAGATTAAAGCTAAAGACACACCAACACGTTCAAACATCAGGTTTTCGGACCATACAATTTTTTTTTTTGCTTTTCTTTGATTTTGCTTTCTTAACTTACTTTGGAATTTAATACTGCTGAATTCTGACCTTAGGAAAGACAACGACTAAGAAAGTCCATGAATAGTTGACTCCATGGTGAAGAAACCATACAAAATGTTCAATATTGGATAAAAAGAGTTTCAAAATGTTTGATACTAAACTGTTTGGAAATATATTTGTTAACTCTGTGTATACTTAATAAATTTCAATGTTTTCTCCTCAGAAGAGTTAACTGAGACCAAACTGAACCTCATTTATAGAAAACTATACGTGGGATCAATGTACTGGCCTCTTGTTATTATTTCCATGTGGAAGGATGACTCAGTCGCCATTTTCTCCCATCTGCACTGTATTTACTGGGAAATTATTTTGTCACTGCTTTCCTAAGTCTCCATGACAGCCCTTGCCCAGCATTTAAAAATTTTGGCCTGCTTAGCTGATTAAAGATTTACTATCAATTTAACTGTTTATGCTTATTTCATTTTCGTATTGAATTCCACTTTAATAAATAAAAAGTTAGCATAACGTTTGAGTAGATTTATTGTTGATAGTGCTAAAGTAATACAACAAAATGATTCTTTTGACCTCTCTTGATTTCTTGTTACACCATTTTAAAGCCTATTATTTTTAACAGGCTAAGTTAAAATACATTAGATGAATTTCACTAACCAATTGTTTAGGGAAGACATATATTCTGTAATATGTGGCAACTTGAAATTCCAATTAGATGGACTTACCCTACTGTGCACGGGTGCGCGCGCGCGCGCGCGCGCGCGCGCACACACACACACACACACACACACACATCAAACAACCCCACCTATTTGGTAATCAGCCCTACTTGCTGGTTTCTTTTTCCCCTGTAAGCTTGTTTATTGGTTAAAATTATGACAAGATTTATTTTTGTAAGTGACTGAGAGTTCAGTAAATGTGTATCTTTGTTTTGTTTTTTACATGAGTTATCTATAAGGGCATTTATCCCTATGAATGGATGTCAAAATACTTTCTTCTAATATATGTTTAGACGTATTGCAGAGGGGTCCTTGTTATTTGTGATTTAGTTAGATCATTTCCTCTGTGTCTGGTCTGACCTGTTGCATGGAACGAGGACAGCACTGATGAACTGCATGTTGTAGGACCTGTGTATCAAGAACCATTGGTGTGTATTAATCTACATACAAAGAGTTTGTCTGCATTGTACAGTTTCTGTGTTGAATATCATTTGTTCTATTCATAAATACAACATATTGAATAAAATATTTATATGACGGCATATTCAAAAACACTGAACAACTTTATGTAATGAAATGGCATTGCATCACCCACAGATATAGAGAAATGTCATGTAAATAAGTTTGGTAAACTCATTTTCCCCCTTTACCATGCCAAAGAAAATTTTAGCTCTTTGACGATACCGCTCTTGCGATTTTTCCAGGATAAGATTCCACCATTTTCTCCCCTCAAAAATTGCTGTTTTAAGTAAGTGCAATCTGTCACCTTTGGTGTTCTGTACAGTAAATCTGATGGAATTCATTTGTATTTAGAGACCACCACGTGTTCTGTACCTCCATGTACATATGTCAATCTTATCACCTCTTTCCAATATCACATTCCTTTTGCATCCATATCTGGTGTGAGAGGCTTATGTCTACTGATTTGTTATGGTAGCTGACTGTTTCACTCATTCCTCAACAATGCTCTGGAATGTTCATTGGTTTGATATTTCCGGTGACATCATTTTATTTTCCTATAAGTTTGCTTTCTAAAATATTTTGCTACAACTTTACTTGGAAAAATATAGAAGAGATGCAAATGGTTCCGCCTATATAAAGAGTAAAATGGAACTGAGCATCATGTCATTACAAATCTTGGAGAATTTAGAGATTCGTGCTCTAAATGTTCCCTTGCCCTGAGTGTTTGGGGTAAGGGCTGGCTTCAAGATGGGCCCTCAAGACTCCTGCTGCAGTCCGTCTAATTGTTTGCCTCTTGGAGAGTAAGAAGAGTTTCTTTATCACACCTGGCTAGTTGCTTAATGAGTGCCTAAAGCACTAAAACAGTCAGCTGTTTTCAGGATGACTGACATCAGATTTGGTTCTTTTTTAAAAAATAAGAAAAAAACTTCTCTCTTTTTAAGTTAGACATGTATCACTTCATTTAAAGTTTTCTCCCTAATATTAGAGTGAGCATTAACATTTGAAGGAGAGACCAGATTGACTAAGAAATCCATTTTAGAAGGAATTGAAAATCATTAAAAATTATTTTCAATGTTATTTCAGAACAAGACTATATCCAGGGCAAGCTTTTGAGCTAAACGCAGGCATATCAAACGCCAGGTGTGAATAGTATTACTTTGGAGTAAAATACATTTCATAGTGTAGCTTTCTTAGCTTACAAAGTGGCACACAGGGCCTGTTGACTCTCTCGAATACTGAGTAGGGTTTCAAAGGTTTGATAGTGAGTCTGCAAACAAAGGCTGAGTTATGTTTTTGTTTTTTCCTGGTTTTCTCTATCATTTGGTCTAATCCCCATGTTGTGTTTGCATTTGAGGTGGTGGAGGCCATTCCTTCCAATGCGCGGTAGGAATCTAGATTAGCTAAGAGTCCAGGAAGACAACAGGATACAGTGATTCTCTTAGGTCTTAGGATGTTAGTAGAATCTTATTAAAAAGTCCTTTATGGAAGAATTCCTCAGTGATGGTTAGCCAAGCAAGCAGGGTTGGTGCCAACACCATCTGCAAACGTGTCACATCCTTCCCAGTTGACGTTAATCCCACCATAACTGCGGACCAACTTGAACAAGCCAACAAAATTTGCATATTTTCCCTCCACCTATTACAAGTTTGTTCTTGCCCTGCCTTTTTTTTGAAGAGGGAGTTTTTATCTTAGTAATGGAATCAAAAGTCAAAGTATAAAATTACATTTAAGAAGGGTAGAATTTATGTCTTTACATGTAACTATGTTTATTTTTCTCCAACTTAAACATGTAAATTAAATCACTTCTTAATAGATCTATTGATGTTTCATTGCTAGAGACAAAAATCACACATAAAAACACACACAAGAACTGTTATAGCAGACAGAAAGAGGTAAAAAGAAAATATTTCTGTTTTAAAAGAAAAATATTCACTAGAGTTTAGGTACCATGTGACTTATGCTATAATTCAGTTTTGGTTCAATAATTCATAGCTAAATGAACCACAGAATATAGCTGACTATAATAGATTTTGTCAAAAAATTTGGACAAATCACATTCTGAACTTTATAATAAAGTAATTTCTCCATATTTAAACTTCTTAAAAAGCATAAATGCTGAGGACATTTTTCTTACACGAAAATATACGAAGGGCAGCACTCTTGTTGCAGGGATAACAAATATAGAGAATGATAAGAAAACTAAGACACACCTAGGGTAACGTGATGAGACAGGAAACTAAGGGCCGTATCAGTAGAGCGGGATGGCAAACTACTGCTCGGCTGCAAGCCAAATACAGCCTGCAATCTGTTTCTTATGGCCCAGGAGCTCAGAATGAGGTTTTTATTTTTATTTTTTCCATTTTAAAGTATTAAACGTGAACAGACAAGAATCTTCTATAGAGATGTACGTGACCCACAGTCTAAAATATTTACTATCTGGTCCTTTATAGAAAGCAGGGTTCTGCAAGAGGGGAAACTGAAAGTCATTTGTATTACGATGTCTGGATAAGGTAATGAATTCCGATGTTCATGCATCATCACATAAGGCATCAAAATTGCAACTGAACAATGACAACAGATTTGTTTGAGGCTTAAAGTGTTTAGATAGAGAAGAGGAAAGAGTACAATCTGTATTATTTCTTGACTGCTTATAGTCTCCTCATTTTACAAAAACTGATATATCAATTGACATACTTAATAACAGAGATACAATTTACATGGTTGCACTCCTTAATCTCAGGAGATGACAATTTTATAAATCTCTTCAAGTATGAGAACACTATTAGTACTATAAAAATCAGCATCAGTTAAATTTTCTCTTAAATAATTTTCAATATCAAATTTTTAAGTAACTCAGCAGATACATATTTTCCTTATTTTTGGTGATTTGACTTAGAAAAGTCCAAGCCATGACTCTAGAATATTTACATCATCAAGTAAAATTTCCAAGCAAAAATTTTCATCTTAAACAATATGGAAATGATTTTGTTACATTATTCTAGGATTTTACAAAATATAAATCACATTTAGAAAAAAAGTGGGGTTTTTATTAGCTCTAAATATTTAAAGGTTGCCTAGACTAATGTGTATAAGTAGACTTAACTGTAAATATGTAAGGGAAGTCCAAATTATTGTACATTTTCATAATGCAATGTGAATTTCATACAGAGCAGAATTTCACCATTAAGAAAATAAACATTTTGTTCTTATTATTGAGTGAATATTTGTAATTTCTATTGCAGCCATTTCTCGATTTTTAAAAAATCCTCTGAGCTTTTGAGACTTTTTATTATAGTATCTCTTCTTGATTTCTTTGCATGCCCCTACTTTTCCAGTAAGTAATGTATCCTTATAAATAAGAATCTTTTAAGAGAAGTGAATGTATATTTCAGGCCCATCATATATCTAACTATATGTTGTCTTTTTAAAAGGCAAGTTACCATGGAGTAAACAGTAAAAAAATTGTATTTCTTGTATATGTAACCCTTGCCCAGTTTTTAAAAATGTTCTAGAAACAGAAAATAGATACCCCTGAATAAAAATTCATTTTTTTGGGTTAATCCTCAGTAGGCAAATATATACTGACACAGAATATAAGCAACTTATGTCACCATTTACTAAAAATGTCGAATTTTTCATATCTTCCTTAATCTTGAGTCTTTTTTTGGTGTGAGTTTATTTTTAATTTTTTTCAAAGTTTTTTTTTTTTTTTGATGTGGACCATTTGTAAAGTCTTTATTGAATTTGTTACAATATTGCTTCTGTTTTATGTTTTAGTTTTGTTTTGTTTTGTTTTTTTTTTGGCCACGAGGCATGTGGGATCTTAGCTCCCCGACCAGGGATCGAACCTGCACCCCCTGCATTGGAAGGTGAAGTCTTAACCCCTGGACGGCCAGGGAAGTCCCTTGTGTGGATTTAAAGTGGGACTAGACAAATGACAAATGACTTAATGGCTAAAATGACCAGTTTTTTTTTCAAAAGCACTGGTGATGTAGTTTCTGCCTGCTCCCCTACCCCATGTGTGTTTGTATACCACATACCTCATGTCTCCATATGGAAATACTGGCAAAATATGATCAATGGATTTATGTGAGGATATGTCTTTTCCTTAGACTCTAATATGGTCTTTCTTGTATAGGGGTGTGCATTTCTAACAACCGTGTAACTCAGTGTTTCTCAGCTCAGGCACCATTGATACTTGAAGTCAGATAATTGTTTGCTGTGGGAGGCCGTCCTGCACCAGAGGATGTTTGCAGCAACCCTGGTCTCCACGCGCTAGATGCCCATAGCACGCCCTCCCACCTCACCCAGTGGGACAATGAAACTTGTCTGTAGACATTGCCAAATGTCTTCTGGGTGGTAAAGTTGCCCTTGTTGAGAACCACTGATGTACATTAAGGTAGAAAAAAATCTTTCTAGCGTTATTTACATCAGAATTTGCTTAACTCATTTTTAATGGGTACCCAGATTTCACTGAGGCATTCAGAAATAGAAAAACATACAATGGTCTGTTTGACCTGTCCTAGTGATGATTATATATGGTTCCCTCTGCATTTATATGTTCTAATGGCCTAGAAAAATAAGAATCCAGTTCTCTGCCATGGATTGTTAAGGATATTCTGTGCCGAGCCAGATTTCACATGCATTTCCGTTCCATCCATCCCAGCATTCACAGTTTCCACAGCTACAGATTCCATTCCCTGCAATAAAGTACACAGGGGAGTCACTATCATGATCGAAAGTCACCAAGTTAAAATATGTTATTCTAAACCACAGCAGTTCATAATCAAGACCATTTCATTCATCCTCTGCAGATTTTCTTATTCTGTTCTGTAGCCATCTTATCATTATCTTGTTTAGCAGCTATGGGAAATCTGATTTTTCACATAATTAATGGCATCTGCTTGATGCCACCATCTGTGTATCATCTAATAGTGACCATCCTGTGTCACTCCAGGTGGCTTCCGTGTCATAATTTTGTTTTCCTGTAGAGAGCAAGTTATGTCTGACTTATGAATAAATGCTAAAAACCATAAAGTCCCCTGACATAGAATGAGGTAAGCTGAGGAATCAGCTAGAAGACGAGCCTTGTGCCATAGGGATGGACAGAGAGTGAATGTCTAGCTTAATGACATACACAAGCATCCATCTTTTACCTTCCACTAGAAACAAGGAGAACAAACATAACATGTCTCTCTTTCCCCCGTAACTTGTTCAAGCAGATGTATTTTCTAACCGATTATCAGGATTCAATAACTTGGGAGAGCAGCAGCTATGACGCTGCTAAGTCTCCCTCATCCCCCCAACACACCCCCCCAACTCCCTGCAGCCAACCAATACATCAACCGTCTTTGAATTAGTGGTACCCGGGTCCTGTTTAAAATGATACTCCATTCCTTACACCAGGCTCAAAGTAAAATGGTTGTCAAGACGATTATTTTCTCTTTTCAGTATGTAACTGCATATGTGTGAGTTGGGGGGGTGGTTACTTTTGTCCGCCAATGCCCACTCCCCTTCTGCAGTGACTTCCTATGAAGAGTGGGTCTTGATTACCCGGACGCGCTCCTGCCCAGCTGTCTACGGCAGTACGCGGTGGGTATCATCCGTCTCTATTGCCCGCCGTGACACAGGACAGGTAGGGTAGGCTGATACTGCACCTGTGCAGATGAGACCGTCATGCTTGTCGCACTCCCTGTCGTCACAGCCGCAGAACTCTCCCGAAACATACCATTCTTCGGCAGAGCAAACGCACTTCCCACAGTGACAAGAACCTGAAATCACAAAGGGCACTACTCGCTGTCACCACTTAACTAAAGGTTTCCGTCTAGAACAGAATATCATCAGTGCAGCGACAACAGACTTCTAATAACCTATCCTCCAAAGGGAAAAGTTTATTGAATAGCCGGTCGCTCAGAGGGGAGCCTGACTTAACTGTAATTCGTAAAGGTCATCCAGGAAAGGCTTCATTATGGATCTAGACAGTTGCAATTAGCCTTGAGCAAATGTTCCATGGCCCGGCCTGGTTGAAATGTCAGTGACAGCAGAATGTGATGGATTCTTAGAGATGGCCTTCCAAAAAAGGTATTCAAAAATAGATGTTTTTTTCTTCTTTTTTTTTTCTGAATTGAATCATGCTTTAAAGGTGCTTGTTTTTTTTAAAGGAATTGAAGAGCAAGTTCTATTAAGTGGGGATGCATTTATTAATAAAAGAAATACTAAATTATTGTGCTTACAATTCTGGATTTTTGTTTACATGATTTTCTTAAAATAGGGACACGCCTGTATATTGGGTAGCTCTTTAAAGTGCTAAAAATACACACATAATAACTCATGTATATTCAACTTATCCGATTTCATTCTCAGGATTTCCTGCCATAATCAAGGATAGCTCTAATGCCCCCAAAATGTTCATCTTTTATGAGGCTCTAGGTCCAACCACCTTTTCCATTACTTTACACATCCCCTCTTTTTAATTAATTATTTAATTAATGTCACTAATTTAAAAATTCCTCTGGTTATTAAAAACATTTTGGTTTGCTGAGAAATAATTTTATTAATTATTTAAATATGTTTAAAAGAAGAGAAAATATATCGATTAAATGGCGTCACAAAGGGAAGAAAGCTCTCGCAGTCTAAATGTCTTCATCTGATGGCCTATAAAACCCCACGTGGCAAAATTACGCCTACAACCACAGTAAAGGCACCTTTAAAATTTAAAGGAAAACACATAAAAAGGACATTCCCTTCCTTCTATTTCCTTGGACAGGTTAGTCTTTCCAAACATGTTTTCCTTTTACTAAAAGATGCTTATCACTAAATTTTTGTTCTGGTCAAAAATCACCTTAAGAGATTGTGAAGTAGAAAAAAGTACTTTGACCTATTTAACAAAATTCCAGACTCAGTAAATTCAAAATATAGTCGGAGAGGGGCAGGAATCAATCATTAGTGCCTCTAGGAAGCATAGTGCTTAAAAAATGAGTTAACAAACTGAGTAAAGTGGCTAGAGAAAAGGATTTCCTCATACCATGGAATCAGGAAAGGATCTGTATAAATGTATCTCAAGCATTAAGCACCATGTGGTATTTCATATCATGGAAAGGACTATCTGCATTTTAGTGGCAAAAATCCCCAATGGCCAAGTTAAACTTTCCACATTCCTTGTCATGTGGAAAATAAGGGAGTACTAGTTATGTCCTCAGAGCTGGGTTTACATTTGTTAAGTCCTTGTTTAAGCACAGCATGATTTCATTTAGTCTTGACTTGCTTCCCTGAGGGTCTTGGTTGATTTGCATTCTCTTGAGTAAAATCTAGACAACTTTCAGTTCTGATGAGTGTCTGACAGCCTGATGGTTGCTTAGGAACCAGTGAGTGGGGCCTTCCAGCTCAGTCTGTGAGGAAGGCTGGCTCTCTCTTGGTCTCATTCAGGTACAGTGTTACCTTATTTTAGAAATTTATTTATCCTAGTTTTAAAGATTTCTTTCAAATTTCTAGGCATGGAAGTGTTCACCATTCAACTGCTCATTTACTAAATGGTTAGCAACATATCTGCAAAAAAACCCCCCAAAAACAAAAAAACAACTTGGGATATTTCATTGACTTTTCATTGAAATTTCCTCAGAAAGCACCATATTTCGTGCTTTATTTCCATGAGTAATTACTGGAAGAATCTGATTGTTTTCAGTTGTTTCTAAAATAGTATTTCCTTTACATTCCAAAATTATTTCTACAAAGCAGCAGAAGTAAATGACTTTGTTTGTCCATGATATTCACATCTTATGCCTAGGATTTTTTTTTTGTATTTTGTCACAATTCATGAAAAGATCTCACATTTCATTTTTAAACTTACCTCTGGCCTTGGAACTATTTTAATTACTGCTCTTGCTTCTGGAATTCTTAGCTTCAGACTATAGCAAAGTATTTTCCTAAAACTGGTAAGCTCAGCTAAAGTTAATATGGTATCATGGATAGACCATTTGACAAATAAATTCCAGTTCCAAAAGTCTACTAGTCACTGAAATACTTAAAGTGAAAAATGAGGACTGATTTTTGTATGTGCTATGAAAAAGTAGCTTTTCTCAGTCAGCGTTTTCCCCAGCTGTGTTGTTCTTTCCTGTTCGTGCCTCTCAGAGGTAGGAAATTCTTCTGCTTGTGAAACTAGGAATAGCATGTAATACTAACACATCGTGATTGTTATTAGGACCTCTTATAGCAGCGCCTTGGTTGTAAAGTGCTCTGTTTTCATCAGTAACTGGGGGTCAAACTGCCCACCTCTAGAAAGGGAAAAGCTTAGGCAAAGGATTCTGTCAGACAGGCACAGGCCACATGACTGCCAAGAGGGGAGCAACTGTTCAGCTC